>NW_028317980.1:5205000-5580000 GCF_062004578.1 Staurois parvus | reverse complement strand
TATGATCTCCATGTATAATACATAAGGGGGATATGATCTCCATGTATAATACATAAGGGGGATATGATCTCCATGTATAATACATAAGGGGGGATATGATCACCGTGTATAATACATAAGGGGGGATATGATCACCATGTATAATATATAAGGGGGGATATGATCGCCATGTATAATACATAAGGGGGGATATGATCACCATGTATAATACTTAAGGGGGATATGATCTCCATGTATAATACATAAGGGGGATATGATCTCCATGTATAATACATAAGGGGGGATATGATCACTGTGTATAATACATAAGGGGGGATATGATCACCATGTATAATACATAAGGGGGGATATGATCTCCATGTATAATACATAAGGGGGGATATGATCTCCATGCATAATACATAAGGGGAGATATGATCTCCATGTATAATACATAAGGGGGGATATGATCTCCATGTATAATACATAAGGGGGGATATGATCACCATGTATAATACATAAGGGGGGATATGATCTCCATGCATAATACATAAGGGGAGATATGATCTCCATGTATAATACATAAGGGGGGATTTGATCTCCATGTAGAATACATAAGGGGGGATATGATCACCGTGTATAATACATAAGGGGGGATATGATCACCATGTATAATACATAAGGGGGGATATGATCTCCATGTATAATACATAAGGGGGGATATGATCTCCATGTATAATACATAAGGGGGGGGGATATGATCTCCATGTATAATACATAAGGGGGATATGATCTCCATGTATAATACATAAGGGGGTATATGATCTCCATGTATAATACATAAAGGGGGATATGATCTCCATGTATAATACATAAGGGGGGGGGGTATGATCTCCATGTATAATACATAAGGGGGGATATGATCACCATGTATAATACATAAGGGGGGATATGATCTCCATGTATAATACATAAGGGGGGATATGATCTCCATGTATAATACATAAGGGGAGATATGATCTCCATGTATAATACATAAGGGGGTATATGATCTCCATGTATAATACATAAAGGGGGATATGATCTCCATGTATAATACATAAGGGGGGGGGTATGATCTCCATGTATAATACATAAGGGGGGATATGATCACCATGTATAATGCATAAGAGGGAGATATGATCTCCATGTATAATACATAAGGGGGGATATGATCTCCATGCATAATACATAAGGGGAGATATGATCTCCATGTATAATACATAAGGGGGGATATGATCTCCATGCATAATACATAAGGGGTGATATGATCCCCATATATAATATATAAGGGGGGATTTGATCTCCATGTAGAATACATAAGGGGGGATATGATCACCATGTATAATACATAAGGGGGATATGATCTCCATGTATAATACATAAGGGGGATATGATCTCCATGTATAATACATAAGGGGGATATGATCACCATGTATAATACATAAGGGGGATATGATCTCCATGTATAATACATAAGGGGGGATATGATCTCCATGCATAATACATAAGGGGAGATATGATCTCCATGTATAATACATAAGGGGGGATATGATCTCCATGCATAATACATAAGGGGTGATATGATCCCCATATATAATATATAAGGGGGGATTTGATCTCCATGTAGAATACATAAGGGGGGATATGATCACCATGTATAATACATAAGGGGGATATGATCTCCATGTATAATACATAAGGGGGGATATGATCTCCATGTATAATACATAAGGGGGGATATGATCTCCATGTATAATACATAAGGGGGGATATGATCACCGTGTATAATACATAAGGGGGGATATGATCACCATGTATAATACATAAGGGGGGATATGATCTGCATGTATAATACATAAGGGGGGATATGATCTCCATGTATAATACATAAGGGGGGGATATGATCTCCATGTATAATACATAAGGGGGGATATGATCTCCATGTATAATACATAAGGGGGATATGATCTCCATGTATAATACATAAGGGGGTATATGATCTCCATGTATAATACATAAAGGGGGATATGATCTCCATGTATAATACATAAGGGGGGGGGGGTATGATCTCCATGTATAATACATAAGGGGGGATATGATCACCATGTATAATGCATAAGGGGGAGATATGATCTCCATGTATAATACATAAGGAGGGATATGATCTCCATGCATAATACATAAGGGGAGATATGATCTCCATGTATAATACATAAGGGGGGATATGATCTCCATGCATAATACATAAGGGGTGATATGATCCCCATATATAATATATAAGGGGGGATTTGATCTCCATGTAGAATACATAAGGGGGGATATGATCTACATGTATAATACATAAGGGGGATATGATCTCCATGTATAATACATAAGGGGGATATGATCTCCATGTATAATACATAAGGGGGATATGATCTCCATGTATAATACATAAGGGGGGATATGATCACCGTGTATAATACATAAGGGGGGATATGATCACCATGTATAATACATAAGGGGGGATATGATCTCCATGTATAATACATAAGGGGGGATATGATCTCCATGCATAATACATAAGGGGTGATATGATCCCCATATATAATATATAAGGGGGGATATGATCTCCATGTATAATACATAAGGGGGGATATGATCACCGTGTATAATACATAAGGGGGGATATGATCACCATGTATAATACATAAGGGGGGATATGATCTCCATGTATAATACATAAGGGGGGATATGATCTCCATGTATAATACATAAGGGGGGATATGATCTCCATGTATAATACATAAGGGGGAGATATGATCTCCATGTATAATACATAAGGGGGGATATGATCTCCATGTATAATACATAAGGGGGGATATGATCTCCATGTATAAATACATCAGTGGTTCATATAGTGAACTCGGTGTAGTTATTCCCCCTGAGGTCATCACAGACGACAAGGGGGCGCTCTTTACATCTGGAGGAAAAGAAAATTAATCTCCAAAACGGAAAGGCTTCTTCACAGTAAGAGCTGTGAAAATGTGGAATAGATTCCCTCAAGAGTTGGTTCTGGCCAGCTCAGTGAATTGCTTTAAAAAAGTCCTGGATTCTTTCTTAGATACACAGAATATAACTGGATATAACATTTATAGGTAAAGCTGATCCAGGGAATATCTGATTGCCTCTCGGGGGATCAGGAAGGAATTTTTTCCCCTGCAGGAGCAAATTGGATCATGCTTTGCTAGGTTTTTTGCCTTCCTCTGGATCAACTGTGGGTATAGGATTATACATTTTTTTTTTAATGGTTGAACTGGATGAACTTTTGTCTATTTTCAGCCAGACTAACTATGTAACTATACTTTATTACAATATGTTAAAATGTCTGCACATGCATATAAAATGAAAACAGATAATCAAATATAAAGATCACAATGGTATGGGTAGGTCCCAGCTAAGTCATAAACAGGTTGTTGGGTCTACGCATTTCAGGGGACAGCTTGCTTTTAAATGCAGTATATTTGCTCACGTATTGTATTTGCATGTATGTGGGTGGGGGTAGTTCTTTTTGGGAGGGGGGGTTAAGTGCTTGGAAGTAACTTTTTTTTTCTTTTTTACACTTTTTTCTTTCCACTAACCTGTATACGTTGGTGGCAGGGGGCACGAGTGTCAAACTGGCGGCCCTCCAGCTGTTGCGAAACTACAAGTCCTGTTAGGGATCCGGGTATGACCAGAAATGTGTGGACTGACACAGGGAAGTAGCAGGCTTCAGGAACACAGGCGTAGTCAGGCTGGAGAGGTGGAATGGTCAGGCAGGCCGTAAGGTACTGTCAGGTGTCGCCTGGCAGTGTCTCTAGCAGCCCACAGCACGGATTTCCTCAGGGCGTGGGGTCTAAGTCCCAGCCTGCTATTCGCCAGGGCCCCTGATGGTGGGGATGGACTTGGTGCAGACTGGAACCAGGTCGCGACCCCTGAGTGCGTTCGGCTGTGGTAGAGAGTACTGGCAGGGGAGTGCAGGAACAGAGTCTGATGGGAAGAGGCAGGCAGACTTACTAAAGGTGATCCGTGCGGGATGGATGGATCGTCGGGTGAAGTAAGCGTAGTCAGACAGGCCGGGTCGGTATCGTGCGGGCAGCGTGGTACAGGAGGAGCAAGCAGAGAATGGTCGGGGTCACAAGCCAGGTTCAGCAGGTAGTGGGCAGCGTGGTACCGAGGATCAGGCAGAAGGATGGTCAGGCAAGCCAGGGGTTCAACAGGAGACGGTCAGCAGAGGTCAGGATCAAAGCAGGGTCAGCAACGAGGCAGGAACACAGGATACCAGGTACAGGGGCTCATGGGAAACATACACCAAGGCCCTGATCACAGGCCTGGTCATTCCTTAAATACACTTCCTGCAATCAGCTTCAGGTGTTGGCTGACTGCAGGAGTGAGCTTCTGGCTGCTGAGAGCACCCGCTGGTCAGCCTTGGTACTGCAGCCCACACGGCAGGTGAGTCCCACCACCAGTGCTGAGTCCATTCCTGACAAGTCCCATCATGCCTCTGCCTTCCAGAGTCATGCTTGTAACTGTCATTCTTGCAATGCCTCATGGGACTTGTAGTTTGGCAACAGCTGGAGGGCCGCCAGTTTGACACCCGTGGGTTAAGGGGAAAATGAATGCAGAAATATACATGTAATGCAGATATGTACTGAATATATATATATATATATATTTTTTTTTCGCCTTGACATACGCTTTAATCTACAGTGAAGCTGTGAACCGGCAGCACGCGGCCATGCACAAAACTGAAGGAGCTAGAAAACAAACAAAACCAGAGCAATAACTGACTGCAACTGGTGCTTGTAAACTGAGGATAAGAAAATATCTGTTTTGCTGGCTTCACTGCTGAAAATGGCTCGGAGTTATAGAACTCTGTAAATACACTTCATAAGCAGAGCCAGTAAGTAATAAAATGCTCTCTATAAAAGATGTGACCCTAGCAGAGTGTTGGTTGGCGTGCTGAAGGTCGTGTGCCCACGGGCTCCAGCGATTTAACTTTGACTCTGTGTATAAGAATTGACAGGCATCCACCATGAGAGAAGTGTTGTAAACATTCAAAGATCATTGCAGCCCCAACCATTAAACAAAAAAAAATCAGCATATTTAAATGTATTTTAAAATAAATATTAAAGTGTTTCTAAACTCACAATAGTACAATCAGTCTGTATATGCAGTAAAGCATGCTTGTTATACTCACTGTGGGACCTCTGCATTGTGTAAACAGTCTGTTTGATCCTGTCTTCCCTTCAGCCACTGTCCCCTTCTTATCTCCTGATAAGACACATATGTGGAGTCACTCTGTACATGCTCAGTTTGGTGTGTATTGCCAGAGAGGTGTTTTTTTTTTGTGGGGAGAAAGTGCATGTGATCGGCACAGGGCCAATCAGCACTGTCCAGACAGAGGTCAGGGGTCCTGCATCCTCCTACGACAGAATGAAAACTCAAGACTGCTCTAACTGCTGATGAGAAAAGGCATTTATCAGTTTATGTTTACTAAAATAATTGCATTTTCATGCAGTGTGTACTGTGGGAGACCAGATATAGTGAATGCAAGATCCGGGGAGACCACATATAGTGAATGCAGCGTCTGGGGAGACCAGATATAGTGAATGCAGGGTCCTGGGAGACCAGATATAGTGAATGCAGGGTCCGGGGAGACCAGATAGAGTGAATGCAGGGTCCGGGGAGACCAGATAGAGTGAATGCAGGGTCCGGGGAGACCAGATATAGTGAATGCTGGGTCCGGGGAGACCAGATATAGGGAATGCAGGGTCCTGGGAGACCATATATAGTGAATGCAGGGTCCGGGGAGACCAGATATAGTGAATGCAGGGTCCTGGGAGACCAGATATAGTGAATGCGGGGTCCGCGGAGACCAGATATAGTTTATGCAGCGTCTGGGGAGACTGGATATAGTGAATGTAGGGTCCGGGGAGACTAGATATAGTGAATGCAGGGTCCGGGGAGACCGGATATAGTGAATGCAGGGTCCGGGGAGACCAGATATAGTGAATGCAGCGTCTGGGGAGACTGGATATAGTGAATGTAGGGTCCGGGGAGACTAGATATAGTGAATGCAGGGTCCAGGGAGACCAGATATAGTGAATGCAGGGTCCGCGGAGACCAGATATAGTTTATGCAGCGTCTGGGGAGACTGGATATAGTGAATGTAGGGTCCGGGGAGACTAGATATAGTGAATGCAGGGTCCGGGGAGACCGGATATAGTGAATGCAGGGTCCGGGGAGACCAGATATAGTGAATGCAGGGTCCAGGGGGACCAGATATAGTGAATGCAGCGTCCGGGGAGACCGAATATAGTGAATACAAGGTCCAGGGAGACCAGATAGAGTGAATGCAGGGTCCGGGGAGACCAGATATAGTGAATGCAGGGTCCGAGGAGACCAGATATAGTGAATGCAGGGTCCTGGGGGACCAGATATAGTGAATGCAGGGTCCAGGGAGACCAGATATAGTGAATGCAGGGTCCGGGGAGACCAGATATAGTGAATGCAGGGTCCAGGGAGACCAGATAAAGTGAATGCAGGGTCCGGGGAGACCGGATATAGTGAATGCAGGGTCCGGGGAGACCAGATATAGTGAATGCAGGGTCCTGGGGGACCAGATATAGTGAATGCAGATTCCTGGGAGACCAGATATAGTGAATGCAGGGTCCTGGGGGACCAGATATAGTGAATGCAGGGTCCGGGGAGACCAGATATAGTGAATGCAGGGTCCGGGGAGACCAGATATAGTGAATGCAGGGTCCTGGGGGACCAGATATAGTGAATGCAGAGTCCTGGGTTTAGTAACACTTTAATACTAATAATATTTTGTATTTATTTTAACTGCTTGAAGATTTTGTATGTAATAGATACGTCCATAAATGTTCAACAAAGTTTCTGGGACCCATCTCTTATGTCCTGCTCCTCTCCCCCTGCCACTGCTCCCCTGCTGGTATTACTGGCAATTACCAGCTGTCAAAATGATAGCAAGAAAATGTTTTATATTACAGATCCTCCTGTGTAAAATGACACTTGCAGTAAATTAAAGCAGTATTAAACCCCTCCAGATGAAGTTTCACTCTAATATCCTGAAGACATGAAGGGCCCAAAACATGGCAGGGAGTGCTGGGTGTCAGTGGGATGCAGGGAGTGCAGAGCAGGGGCGGACTGACCATTTGGAAACTCAGGCACCGCCCGAGGGCCTGGGTTCAGTAGGGGACCCCATGAGATGCCTCTGGTACCTTTTTCATAGGCTTGTTTGAGTTTGGGCAAGGACACAGGGGCCCCATGATCCCCTATTGCCCGGGGGCCCCATGACTTGTCAGTCCGACCATGGTGCAGAGTGAGATGTAGTGGGGGATGCAGAGAGAGGTGTAATGGGGGATGGAGGGGTGCAGAGAGAGAGGTGTAATAGGGGTGCAGAATGAGGTGTATAAGGGGGATGGAGGGGTGCAGAGAGAGGTGTATAAGGGGGATGGTGGGGTGCAGAGAGAGGTGTATAAGGGGGATGGTGGGGTGCAGAGAGAGGTGTATAAGGGGGATGGTGGGGTGCAGAGAGAGGTGTATAAGGGGGATGGTGGGGTGCAGAGAGAGGTGTATAAGGGGGATGGTGGGGTGCAGAGAGAGGTGTATAAGGGGGATGGAGGGGTGCAGAGAGAGAGAGGTGTAATAGGGGTGCAGAGTGAGGTGTATAAGGGGGATGGAGGGGTGCAGAGAGAGGTATAATAGGGGGTTCAGAATGAGGTGTATAAGGGGGATGGTGGGGTGCAGAGAGAGAGAGGTGTAATAGGGGTGCAGAGTGAGGTGTATAAGGGGGATGGAGGGGTGCAGAGAGAGGTATAATAGGGGGTTCAGAATGAGGTGTATAAGGGGGATGGTGGGGTGCAGAGAGAGGTGTATAAGGGGGATGGAGGGGTGCAGAGAGAGAGGTGTAATAGGGGTGCAGAGTGAGGTGTATAAGGGGGATGGAGGGATGCAGAGAGAGGTATAATAGGGGGTTCAGAATGAGGTGTATAAGGGGGATGGAGGGGTGCAGAGAGAGGTGTATAAGGGGGATGGAGGGGTGCAGACCGAGAGAGAGGTGTAATAGGGGTGCAGAGTGAAGTGTATAAGGGGGATGGAGGGGTGCAGAGAGAGAGAGGTATAATAGGGGTGCAGAGTGAAGTGTATAAGGGGGATGGAGGGGTGCAGAGAGAGGTATAATAGGGGGTTCAGAATGAGGTGTATAAGGGGGATTGAGGGGTGCAGAGAGAGGTGTATAAGGGGGATGGAGGAGTGCAGAGAGAGAGGTGTAATAGGGGTGCAGAGTGAAGTGTATAAGGGGGATGGAGGGGTGCAGAGAGAGGTATAATAGGGGGTTCAGAATGAGGTTTATAAGGGGGATGGAGGGGTGCAGAGAGAGAAAGAGGTGTAATAGGGGGTGCAGAGTGAGGTGTAAAAGGGGGATGGAGGGGTGCAGGGAGTGGTGTAATAGGGGCTGCAGAGTGAGGTGCTTCTCCTTTAATGTCCAATTACCGGCTGGGTCAGAGAAATACAAAGCAGCATGTCCTTTCTGAAAGGAGAGAGGCCTGTGTTGTTCATTTGTGTTGTCCTGGCCGGGACCCGGTGATTGACATGTCCAGCAGCCAATAGCAGCGTGGGTAGGGTGGTGCGAGTGCACCCCCTACCCGGAAATGCAAATCATGTATATATATGTGACTTTGCACAGCCCTGCCGCCTTGTAGCAGTACTTCTGCTATAGGGAGGCGGGAAAGTGGTTAAAGCCCAGTTCCAAACAAATCTTTTTTTTTATGTTTTGGACTGACTGGGCAAAAGGTTAGAACCTCAATTCTATTCCTATGCTGGTGTCATAAGGACATGAAATGAGGGATAACCTCTCCACCGAGGTCATAAACAGCAATAAAATCCAGACAAAATTTCTAACCCTCCCACACTTTATTCAAAACTAAAAGAAAAGTTTTGACTCGAACGGAACGTCAATAAAGAATGTCTAGTACATGTCTGTCCATCTGACCCCTCCATTCACCTCGGTGATTCCATTACCATGGACATAAAATGTGGAAAAATGTGTCTTTTTTGTTCTCTTTTTATCTTGAAAACAAGAGCCGGCCTCAATCCACAGCGGGACTAGTTAAATATGATGTCCTGTTATTGTACGTTAGTCTGGAACAAAATAATTGGTTCTATTTCAGAGGGCACATTATGATTATGATTTATTTATAAAAAAAAATTTCCTCTCGCTGAACTAGAGGAGGAATTATATCACTAGCATAATTACCAAGAATGACGAAAAATAAATGCTCAGATGGAAAAGGAGAAAGTTCTCACCGCCTACCCCTGTTTATAGGGCTACCAAGGCAAAGGGGAAGCCCTCACTTAAAATCATCCAGCACAAAGCCCAGGATTCGGCATTGAGTCTTGGTTCACTCTAATGCGGTGCGGAATTCACAGCGTTTTCTGTGCGAATTCTGCACCGCATCACAATCGCACCCCGTTAACCCCGTTGTTAACAACACCCCGAAATTGGTCCTCAAAATGCAGTGCGAAGTGCAGAATCGGATCGCATGGGTGTGAACACCCATGCGATCCGAATTTAGTGCAGACCAAAGAAAGGGTCCTGCACATTTTTGGTGCAGGTGCAGTGCGATTGGAGCCATACAAAATGTATTTCTCCAATCGCACCACACACAAACCGCATGTGATTTGCACAGGAATGCGGTGCGGTTCCTGTGCGAATCACATGCGTATACCGCACCGCACATATGTGAACCCAGCCATCACTTTATGACCTCTGATGGGTTACGTGAATAACATTGATCATCTCGTTACAATGGCATCTGAAAGTCGGTGAGATCTGTTAGGCGGCAAGTGAACATGTTGTCCCTGAAGCAGGGGCAGACTGCCCATTTGGGAACTCGGGCACTGCCCAAGGGCCCGGGGTCAGAAGGGGGCCCCATGAGATGCCCTTGGTACCTTTCATAGGCTTTTTTGGGTATAGTTTGAGTGTGGGCAAGGACACAGGGGACCCATGATCTCCTATTGCCCGGGGGCCCCATGAGTTGTCAGTCCGCCCCTGCCCTGAAGGTAATGTGTTGAAAGCAGAAAAAATGGGCATCACAGTTGGCTGCATATTGGGCTGAGCAGCAACTACAATGGACACTTGAGCATCAGAACTGGACCACGGAGCATTGGAAGAAGGTGGCCCGGTCTGATGAATCTTGTCTTTTTTTACATCATGTGGATGGCTGGGTGTGTGTGCGTCACTTACCTGGGGAAGAGATGGCACCAGGATGCAGTACGGGAAGAAGGCAATGTGATGGTTTGGGCAGGAACGTAACTACAGGAGTTGCAATTGCGACCCAGCCCCATGCTGCAGGGGACCTGTGCAGCCCCCTGGTACATCTGGATAGGAGGGGCGGCATATAGAGGAACCAATCACTCCATGTTCCTCCTGCAGCTGCTGAATACGGGAGGGAGAGGAGGAAAGGCAGGCATTCAGAAGTGGCAGTTCCTCTACCGGTATATGCAGCTGCTCTCCAGCTTTTTTTCTGCTGCCCCCTGTGCTTTCTGGTCCCCCTGAGCTCTCCCACCCCCCTGTGCTCTCCGGAATCCCCTTGTCCCCACAGCTCTGCAGGCTTCCCCCCTCTCTTCCTTTGGCTGCTGTAGGGGATCTGTCAGGATGGAGAGCAGGGAAGGGGCCGGTAAATGTGTCATTTACCAGCTCCTTCCTTTTCTGAATGTAGAATCAAAGATTGGTACCAATCACTGACTCTGTCCATTCATAACCGAGACATAGTAAACTGGGTTTACTATGCGTCAGTTTATGAATGGACAGGAAGCTATTCCTATCCATTCATTCAGTGCAGCTGAGGCTGCAAAGATGGAGAATGAGGACTGTGTCCTCAACCTCCTTTCTCTGTCTCAAAGATGGAATATTACATATCTTCTTAGACCCCTGATATCTCACCAAAGCCCCCCATGCGGCTCCTGAACAAATTCTAAAAATAATTTGAAAATATACTGTAAAAAACAATTTAAAAAATGATAAAAAAACAAAAATAGAAAAGCTCCTGACACCAACTACTAGGATTGCAAAGGACACACTTGCGACCAGGCCCTGGCACTCCGCCACTGAGGGTCTTTATGGTTTCTTGCACCAGGGCCCTGAAAGTTCAGTGCCACTGGTTAAAGATTGTAGGAGGAGTTTTCATTCTTTTCTAGGAGGATGCAGAACCCCTGACCTCTGTCTGGACAGCGTTGATTGGCCCTGTGCTGATCACATGCACTCTCCTAAGAAAAGAAAAAACTCTGTAGCAATACACACCAAACTGAGCATGTGCAGAGTGACTCCACACAATATGTCTTAACAGGAGATAAGAGGGGGGCACTGGAAAAAGGGGAGGATCAGAGAAGACAGGATCATACAGTGTTTTTACACAATGCAGAGGATTAACCCCTTAGGTTCCACAGTGAGTGTAACAAGCATGCTTTACTGCATCTACAGACTGATTGTACCGGTGTGAGTTTAGTAACACTTCAAATGCTTCTTCCTGCCTGCAGCAAACTGGTAGTATCATCTCAGCCTAGGCAAAGTCATATGTCTTGAGGTTTGGGGGGGGTTTTTAATTATAAATGGTGGAACTTTTTTGAAAAATGATACTGTTGCCTTATACTGTATCAGAAATATGTTCTCGCAGACTTATACATTTACTAAAAGCACTCAAAGGACCATATTTTCAAGAACATATGTTGTGTAAATTTTGTACCTCCCTCCCTTCACACCCATTATCTCTCTCCATATCGTCTTAATTATCTGTTGTTCACTTTATTTCCATCATTTTCCATCCTACGCATCCCTCTCTGTTTTGTCTTGGCCCCTTCTTCTGTACTTTTTTTCCCCTCTTCTATTCTACATCTTTAACCTTCTCTCTTTCTATTCATCTTCACCTTTATCTCCTTCTCTGTATCTAGCGCTCTCTCTTATCCTCTGCCCCTCTGTCATCTTCTCTATTCACACTTCACGATTTGGAATCGCAGGCAGAATCGACGCAATTCTGCATGCGATTCCAAATTGTGTGGCAATGGCTGCACAAGATGTGGCACGCATCTGGGTGTCATTATCCATTAATGGCCCCCTAAACACGATGCGATTCTGCCTGTCGCATGACAGGATCACACAGAAACCCATGCCTTTACAAATCAAGTGAAGCTGAAAAGGAGCACGAGCTTCTTTTTGGACATCAGTGGCTGAACTTATTATTATTATTATAAAGTATTTATATAGCGCCAACAGTTCGCTCAGCGCTGTACATTACAACTGGATGGACTTTTGTCTTTCTTCAGCCAAACTAACTATGTAACTATGTAATGCGCATAGGGAAGCCCATGAAGTGAATGGGCTGCCCATTTGTGCAGCATTTAAAATTGCATGCAAATCACTCAACCAAGCAAGCGAGCGCTTGTTCCCACCAGGGGCGGACTGACCATTTGGAAACTCGGGCACTGCCCGAGGGCCCGGGGTCAGTAGGGGGCCCCATGAGATGCCCCTGGTACCTTTTTTGAGTTTGGGCAAGGACACAGGGGCCCCATGATCCCCTATTACCCGGGAGCCCCATGATCCTCTATTGCCCAGGGGCCCCATGAGTTGTCAGTCCGCCCCTGGTTCCCACTACTCGAAAGTGTGAATGCAGCCTCACTCTTCACCTGTGATTCCTTCATTTTTCCTCTCTCCCTCTTTATCCATCTTCATTTGCACTCCCATCCCTCTCTCTCCTCTGCCCCCCCCTTCTCTCTTTTTCCCTTGTCCTCTACCTCTCTTCCTTCCATCTTTCTCTTATGTTTCCTCTCCCTCATTTGTGTCATGCATTCTACATGCATCTCGCCCTCTGCCTGCCTTTCATTCTCCCGCACCTAATGTTATCAATCTTCATTTGCAGTTCCATCTGTATCTCTCTCTCTCTTTTTCATCTGCCTGCACCCTCTGTCTCTCTTTATTAATCCTCATCTTTTTCTCTTTCTTTTCCTTTACCTCTTCCCCTCTATTTATCTATATTCACCTGTATCCTTCTCCATCTATCTCTCTCTCTCGCTCTTTCCTTTTCTTTGCCTCTTTCACCATCTCCCATTATCTTTCTCTCTCCTATCATTTCTCATCTGTATCTCCATCTTTCTCTATCACTTCTCTATCACTTTTCATCTGTATCTCCATCTTTCTATTTATCATTTTCCATCTGTATCTTTCTCTTTCTTTAACTCTTTTCATCTGGATCTCCATCTTTCACTCTTTCATTTATTTTGCCTCTCTCACATTCCCCCACTTTTTTTCTCTCCTTCTTTCATTCCCTCCCTCTCTCTTTTTATCCTTCTTAATTTGTATCTCCATCTCCCTCTCTGTCTCTCTCTCTCTTCCTCTGCTTCTTTAATGTCTTCTCTGTTTCTCTGTCTTTATCACTCTCTATCTGTATCTCCACCTTTCTCTATCTTTCTTTACCCATCTTTATCTGCATCAGCATCTCTATTGTTCTTCTTTCCTCTACGTCTCTCACCTTCTCTCTCTCTTGATTCATCTTCATTTGTACCTCCATCTCTTTCTTTGCCTCTGCCTGGCTCAGCTTCTCCTTTTGCAATTTCTCGTTATCATTCTTCATTTGTATTTCCCCCTCCTCCTCACCTCCCTGTCCCTCTTTCTTTCTCTCCATCTCTTTTTATTCATCTTCATCTGCATCTCCATTGCTCTCCTTTTCTACCTATCTCACCTTCCCTCTCTCTTTATCTCTTCTCACCCTCCCCCCTTTACTCTCTTTTCCTCTGCCTTTCTATCTCCTATTATCTCTCTCCTTCATTCTCTGTCTTTATCATCTTCATCTTTGTCTCCACCTTTCTCTCTCCTCCTTTACCCATCTTTACCATACTAATATCTCTTTCTTTCTCTTTTCTTCTAAAGAACAAAGGTATACCGCTCAGGCAAACAATCCAGATCAATCCATGACAGGTGCAGGCTGTGGCTCCCCACCACACACGATGCAATAGGAAGAAGGGTAAGCCGCACACTGGAAGATAGATGAATATAGTGTGTATTTATTGATCCATAGGACACACAAAACACCAGGACATGAATACAGGACTTGTTAACGCGTTTCGCACGATCTTGTGCTTAATCATAACCATTTAATCATTTTCTTCTACCTCTATCACCTTCACTCTCTCTCTCACCTTTCCCTCTGTTTCTTTCTCTTCATCTCTTTTTATCCATCTTCATCTGTATCTCCATTGCTTTCTTTTCTCCTTCTTTTCTTCCAATCAATCTCCAGCCATCTCTCTATCTCTCTCTTTTGCTCTACCTCTCGCACCTTCTCTTTCTCTCTCTCTCTTTTTACTTTCTTTTCCTCTCTCACCTTCTCTCCTTCATTTTCTCTCGCTCTTTATTATTCTTCATCTGTATTTCTGCCTCTCTCTCTGTTTTTTTATCCATCTTTAGCCATATCGATATTTCTTTCTTTCCCTTTTCCTCTATCTCTGTCACCTTAACCCTCTATCTTTATTCATATTCATCTGTATCTCCATATCTCTCTTCTCCTCTGCCTCTCTGAGCTTTTATTTTATCTCTCTGTCTTTATCATTCTTTATATTTCCCTCTCTCTCTTTCTTTATCACCATCATTCTCTGTTTATCCATCTTCACTCTTTTGTATCTGCCTCTCTCACCTTCCCACTCTTATCCCCCTCTCTCCCTTAGCATCTCTCCCTTTCTTTCTTTCCATCTCTCTTTATATATATCTTCATCTGCATTTTCATCTCCCTCTCTTTCTCTGTTCCTCTGCCTGTCTTCTTTTCCATCTCCCTCTCTTTCTCTCTCTGTTCCTCTGCTTCTCTTCTTTTCCATCTCTCTCTCTTCTCTTCCATCTCACTCTCTTTCTCTGCCTCTCTTCTTTTCCATCTCCCTCTCTTTCTCTCTCTGTTCCTCTGCCTCTCTTCTCTTCCATCTCACTCTCTTTCTCTGCCTCTCTTCTCTTCCATCTCCCTCTCTTTCTCTCTCTGTTCTTCTGCCTCTCTTCTCTTCCATCTCCCTCTCTTTCTCTCTCTGTTCCTCTGCCTCTCTTCTCTTCCATCTCACTCTCTTTCTCTGCCTCTCTTCTCTTCCATCTCCCTCTCTTTCTCTGCCTCTCTTCTTTTCCATCTCCCTCTCTTTCTCTCTCTGTTCCTCTGCCTCTCTTCTTTTCCATCTCCCTGTCTTTCTCTCTGTTCCTCTGCTTCTCCTCTTTTCCATTTCCCTCTCTTTATCTCTGTTCCTCTGCCTCTCTTCTCTTCCATCTCCCTATGTTTCTCTCTCTGTTCCTCTGCCTCTCTTCTCTTCCATCTCCCTCTCTTTCTCTGCCTCTCTTCTTTTCCATCTCCCTCTCTTTCTCTCTCTGTTCCTCTGCTTCTCTTCTCTTCCATCTCCCTCTCTTTCTCTCTCTGTTCCTCTGCCTCTCTTCTCTTCCATCTCCCTCTCTTTCTCTTTCTGTTCCTCTGCCTCTCTTCTCTTCCATCTCCCTCTCTTTCTCTGCCTCTCTTCTTTTCCATCTCCCTCTCTTTCTCTCTCTGTTCCTCTGCCTCTCTTCTCTTCCATCTCGCTCTCTTTCTCTGCCTCTCTTCTTTTCCATCTCCCTCTCTTTCTCTCTGTTCCTCTGCTTCTCCTCTTTTCCATTTCCCTCTCTCTCTGTTCCTCTGCCTCTCTTCTCTTCCATCTCCCTCTCTTTCTCTGCCTCTCTTCTTTTCCATCTCCCTCTCTTTCTCTCTCTGTTCCTCTGCTTCTCTTCTTTTCCATCTCCCTCTCTTTCTCTCTCTGTTCCTCTGCCTCTCTTCTCTTCCATCTCCCTCTCTTTCTCTCTCTGTTCCTCTGCCTCTCTTCTCTTCCATCTCCCTCTCTTTCTCTCTCTGTCCCTCTGCCTCTCTTCTCTTCCATCTCCCTCTCTTTCTCTGCCTCTCTTCTTTTCCATCTCCCTCTCTTTCTCTCTCTGTTCCTCTGCCTCTCTTCTCTTCCATCTCCCTCTCTTTCTCTCTCTGTTCCTCTGCCTCTCTTCTCTTCCATCTCCCTCTCTTTCTCTGCCTCTCTTCCTTTCCATCTCCCTCTCTTTCTCTCTCTGTTCCTCTGCCTCTCTTCTCTTCCATATCACTCTCTTTCTCTGCCTCTCTTCTTTTCCATCTCCCTCTCTTTCTCTCTCTGTTCCTCTGCCTCTCTTCTCTTCCATCTCACTCTCTTTCTCTGCCTCTCTTCTCTTCCAACTCCCTCTCTTTCTCTGCCTCTCTTCTTTTCCATCTCCCTCTCTTTCTCTCTGTTCCTCTGCTTCTCCTCCTTTCCATCTCCCTCTCTTTCTCTCTGTTCCTCTGCCTCTCTTCTCTTCCATCTCCCTCTCCCCCCCCCCCACCTCTCTCTCTGCTCCTTTGCTTCTCTTCCATCTCACTCTCTTTCCCTCTCCCTCTCCCTCTCTTTCTCTGTTCCTCTGCCTCTCTTCTCTTCTTCTTCCTGCCATCTCTCTCTCTCTCTCTCACATCCCCTTATCTATCTCTCTGCCTCTCTTCTCTTTCTCTCTCTCTCCCTTTCTTTCTCGCTCTGTTCCTTTGCCTCTCTTTTCTTTCATCTCCCTCTCTTTCTCTCTCTCTCTTATTCTCTCTCTTCCTCTGCCTCTCTTCTCTTCCACCTCCTGCCATCTCTCTCTCTCATTTTCCCACCCCCTTATCTCTCTCTCTGTTGCTCCTCTTCTCCCTCCTCCCGTAGTGCTGACACTCAATGTCAGGATATTCTAAACATGTCAATACAATGACGCTTCTCTTGCTTCTCATTTTATTGCTGCCTGGTGGGAATTCATCCTGTTAAAGGCCAAGATTAAATAAACAGTCCAGCAGTTCATAGACAACCACTGGGATTTTGTGTTTTTGCAGAGCGTTATAATATAAGTGACTTTTCAGCTGCCTAAGAGAATCATGGAAAATAAGATTAAAATAAAAGAAAGTTGAAAAAATGATTTATCAGTGTTGCAGAAAGCCATCACCTGAATCCCTAAAGCTGCCCATATATGTAGCTATTTCCAGCCAATTTCAACCACTTTCGAGCCACTGGGAATCGTAAATGCGATCACAAGTAATCTCCTGAAAAGAAGCAATCTGCTACTCATGAGTTCGATCGACCACAAGAATTCGGTCGATTGTGAAGCTGAAATAAATTGACAGCTTCAATACCATTTATAAGTAGATACAATTAAATGCAATTGAAACAGAACCATTTGCAAATTTTGTAAATATAAATCCTATTTTTCCACTATGTTTGAACAGGGCAGATTTGACCTCATCTCCTTGTGGTCAATTGATACCACCAAGTTTTATGTTCAATTGCCTTTATTTTGGAGAAAAAAATGATCAAAATTTGATCTCCCAAATTGCTACATGCATGGCTATCAGAACACCTTACTTTTCAACTTACCTGCTATGTCTTCCACACTTTAGGGCCAAAATTTTGTGGGCACCTGCCCATCACATCTACTATATGGCCATCCCTTTAAATGATTTAGTTAAGGTGTTTCCACTGAGGGTTACTGTTAACACTACAGCATACATAGATATTTTAGACAATTGTGCTCTGCCAACCTTGGGGTAACCATTTGTGGAAGGTCCTTTCCTGCTCCAGCATGGCTGGTGTTCAGTAACGGGATGAGTTGAGAGTGGAGGGTTGAGTTCTGAGCAGGCCACCCAAGTTCCTCTACACCAAACTCATCAAACCATAAGGACATGGTTTGGTGAGTTTGGTGTGCCGGAACTTGGGTGGCCTGCTCAGGACCCAACCGGATATCGTATGTACTCTCCAGCGCCTCAGGATATGCACAGCCAAAATGGAAGCCAAGGGTTCCAGGACAGCGAAAACCAAAGGAAATGCTTCAGGGGTGCAGCCTTCCTCAGACGGGGAAATCAGCCAGGCATCAACAGCAAGGCTCTTACTTTCCATTCATCATACATCAGCATCAGAGGTTGGTCATCAGCTCTGAGGAAAGGGATTCGTCCCCGAAACGCATCAGCCATTTGACCGCACTGACAGTGAGAACACCTTGCCTGCCGTTGTGGTCATTGTCATTTTTCTATGCTTTTTAGATACATGCTTTGTCTGTGAGTATGTTTTTATTATTCTTTCACTCCTACAATAAACCTTGGATAATGCATTAGGTGTGTGCGCCACCTGTTTTCTCTCTGCTCAGGACCCAACCCTACTGAACATCGTTCAGTTGAATTGGAACGCTGGTTGTGAACCAGGTCATTTTGTTCAACATTAGTACCTAACCTCACAAACGCTTCCTTGGCTGAATGGGCACAAACTACCAATTGAATTACCAATGAAGGTCCGCACACCACTATTACCAATAATACTTTTTTAGCTAACAATGAAATATTTATAGGCCTCATTCACACAGCCAAACCGATCCGTACACCGCTGCAAAAGGCCAACTTCACCCACAAGGGATGCACGGGTGTTCTGTGCAGCCACGTGCAGGTAGACCCATTCATGTCTATTGGAACACGGCTGCTTTTTCCAATTTGACAGCCATGCAGGTGTTGGCGGCCTGGATCACGGACAGTGAGCATTCAGGACCATGTATCTGCATCCACACAGCTGTCCCAATAGACATGATTGGGATTGCCTGCAGGTGGGTGCACAGAACAACAGTGCATCCCGTGTGGGAGAAGACGGCCTTTTGATTGGTACACCAGTGTAAATGAGGCCTTAACGTGCCTAAACCCATTCACAGTGGATTAACTTGCTAATATGATAGCAAACAATAAACAGAGTAAGCACAGCAAACTTCAAACAATGATTTTCCAATCCAGTTGTATTGATACACCAATGAGCCATAACATTATGACTACCCACCATAACCCATCACGGCATGGATTCCACTAGACCTATGAAGGTAAACTGTGGTATTTGGCACCAAGCTGTCAGTAGCAGATCCTTTAAGTCCTGTAAGTTGTGAGGTGGGGCCTCCATGGATTGGACCATGTTTTTCCAGCACATCCCACAGAAGCTCGATTGGATTGAGATCTGGAGAATTTGGAGGCTAAGTCAACACCTCAAGCTCATTGTGCAAACCATTCTTGAATTCTTCAGACCAGACCACCTTCTTCCATTGTTCCGTGGTCCAGTTCTGATGCTCATGCGCCCATTAGAGGCGCTTTTGGCTGTGGACACGGGTCAGCATGGGCACCCTGACTGGTCTGCGGCTCTGAAGCGTCATACAGAACAAACTGCGATCCTTGTGTGTTTTCCGAAACCTTTCTATTAGAACCAGGAAACACTTTTTCATCTACAGTAGCTCTTCTATTGAATCGGACTACACAAGCCAGGCTTTGCCTGCATCAGTGAGCCAACCATAACCCTGCTGGCCCCTTCCACCAGCCATGATCTGCCTGTATTGCATAGACAAGCGCAAACACCCATTGATTACCTCCCTGGGTCTAAAATTAAGTATGTAATGAAATGAATTAATTTGATTAAAAAACGGAATTTACGTGTGGACGAGTGGGGAAAGAGCGAAGCAAGGAAGGTAAAACATAAGCAGATGAAACATCTTACAAAAAAAAGAAGAGAAGTTAAAGAAAAAAATAAAACTATTGTTGAGAAATCTTCAGAAGTTTTATATCGGATGGCACTGGAGGCACAGAACAGGTTCATCTTCCGTAGGTATCGGGTTTGGCATCTTTATGGTCGCCGCTTTGCCCGGCCTGGCCTATCTTTCATAAGACATGCTAGTTTAATTATTACAGGATTTATGAATTGTTGCTGCTATTGATTATCCCCCCACCTATAAATCCTGCTGTTTTATAAAGGAGTGACCTTCTGCAGCGAGGATTGCAGCCAGTCAATTAATGGAAGCCCTCGGGATAAAATTCCTTTTTTCGCTGGCTTTTTGTGCATGTGAGCCGTTGTTGTCACTCTTGTAAAAATAGCGGTCCTGGCTGGCACGGGCGTCTGGCTCTCCGGCTCTCCTGTCTTCTTGTATAGCACATGAAATGATCCTGTAATGGGGACATAATTCACCATTCAATATATTTCATTTTGTTGCAGTTTGAGGTGTTTACAAAGGATTAATATATTGAGCCGACCTGCCATACTGCAGACGTGCCTGGGAATATCTATGTAGTTAACGGGTGGAAGTGGATTGTAGCCAGGGGCAACAAATCTGAGTTTGACCCAGAGAGAGACACTGTCAACGACTTGAAAATTTGCAGACAAAAACACACAAAAATCTGTATTCTAAAAGCATAAAGCAGTATTAAACCCAAAAGCAAACATTTACAATTGTGCTCAAAAGTTTGCATACCCTGGCAGAAATTGCGACATTTTGGCATTGATATTGAAAATATGACTGATCGTGCCAAAAAACTGCCTTTTATTTAAGGGTAGTGATCATATGAAGCCATTTATTACACTGTTCAACATATTTTTATTTTTTGCCAGTTTTGGAAACAAAAGGATCCATTTCCTAATGAATTTCACATTCTGAGTTCAAATATAACAATGAAATTTGTCAATTGGCTCTAGTTTTTCTGTAAACGGAAAGTTTTCTACTATAGGCGTAATGACTACATAATGCACAATAATTATATAGATAGATGTCTTTCCACAAATATAAAGCAAGTGATATTGACTACATAACAAAGCCTAAATGGCATAATATATTGCATAGGATTACCAAGAAAAATTATAGCCATAAGCTAAGTTGAATCATTTTAATACTTAGGATTCTCACTAGTTTTGTCTTCAGTTTGTGTCGGTTTTGCTTCTCTTGGCTTTTCTCTTGTATTCGAGGAAAGGGCTATCTCTTACAACTGCACGTGACTACACGCTTCAGGTTCTTCCTCACTTGACTCAACCACGAAGGATTCTGGTGCTTTAGGAATTGGTAGCCCCTCTCCATGAGGAACTGGACGTATTGCCGATGGAATATTTGGATAGTGCACAGATAACTTTTTCTTCTTATTTAGCCCTTTTACAATTGGAGGCACCATACAAAAGTAACAATTACTAACATGATCTGTTGGCTCTCTCCAAATCATTGGCACAGCGAAAGGCATAGATGCCTTTTTTCCATTCAACCATTGCTCCAGTGCCGTCCCACAAGAATTGCAGCATATATGTGGTGCCCAGCTCTTGTCCTGGTCTCCTATCTTGCAGCCAAAATACAAGTTGTAGGCTTTCTTAATCATTCCTGTTATCCTCCTTTTTTGTGAGATAAAAGTTATTTCACCGCAGATATAGCAGAAATTATCTGCTTTATTCACACAAGTTCGAGGCATTACTGAGTAGCCTATATAAGCATAAAACGAAATGTAAAGACGCTGTCGAACTACAATCAGCTATAGATACTGCAGCTTTTATGCAGTGAAGTGATGCAATTAAAGGCTAATATTGCATCATCTCAGTATACATGCAATTTTCTATTGGTCACCAGTATCAATTGCGCAATATGCAGCTGAAGTTGCATCATAATTTTGAATGGCTTACGTCATTGGATGGGTGAATATATCATGGAAACTAGAGCCAATCAACATTTTTTAGGGTCATTTTCGTTTTCAGCACCCCAAAATTATGTAAGATTAGCTAATTTTATGCCCAAAACTTTTTACCTGTTGAACAGTGTTATCACACAGTTGTTTGGCTCCTTTTTAAATCATAATGATAACAGAGATCACCCAAATGGCCGGGATCAAAAGTTTCCATCCCCCGGAATATTTGGCCTTGGTACAGACACACAAGGTGACAGACACAGGATAAAATGGCGATAAAGGTTTAATTTCCCACATCTGTGGCTTTTTAAATTGCAATTAGTGTCAGTGTATAAATAGTCAGTGAGTTTGTTCGCTCTCACATGGATGCACTGAGCAGGTCAGATACTGAGCCATGGGGAGCAGAAAAGAACTGTCAAAAGACCTGCATACACAAGGTAATGGAATTTTATAAAGATGGAAAAGGATATAAAAAGATATCCAAAGCCTTGAATATGCCAATCAGTACTGTTTAATCACTTATTAAGAAGTGGAAAATTCATGGATCTCTTGATACCAAGCCAAGGTCAGGTAAACCAAGAAAGGTTGCAGCCACAACTGCCAGAAGAATTGTTCAGGATCCAAAGAAAACCCTACAAGTAACCTAAGGAGAAATATAGGCTGCTCTGGAAAAAGGAAATGTGGTTGTGTCAAGGAGTACAATATGAAGATAATTGAACAAAAATTAGCTGCATGGTCGAGTTGCCAGAAAGAAGTCTTTACGGTTCCAATACACCAGACAGAACCTGATGTGAATGTAATCTATCTATCTATCTATCTATCTATCTATCTATCTATCTATCTATCTCAATATCTATCTATCTATCTATCTATCTCAATATCTATCTCAATATCTATCTCAATATCTATCTCAATATCTATCTCAATATCTATCTCAATATCTATCTCAATATCTATCTCAATATCTATCTATCTATCTATCTATCTATCTATCTATCTATCTATCTCAATATCTATCTCAATATCTATCTATCTATCTATCTCAATATCTATCTATCTCAATATCTATCTCAATATCTATCTCAATATCTATCTATCTCAATATCTATCTATCTATCTATCTATCTATCTATCTATCTATCTATCTATCTATCTATTATCTATCTATCTATCTATCTATCTATCTATCTATCTATCTATCTATCTATCTATCTATCTATCTATCTATCTCAATATCTATCTATCTCAATATCTATCTATCTCAATATCTGTCTGTCTGTCTGTCTGTCTGTCTGTCTGTCTGTCTTATCTATCTGTCTGTCTATCTATCCAGTATATATATATACACACACACATGTAAAGTGCTGCATAAACTGATGGCACTATATAAGTACCTGTAGTAAATAAATAAAATGTGGAACATTTAAAAATATGTATACTGTAGCTGTATATTGTGACATGTCATGGATTTATTCATGCAGACTTACCAAGAGGAGCATTTGGAGAGCACTTTTGATGGTTAAAAAATTAATGCATATAGATCTATATGTAAGACTTAAATAAAAGGACTGTTGGAGAGCAGTGGTGGTCAACATACGAGGGGCGTTCAATTCAAACCGTGACTTTTGAGTTTATATAATAAAAGAACAAAGGAGTGGAAACTGCATTTATTTTTTTACATACTCCCCTACTACATTTCTACACTTATCCCAGCGTTTACCCAATGCCTAGAAAGCTTCGGCATAAAAAGATTTGTCAGTACACCCGAACCATCCTAGGACATTTGTGAATGATTGTGTTTACCGTTCCCACAGAAAGGTTTGTCTCTTGTGCAATTGCACAACAGGTTATTCGTTGATTATTCAGGATCGGGAAATCCGCGTGCTGAATGTTCACAGGAATGACTGCTGTGGGCTGGGAACCAACATGGCCGGGATAGTCATTGATGGACATACGGCCATCTTTGAAACGTTTTACACCATTCAAATGTCTTACTGCATATGAGCGTCTCATCACCGTACTGTGCTTGAAGTCTTCTGGCCCACAATATGTGCTCCACCCATGAGTAATAGGACACACTTGCCACTTACTACTGTGGGTAGTACCGCCACACAGGGTCCGGGAGTGAATGCAGGTTCCGGGGAGACCGGATATAGTGAATGCAGGGTCCGGGGAGACCGGATATAGTGAATGCAGGGTCCGGGGAGACCGGATATAGTGAATGCAGGGTCCGGGGAGACCGGATATAGTGAATGCAGGGTCCGGGGAGACCGGATATAGTGAATGCAGGGTCCGGGGAGACCGGATATAGTGAATGCAGGGTTCAGGGAGACCGGATATAGTGAATGCAGGGTTCAGGGAGACCGGATATAGTGAATGCAGGGTCCGGGGAGACCGGATATAGTGAATGCAGGGTTCGGGGAGACCGGATATAGTGAATGCAGGGTCCGGGGAGACTGGATATAGTGAATGCAGGGTTCGGGGAGACCGGATATAGTGAATGCAGGGTCCGGGGAGATCGGATATAGTGAATGCGGGGTCCGGGGAGACCAGATATAGTGAATGCAGGGTCCGGAGAGACCGGATATAGTGAATGCAGGGTCCGGGGAGACCAGATATAGTGAATGCAGGGTCCTGGGAGACCAGATATAGTGAATGCAGGGTCCGAGGAGACCAGATATAGTGAATGCAGGGTCCGGGGAGACCAGATATAGTGAATGCAGGGTCCGGAGAGACCGGATATAGTGAATGCAGGGTCCGGGGAGACCAGATATAGTGAATGCAGGGTCAGAGGAGACCAGATATAGTGAATGCAGGGTCCGAGGAGACCAGATATAGTGAATGCAGGGTCCGGGGAGACCAGATATAGTGAATGCAGGGTCCGGGGAGACCAGATATAGTGAATGCAGGGTCCGGGGAGACCAGATTGTCAAGGTCCTACCTTTCTTCAGAGCTTGTGCATCTCCATGAGCTGGCATCCATCTTGGTTTTCTGCAAAGCATGGTGGGACCTTTATGCCTTCAGGCTTCTGCGGCTCCTCCTCAGAAGGGTGTGGTTGAGCACATTTAAACCTGCTGTCTGCAAGTGTGCTCTGCACTTGTGTCCTGTATGTTGCCCTGTTGCAAGCTCTTGTGTTGTTTCCTTTGCTCTCCTGGTAACCGACTCGGCTTGGACAAGACTACTCTCTGCGTTAACCCTTTATCTGACCTCCCGTTGCTGAACCCGGCCCGTGACCTGAGTATTCTTTGCCTACCGTCTAGTACTGTCTGCTCCGTTGTAATTGACCCGGCTTGTCTGACCACTCTACTCGTGTTCCCATCTAGCTCCCACCAGCTGTACGCCATTGGCGGCAGTCGTTATCGCAGCTGGGGTCACTCGGGGGCCGCGACCTGGTCTCAGGCTGCGTCAAGTCCATCCCCACCATCAGGGGCCCTGGTGAAGGGTAGCCTGGCCCTGAGGGACTCTGGTCTGTGGGTAGTGGCTGTCGTCAGTCGCAGCGTGACCGTACCATAGGCCTGCCTGCCCATTCCAGCGTTCCTGCCCTGACATTACACAAGTGCCATGAATCCTGACGGTGCAGGTACGCCTTCGATCCCTATGTTACTCGCCAGACTTGACCAACAGGATCGCTTGTTGGATCAGTTCGCTCAGGCGTTGCAGGCTCTGCTTGCACGCACAGCGCACCTTACCCCTGGGGCTATTAGGTCAGTTGTTACTCCGGTGGACTCTCCCACTGTTGCTCTGGTTGTTGCACCTACCTCCGCATCTGTTGCGGAACCCGCGGTACCCAGAGGTATGACTGGTTCTGCCCCTCTTCCTCAGCGCTTTGGGGGGGAACCGAGTCAGTGTCGTGGTTTCCTTAACCAAGTGGGGATTTACTTTGAATTAATACCTCACGCTTTCCCTACTGGGAGGGCAAAGGTGGGCTTCCTAATCTCGCTGCTCTCTGATAAGGCCTTGGCCTGGGCTAATCCCTTATGGGAGAGGAATGACCCGGTGATTCACGTGTTTACCCGTTTCGTTGCCTCCTTCCGTACGGTATTCGACGTACCCGCTCGCTCCGCTTCTGCTGCCAAATTGCTCATGTCCATGCATCAGGGTTCACGAACCGTTGCCGAGTACGCCATCGAATTTCGTACTTTGGCGGCAGAGGTGGGTTGGAACAATGAGGCTCTAGTGGCTGCGTGGGTGGAGTTTCCTCGTCCCTGGTTTCCCGTAAAGATAAACCGCTTATCACCGTTGTCCTCTCTTGGGCAGGAGGCTCGGTGACGGCCCAGGCGCTGGTAGACTCTGGGGCTGGCGGTTTGTTTATGGACAGTTCGTTTGCGGCCCAGTACTCCATTCCTCTGCAGGCTCGAGAGACTCCATTGGTTCTCGAGGCGATAGATGGCAGGCCCTTGCAGCCATCGCAGGTTACCCACGAGACCCTGCCGGTGGAGGTAGCTATTGGGGCTGTTCACAGGGAATTGGCCTGTTTCCAGGTAATTTCTTCCCCGCACTACTCCGTGGTTTTGGGCTATCCCTGGCTTCAGAGGCACAATCTGACCTTTGATTGGCGATCGGCCGAGATTCTCTCATGGTCACCACGGTGTGGGGCTGGTTGCATCCGTGGCCCGGTTAAGGTGCTGTGCACCTCCTCGGACTCTGTGCTGCCCACTGAATATGGGGAGTACCTGGACGTGTTTGACAAGGTGCTCGCCGGTGCTCTGCCTCCTCATCGTCCATACGATTGTGCCATAACCTTACAAACTGGTGCTACTCCTCCGCGTGGCAGGGTGTATCCTCTTTCGGTGGCAGAGAATCAGGCCATGGAGGAATACGTTGCGGATGCGCTTTCCCGGGGGCACATTCGCAAGTCTACGTCTCCAGCAGGAGCTGGGTTTTTTTTTTGTGAAAAAGAAGGGAGGTGAGCTGAGACCCTGCATTGATTTTAGGGGTCTCAATCGGATCACGATTAAAAATGCTTATCCTATTCCGTTGATCACCAAGTTGTTTGACCGCCTCAAGGGAGCAACGGTCTTTACTAAGCTTGACCTTAGGGCTGCCTACAACCTTGTACGGGTCAAGGAGGGCGATGAGTGGAAGACCGCGTTCAACACCAGAACCGGCCACTATGAATACCTGGTTATGCCCTTCGGGTTGTGTAACGCACCCGCGGTCTTTCAGGAGTTTATTAACGATGTCTTACGTGACTTGTTGCAGCAGTGCGTGGTGGTTTACTTGGACGACATCCTGGTTTACTCTGCGTCTATGGAGACTCATATCCAGGATGTTAAGCGGGTGCTGCAACGGTTACGTGAAAACGAGCTTTTCTGTAAGCTCGAGAAGTGTGAATTTCACCAATCCCAGGTTGCCTTTTTAGGCTACATCATTTCCCCGGTGGGTTTTTCTATGGACCCTGAGAAGGTTTCAGCGGTTCTGCAGTGGCCTCGTCCCAGTGGTCTTCGGTCCATTCAGCGCTTTTTGGGATTTGCCAACTATTATCGGAAGTTTATCAGGAACTTTTCCACATTGGCAAAGCCTCTCTCAGATCTGACCAAGAAGGGCAGTAAACCTCACGAGTGGTCACCCGAGGCCATCTCAGCTTTCAAGGCTCTGAAAGCCGCCTTCACTTCGGCCCCAATTCTGTCTCATCCCAATCCTGGGTTGCCTTTTGTTCTCGAGGTTGATGCATCTGAGACAGGAGTAGGCGCCCTCTTGTCCCAGCGTCGGTCACCCGAGGGACCCCTACTTCCTTGTGGGTTCTACTCCAAGAAGCTTTCCTCTGCAGAGTGCAACTACCAGATTGGAGACAGGGAGTTGTTGGCCATTATTCTGGCTCTCAAGGAATGGAGGCACCTGCTTGAGGGTTCTGTGGTCCCAGTCCTAGTTCTCACTGACCACAAGAACCTCACATATCTCTCGGAGGCTAAGAGGTTGACACCCCGTCAGGCCAGGTGGGCTCTGTTTTTGTCACGTTTTAACTATGTGGTCTCTTACTTGCCTGGTTCCAAGAATGTCAGGGCTGATGCCTTGTCGCGGCAATACTCTGAGCTGTCCAGGGAGGACACTGAGCCGACCTCGGTCATTCCTCCAAACCAGATCCTGGCTGCCATTCGTACCAACCTGACTTCTCCCCTTGGGGAGCAGATTTTGGCGGCTCAAACTAACGCTCCCCCTGAGAGACCTGCTGGAAGATGTTTTGTACCTGAGGGATTGCGTACCCGCTTGCTACGTACCTACCATAATTCCAAGACTGCCGGTCATCCTGGTAGGAACCAATTGTCCTGGGTCGTTTCTCGGTTATTCTGGTGACCATCTCTCCGTTCTGACATCGCCTCATATGTAGCAGCTTGTTCGGTCTATGCCCAGAATAAATCTCCTCGGCACCTTCCATTGGGTCTTCTGCAACCCATTCCCAATGGGGAGCGTCCCTGGTCACACCTGGGAATGGATTTTATTGTGGATCTTCCTGCGTCTCAAGGTCATACGGTCATTCTTATGGTGATCGATCGTTTTTCTAAGATGTGCCATTGCGTTCCGTTCAAGAAATTGCCGACTGCACAGGAACTGGCTACGGTTTTCGCCAAGGAGATCTTTCGCTTGCACGGGTTGCCCAAGGTGATTGTCTCGGACCGTGGGAGCCAGTTTGTGTCCAGGTTCTGGCGCGCCTTCTGCTCCCAGTTGGGTATCGAGCTTTCCTTCTCTTCGGCCTACCACCCTCAGTCCAATGGGGCTGCGGAGCGTTCCAACCAGGCCCTGGAACAATTCCTTCGTTGCTATATATCGGATCATCAGGACAACTGGGTCGATCTCCTGCCATGGGCAGAGTTGCGAGGAACTCGGCTGTCAACTCCTCCTCTGGGATGTCCCCCTTCATGGCCAACTATGGGTTCCAACCCGCTGTATTGCCTGAGTTGTTCCCTCCACAGGACATTCCGGCTGTGGATAACCACCTGGCTGCTCTGCGCTCCTCATGGGGGCAGATTCAGAGGTCCTTGAAGGACTCAGCACAGCGCCAGAAGCTCCAGGCTGATCGTAGACGGTTGCCCGCTCCCTCATACCAGGTCGGAGATCGGGTGTGGTTGTCCACTCGCAACCTCAAGCTTCGGGTGCCCGCACCAAAGCTGGCCCCCTGTTTTGTTGGTCCTTTCCGCATTCTTCGCAGGGTGAACCCGGTTGCCTATGCCCTTGCTCTTCCTCCTGGGATGCACATCTCCAATGTCTTCCACGTATCCCTGTTGAAACCTCTGATCTGTAATCGCTTTACTGCCTCTCCGCCTCGGCCTCGTCCTATCAGGGTCGACGGCCATGAGGAGTATGAGGTGAGCCGCATCTTGGATTCTCGGTTGGTCCGCGGTCGGGTACAGTTTTTGGTCCATTGGCGTGGTTATGGTCCCGAGGAACGTTCCTGGGTTCCTTCCGCGGATGTTCATGCTCCTGCCCTCCTCCGCGCTTTTCACGCCCGATTTCCTCAGAAACCTTTTGTTGAGCCACGGAGGGGGAGGGGCCCTTGAGGAGGAGGTACTGTCAAGGTCCTACCTTTCTTCAGAGCTTGTGCATCTCCATGAGCTGGCATCCATCTTGGTTTTCTGCAAAGCATGGTGGGAACCTTTATGCCTTCAGGCTTCTGCGGCTCCTCCTCAGAAGGGTGTGGTTGAGCACATTTAAACCTGCTGTCTGCAAGTGTGCTCTGCACTTGTGTCCTGTATGTTGCCCTGTTGCAAGCTCTTGTGTTGTTTCCTTTGCTCTCCTGGTAACCGACTCGGCATGGACAAGACTACTCTCTGCGTTAACCCTTTATCTGACCTCCCGTTGCTGAACCCGGCCCGTGACCTGAGTATTCTTTGCCTACCGTCTAGTACTGTCTGCTCCGTTGTAATTGACCCGGCTTGTCTGACCACTCTACTCGTGTTCCCATCTAGCTCCCACCAGCTGTACGCCATTGGCGGCAGTCGTTATCGCAGCTGGGGTCACTCGGGGGCCGCGACCTGGTCTCAGGCTGTGTCAAGTCCATCCCCACCATCAGGGGCCCTGGTGAAGGGTAGCCTGGGGCTTAGACTCCGCGCCCTGAGGGACTCTGGTCTGTGGGTAGTGGCTGTCGTCAGTCGCAGCGTGACAGTACCATAGGCCTGCCTGCCCATTCCAGCGTTCCTGCCCTGACACAGATATAGTGAATGCAGGGTCCGGAGAGACCGGATATAGTGAATGCAGGGTCCGGGGAGACCAGATATAGTGAATGCAGGGTCCTGGGAGACCAGATATAGTGAATGCAGGGTCTGAGGAGACCAGATATAGTGAATGCAGGGTCCGGGGAGACCGGATATAGTGAATGCAGGGTCCAGGGAGACCAGATATAGTGAATGCAGGGCCTGGAGAGACCGGATATAGTGAATGCAGGGTCCGGGGAGACCAGATATAATGAATGCAGGGTCTGGGGAGACCAGATATAGTGAATGCGGGGTCCGGGGAGACCAGATATAGTGAATGCAGGGTCCGGGGAGACCGGATATAGTGAATCCAGGGTCTGGGGAGACTGGATATAGTGAATGCAGGGTCCGGAGAGACCAGATATAGTGAATGCAGGGTCCTGGGAGACCAGATATAGTGAATGCAGGGTCTGGGAGACCAGATATAGTGAATGCAGGGTCCGGAGAGACCAGATATAGTGAATGCAGGGTCCGGGGAGACCAGATATAGTGAATGCAGGGTCCGGGGAGACCAGATATAGTGAATGCAGGGTCCTGGGTTTAGTAACACTTTAAGGGCTTTGATATTCATGTTATAAGATTTCTTGGAGACTGGGGATATACTTCAGGAGACAGTGAAACACAGAAGACAGATGAGACTTCGAGAGAACACTACTACAGTTTCTTTACAAATAAATGATCTCTCAGTCCACCAGTAAATATTACTGGTGCCACATTTAATAATTCTTTCAGCAAGATCCATTATGAAGATGAAAGATGGAAAATGAAAAAAGAGAAAAGGAACAGATAGCATAAAAAAGTAGACTGTGAAATAAATAAACCAAACCATTAACTACTAGAGTCCAGCCTAAAGAATGTTTTCCTTCACTGACTTGAGAAAGCTGCCTGCAGGGGCCCCTGAGGGCCACACATTAAGTGCTAAAGGGCAGCATGCAGCATTGATTTTAATCTGGGTTTATCAGGTTTTTCATTTTCTATACAGGGGAAGCATATAGATGAACCAAAACAAGAGATAATGCAATATAGCGAGTATACATCTAGGCAAGTAACAAGACAAATGTCAACATCGTGAGAAGGAATTCAGATCCCTTTTGTATCAGTATATAATTTAGCTATGTCGTATCAGCATGCAGAAGTATTATAGGAGGGGTGTTCAAGTCAAGCCGGTACTTTTCATTTTACAGGTATTTAAAGGGATGCTAGCATGGCGGTACTACACGCAGTAGTAAGTGGCAAGTGTGTCCTATTACTGATAGGCGCTGCACATGTATTGGGCCAGTCCAGAGACCGTTAATCAAGATGGCAGACAACAGTGTTAGTGCGTTCATGGAATAGAGTGTGGTGATGACGCTTCTTGTGAACGAAGACACAAAACCCATTATCTACAGAAGACTTCAAGCACAATACAGTGTTGAGATGCTGAGCCGCAGTAGGACGTTTGAATGGTATGAACATTTCAAAGATGACTGTATATCTGTCAATGACAATCCAGGCTGTGATGGTTCCCAGCCCACAGCAGTCATTCCTGTGTGGAACGCCTGATCCTGGATAATGGACGCATAACATGTCGTGAAATTGCACAAGAGATGAATCCTTCAGTGGGAACGGTGAACACAATGATGACGAAGTGAAGCCGGCTGTCCTAGGATGGTTCAGGCGTACTGACAAATCTTCCTATGGGAACGGTGAACACAATGATGACGAAGTGAAGCCGGCTGTCCTAGGATGGTTCAGGCGTACTGACAAATCTTCCTATGTCGAAGCTTTCCAGATGTTGGTTAAACGCTGGGATACGTGTATAAATGTAGCAGGGGAATACATCGAACAATAAATGCAGTTTCCACTCCTTGAAATTTGTTCCTTTACTATATAAACTCAAAAGTCCCGGTTTAACTTAAACACCCTTGTATATTGAGACTAGGCTATACAACCAATCCAAGAAAGATTATGGAGGGAAATATATCCAAGAATGTAGGACATGACAGTGAGGATATATATTGAATTTAAGCTCCATTCACACTAGTGCGACTCCAAAATAGCACGATTTCAAGTGTGACTTTGGTGTGCAAATTTTGATGCAACTTTGGATGGGTGAGACCAGGGGCGGACTGACAACTCATGGGGCACCCGGGCAATAGGTGATCATGGGGCCCTGTATCCTCGCCCACACTTAAACCACACCCAAAAAAGCCTATGAAAGGTACCAGGGGCATCTCATGGGGCCCCCTACAGACCCCGGGCCCTCGGGCAGTGCCCGAGTTCCCAAATGGTCAGTCCGCCCCTGGGTGAGACTTGGATGCGACTTTGGCTTTGACCAATAATAATGGACAACTGTTGCACAACTGTCAATTGTATACCATTCAGGTTTGACTTTTGAAAGTTTACATTGCAGTCTATGGCACTAAAGCAGTGTTTCTCAACTCCAGTCCTCATGGACCCCCAACAGGTCATGTTTTCAGGATTTCCATTATTTTGCACAGGTAATTTGATCAGTTTCACTGCCTTAGTAATTACCACAGCTGTTTCATCTGAGGGAAATCCTGAAAACATGACCTGTTGGGGGTCCATGAGGACTGGAGTTGAGAAACACTGCACTAAAGTCACATGAAAGTCAGACCAAAGTAGTGCAGTAACTTTTTTTAAGTCGCACATATAGTATTTGAACAGTTGTCATTGAAAAACATCGGGGGTGCGACTTGTCATGGGACTTTAGTGCCCAAAGTTGCATGACAATTTGCACAAGTGTGAATGGAGCCTTAAAGTGGTAGTAAACTTAGTTTTAAAAAAATGTTGACCTGCAAGGTAGTTATGACAGAAAAGACTCTATTGACCTCTTCTGTCATAAAAGCTTTTTTCTGCATGTCAGCTGTCATGTACACTGAGCCAGGGGCGGACTGACAACTCATGGGGCCCCCATGCAATAGGGGACCATTGGGCCCCTGTGTCCTTGCCCACACTCAAACCACACCCAAAAAAGCCTATGAAAAAGGTACCAGGGGCATCTCATGGGGTCCCCTTCTGACCCCTGGCACTCGGGCAGTGCCCGAGTTCCCAAATGGTCAGTCCGCCCCTGCACTGAGCTGTACATTAACAGCTCAGGGTACATTTACATTCCCCGATCTGTGCCATAGCGATGTAACTCCTGCGCGCATGCATGGGAGTGATGTCATCGTGGCCCAGCCATTTAAGCGGCCGAAGGCAGTGTGTTTTTGATGCATTTTACCACATCCCAGTACAGTTCTGTGCAGAAAAAATGCAGCCTGTTCTACTTTTTTTTCTGCATCCGGAACGCACTGGAAGTGCAAGCACTGATGTGGACTATGACATCAGTTGGATCTGTTGCCCAAGAGTCTGTGTACTTAGCTAGAACAGGATACAGGCAGGACAGGAAAATATTGTAGACTAAAGATACAGCGTTTGTCGGGGGAGAGACCAAGAGCAGAAAATCTCAAAGGACTTCAGGTTTAAAGACAGATTTGATTAATTTGGAATGAAATGGATAAAAGAGGCACGTTGTTGATATGCCAACCACTGCACTGAACGTAATGGGGTTTTGGCCAAAATAGAAAGTAAAGGTGGTAGGGAGTTTAAGTGGAGATCTGGACTAGGCAGTGGTGCTTCAATTTCTTCCATATCTGACATTTGGCTTGAGTCAAAGCCGAGGAGATCACCAGGTTCCAAAATCGGGAAGTCAAAGGGCCTGGGAGGGGAGAAATGTGGAGTTCAGAACAGGGGCAGACTGACAACTCATGGGGCCCCTGGGCAATAGGGGATCATGGGGCCCCTGTGTCCTTGCCCAAACTCAAAAAAGCCTATGAAAAAGGTACCAGGGGCATCTCATGGGGCCCCCTACTGACCCCGGGCCCTCTGGCAGTGCCTGAGTTTCCAAATGTTCAGTCCGCCCCGGTTCAGAATTGATCTGGTCCCACACATTGAGGAGGTGATGAGTGAGAACAGAGTATGAGGCTGAGGTAGGGTCAGTCCATAGAAAGGCTTGAAACTCATGGGAAGAAAGGGGTTCTCTGAGAACCCAGTGATTGGAAGTCTGGTTGTGCTACCAATCTATATGCCAAATGAGAACAGAGATGGTATGGTACAAAGGTATCCCAGGGGCACCTGTCCTGCCTCTGCATTTGGGAGAGATAGAATCATCCAATGTGATCTCCGACATCGCTGCCCCCCATATAAATTTTGTGAATTCTGTCTGCGGGTTCGACAGAAAGTACAAGGAGCAGCTCCAGGAAGAGTGTAGAGGAACCACGGGATAATGTCCATTATTAAAATATCAGTTCTACCAAGCGACGGGATTTATATTAAAGGAAAGACTGTCATTCCAAATGGCAGATACTGGGAATGATGCTGTTGTGGTAAATTAAGAACAAAACTTTTGTTTTGGGATATTGAATTAATAATAAAATAATTACGATCAGTAATATTACTTTTTCAGTGGCAGATGTCCACCCATCCAAGAGTCACTGGTTAATAACTGTTCTCTCCTGATATAATTCCCACTGTCTCCTAATCATTATTCTTACAGGGTCCAGCTTTTTATCTGAGCCCGTCTGATAATTCCAGCTGGATAGTTCCACCTGTGGGTTTGATTATAAATATTAGGAAGATAATAACCACCCATCTCATCTAATCCTTCTATTTGGGTCTCACCGTTGCATGCCAGCAAAATATAGCATTTGAGTTACCCATGGATAACGCAAAGCACTGAATAGTTACAATTACAGAAAAAGGTAAAATGACAAAATGATGGGCTCTAGGATTAGCTGCTGGCAAGAAGTGACATTCTAGCTTCCTGTCGTTAAGGTTGACCCTGCAGGTAACCTTGAACTGTGTGTTTTGCCATTGTGGAGATGGGAATTATGAGAGGGAACTGTTTCATGGCACAAGTTCATCCCACAAGTGGTGCTACTCTTAGGTAGATTGGTTGTAAGTTACATCATAGCCAGCACTGGTATTTATTGAAAGGTTGACCTTGCTTTGTTATTTTATTTACAGCCAATAAAGGAAGAACATTTGTCTAATGGAACAGCAAGAATATTTTGTATTGAATAAAGAGGACCTTTAGAAATTTCTTGAAGTGTATTCTTGGGAAGAAAAAAAAAATGTTCATCGCATATCTGCAAGATATTATCCTATATTTCTATTGTTTCCCAAATGTAATCTCGTATTTTTTTCTGTTTAACCTCTTGGCACCAGCTCCCACTGGCCCTTTGACAGGTTCTGATCACAGCTGTCACATGATTGGGAGCACCTCCCATCGGCTCCAGATGGTAAACCATGACCACGAGCATCGGTAGCTCAATCTGGTGCAATAATCACTGGTGCTTCCAGGTGGGGGAACAAGGGACCTCCTCCCATCTAACAGTGCTCTGGTCTAGCAGCCAACCTCTGCTCCCTCTAGGCTTCAACATTGGGCATTTTGATGTTAGCGCTGCTGGACAAAGAATTGGTGTTGGATCACTGGAGAGGTAAGTATCAATGGGTCAGTGTGAAGAGGGAGGATTTTTCCCAGACACTTTATATTTGCCCTTAAAGTGACAGTGGGGTGGAGTTGATATAATAAAGTGAATTAGGCTGCTAACTTTGCAAGGGCATTTTCCCCTGAGCTTCCTGAGATTTCACTTTGCAAATCACATGCATAGAAAAAAAAAAAACATTTTTGCTTGAACATGATTGGATGATGGAAATAGCAGAGCTTTGTCTCATTCATTAGCCTCTGGTGCAAATTCCCTTGCAAAGTGAACAGTCTATGTGCCTTTAGTAAATCTTTAGGTGAAATGTCACCTTCATCTTTGCATCTCTATTTACTAAGTAATTGACCACTAAGGATACAGATATCAGGTGTCCTGACCTCAGTGGCTGAATACTTTTTTAAGGTCAATGATCAAGGATGAAAACAAGTTAACAATGGCAACCCCCATATTTCTATCTAGAAATATATCTTTTAAAAAGCCCCAGCTTTGGTCCCATTAGATAAAGCTGAAAGTTCAAATGTACACCTGTTGTGAAAGAAATAATATTGAACCATTGTTGCTCCTGGATGTGTTTGGCTTCAGTACTTCAAAAATAAAATCCTCCCCCCCAATCCAATTTCAGTTTGGGCACTTAACCAAAATTGGATTCTTCAGCAGCTCAAAAAAGCAACTCTAGCTGCAATACTCACCTGATTTCAGGAGTTGTCCTCCACAGATTCACCATACCAGTGATGTGGTACCATTCCTCCACCGATTCTCCATTCCAGTGATGTAGTACCATTCCTCCACCGATTCACCATTCCAGTGATGTGGTACCATTCCTCCGATTCACCATTCCAGTGATGTGGTACCATTCCTCCACTGATTCACCATTCCAATGATGTAGTACCATTTCTCCACTGATTCACCACACCAGTGATGTGGTACCATTCCTCCACCGATTTACCATTCCAGTGATGTGGTACCATTCCTCCACGGATTCACCATTCCAGTGATGTGGTACCATTCCTCCACCGATTCACCATTCCAGTGATGTGGTACCATTCCTTCGATTCACCATTCCAGTGATGTGGTACCATTCCTCCGATTCACCATTCCAGTGATGTGGTACCATTTCTCCACTGATTCACCATTCCAATGATGTAGTACCATTTCTCCACTGATTCACCACACCAGTGATGTGGTACCATTCCTCCACCGATTCACCATTCCAGTGATGTGGTACCATTCCTCCACCGATTCACCATTCCAGTGATGTGGTACCATTCCTCCACCGATTCACCATTCCAGTGATGTGGTACCATTCCTCCGATTCACCATTCCAGTGATGTGGTACCATTCCTCCACTGATTCACCATTCCAATGATGTAGTACCATTCCTCCACTGACTCACCATTCCAGTGATGTGGTACCATTCCTCCACTGATTCACCATTCCAGTGATGTGGTACCATTCCTCTGATTCACCATTCCAGTGATGTGGTACCATTCCTCCACTGATTCACCATGCCAATGATGTAGTACCATTCCTCCACCGATTCACCATTCCAGTGATGTGGTACCATTCCTCCACTGATTCACCATTCCAGTGATGTGGTACCATTCCTCCGATTCACCATTCCAGTGATGTGGTACCATTCCTCCACTGATTCACCATGCCAATGATGTAGTACCATTCCTCCACCGATTCACCATTCCAGTGATGTGGTACCATTCCTCCACCGATTCACCATTCCAATGATGTGGTACCATTCCTGCACCAATTCCCCATTCCAGTGATGTGGTACCATTCCTCCACCTTTTCACCATTCCAATGATGTGGTACCATTCCTCCATCAAACTGAATGACACTCAGCATCTTTCAAATCACTTCCTATAAGCCCAGGCTGTCATGGTTCCTTCTTCCCATTTTGGACACAAGAATGCTGAAGAGAAGCACCGTTTCTTTATATAGCAACTCCGAGTGCAATACTCATGCACCATCCTCCACAGAATCACCACTCCCATTGATGTTACACCACTTCTCTTCTGGAGTGAATGACACCCAGCATAATTTAACCGAATCCCAGGATGTCAAGGTCCTGTCCTCCCATCCTAGATGTAGATCCAGGATGTAATGATCCTGTACTCCCATCCTGCATCATTTAAGACCTGCTCACCACCAGAAGAAACAAAAGGGCAAATATTAACTGAGATGTCACCATACTGAACCCAAGACCACTGGAACAAAGATAAATATGTTGACTTCATGGTTGGTGGACAGGTCAAACAAGGCTGACGGGCCTCGATCCCAGAGTTGGGCTTTAGGAACTCCTTATCTCTGTACAAAGCAAAGACATGACAGTCAGGCAACTAGCATATTCAGAAGAAAAGGTCATCCATACCAACCTACACATTTCTCTTGTGACAGGTTTTCTCGAAGCAACACAATCTATTATTCTGCAACAACCAAAACAAATCATTTAACAAATCCACTCATAGAACAAAATGTTCTTTTCTACAAGAGAGATGTATCGAAAATCTCAAGTTCATTGATGTGCTGGGTAATCTGTACACTCTTGACGTAGACATGGAATCTGGACGTAATGGGTCAGCAGGGAGCCGTTTTCATGTTGTAATCTCAGAGTTATTCTTATGAAGAGAGTGTATGGAGTGTGTCCGCCTTGGGAAAAGCCTAGCTCGAAGTGTGTTAGCCAGGCCACACGTCACATGTAAGCCCGGGAAGTGGTCTCAAAGGAAACAGAAAAGTCTCTGTGTGTATCGTTCAGGGTCACTGCAGATATTGATCACCAGAGATTAGCATTTAGAATGTCTACAGAAAACACAATTCTACATCCAGTCTCCGCACTTGTCTTATAGACTTTATAGAGTAGAAGAATGGACTGTTGGAGGATAAGAAGGCTTCAGAGATTGAGGACTCAATACAATGTAGATAAACATATACAAAATAATATAATTAATATTTGATAGTATACTAGGATACACACACACATATATATACAGTTTATAGACATTTTTATATATATATATATATATATATATATATATATATATATATATATATATATAATATAAATATATAAATATATAATATAGATAAATATAATGTAGATAAATATATATATATATATATATATATATATATATATAGTGATTGGGTTCATAAATGAAATTTTCCTTTGAAATGACATCAAAATGACAAGGCTTATATGAGATTTTAGTGATTGGGTTCATAAATACTTTTATAACCTGATCACGCTTCCTGTATTTGTTTATCTATATATATATATACACACATACACACAGTTTATGTACATTATATATATATATATATATATAAATATATATATATATATATATAAACAAATGCAGGAAGCGTGATCAGGTTATAAAAGTATTTATGAACCCAATCACTAAAATCTCATATAAGCCTTGTCATTTTGATGTCATTTCAAAGGTAAATTTCAAAGCTAAACTAGGAAGATATAAAAGTCAAAATAATTTTTTTTTTATATGCAAGTAGTGCATGTACTTGCGTATTACCTGATATTAGCTATGTGCAGTCCCTGTATTGCAGAGAGGAAGAAGCAGTGCAAGGAACTAAAGATTTAAATGCTGACAAGAATCATGCTGATAGGAGGAGAAAGCAGAGTGACAGAGAGCTGAGCTCATCATTGTGCTGTTTCCCCTTTCACTGTCTAGGAAGAGGCTGTACAAGTCTAGAATGATCTGGGTTCAGAGGAATTGGTTGAATGATGCTGGTCATCTGGCCATCTACTTGGCAGAAAATAGTAAAAAGGAAATTTCTAGCTTGAAGGTTTTTCTTTTCCAGCAGTTTGGAATACCCATTTTTATCTTCTCATGTTTGGCTGGAGTTTTGCTTTAATGTTTCCAAATCTGCAGCTTTCACCTTCTTCATGGCTGTTGCTGCATGCTAGTGGGTGGGAGTGGTTTGCAAAAGCATTTTTAGATTTCAGAAAGCAAATCAGTGCCATCTAAGCATCCTATCCACTAACACGCAGCAACAGCCCTGAAGAAGGAGTCCATTCCCCTGAAAAACGTTGACTTGAATTACATGAATTACATGTTTACAACAAAATTTGCATTTTTCTGGACATTGGACGCTCCTTCCTTTCCATCCAAGTCTTCTTGCTGAAATGACCATTAGGCCATACCAGAGAGGTAGCAGCCCAAGCCTCCTGGAGGGTCCACCACCACCATCCACGGCCAGGCACAACCTACTGGAAGTGATCCTTCCCCACCACCCACACAATTACCTACCCATGAATAGTGACTGATCCAGTCACTCCAGTCTCCAGTTCAAACCATGGTATACAAACCGTAAGACTTTGCGCACATTTTGTTTTGCAGCGCATAGAATACCTTTAGCTGATTGAAACTGAACTTTCAGTTGGGCTCTAACCCCTTGCTGCTGAGCTCTCACACGTATATGCCCAATGCATCAAGTTCAAGCTGCTAACCCTGACCTACAAGGCCATTCACAATGCTGCCCCGAACTACATAACTGACCTGATACCCAAATACTACCCTACCCGTGCCCTCCGCTCCTCACAGGACCTCCTTCTCTCTAGCTCCCTGGTCTCCTTCTCCCACACCCGATTGCAGGACATCTCCAGGACTTCCCCCATCCTCTGGAACTCCCTACCCCAATCCATCAGACTGTCACCTACCCTCCTCACCTTCAGGCGCACCCTGAAAACCCTTCTCTTCAGGGAAGCCTACCCCAACCTCACCTAACACCCGACCTCACCTAACAACTAACCTCCTCCACTCCACCCACCACTCCATCCCCCACAGCCATCTCCTCCTGTACTACCTTCCCCTCCCTCCTAGATTGTAAGCTTGAAAGAGCAGGGCCCTCGAACCCCTCCAGATTTTGCACTCTACAGTTTTAGTAAATTGACCCCATTTCATGCTAGAGGAGAAAATTGTAAACAAAAAGTCTGTAAAAAAACTAAAACCAAATAGCTAGACCAGACTGCATTCCCACCTGGGCGCTTCTGAAATGGCCACAGGAAATTTGTGTTTTGGCAAGCGTTTCAGAAACGCATTGCAAGCGTGTCGCGTTTGTCTTGCCATTAGCTGTTAATGGCACCCCAAGCACCAGTAACATGCATTTTTCCACGCATTTGTTGCACAGCAAACATGCCAAAATGCATGGTTCAAAAACACGCCATGCTCCACTCCAAGAAAAGTTTTACAGCTTCTTTGGGGTATTTGTCACTCGTAAGGCAGCTCATTCAAGTGAATGGACTGCCCTATGCAGGGGTGTCCCGAGGGTTGGTGTCACCCGGTGCTGGAACATTGGTGACACCCCCTCCAACGATCCCCGCAGGATGGATCGGATCTGCGGATTGAGCATAATGGATCGAAGTCCGATCCATTATCCTCCCCAGTCCTGTACTATGTCTGCAGTCTCTGGTCATCTCCTGTACTATGTCTGCAGTCTCTGGTCATCTCCTGTACTATGTCTGCGGTCTCTGGTCATCTCCTGTACTGTGTCCGCAGTCTCTGGTCATCTCCTGTACTGTGTCTGCAGTCTCTGGTCATCTCCTGTACTATGTCTGCAGTCTCTGGTCATCTCCTGTACTATGTCTGCAGTCTCTGGTCATCTCCTGTACTATGTCTGCAGTCTCTGGTCATCTCCTGTACTATGTCTGCGGTCTCTGGTCATCTCCTGTACTGTGTCCGCAGTCTCTGGTCATCTCCTGTACTGTGTCTGCAGTCTCTGGTCATCTCCTGTACTGTGTCTGCAGTCTCTGGTCATCTCCGGTACTATGTCTGCAGTCTCTGGTCATCTCCTGTACTATGTCTGCAGTCTCTGGTCATCTCCTGTACTATGTCTGCAGTCTCTGGTCATCTCCTGTACTGTGTCCCCAGTCTCTGGTCATCCCCTGTACTGTGTCCGCAGTCTCTGGTCATCTCCTGTACTATGTCCGCAGTCTCTGGTCATCTCCTGTACTATGTCTGCAGTCTCTGGTCATCTCCTGTACTATGCCTGCGGTCTCTGGTCATCTCCTGTACTATGCCTGCAGTCTCTGGTCATCTCCTGTACTATGCCTGCAGTCTCTGGTGATCCCCTGTACTATGTCTGCAGTCTCTGGTCTTCTCCTGTAATGTGATATAATAAGGTAATGGGTAAGTGAGTGCTAAAAGTCGTTATAGCTGCTGCACACCAAAAGGTACCAAGCAACCTCCAATAAAATATATATGCAAAGGGTGCAGCACTGGGGGATCATAAATAATGCATAAAACAAACAAACAAAAAATAAATTACTGACCAGATAATCCAAAAGAAGATGGCCGCTGGGACACACGTGGTGCTGGCGGCGGTGTGACGTCTTTGCACTGTAGCTACAGTTACTGACTGTAGCTACAGTGCAAAGATGTCACGCCGCCGCCGGCAGCACATGGGTCCTGGCAGCTATCTTCTTTTGGATTATCTGGTCAGTAATTTTTTACTCTTATGCTTGCTGGATGGAATAAACCAATATTTTTAAGCAGTGTTACGCTATTGGGCCTCCTTTCTTTCTGGGACTCCTTGTGAGCTTCCTACCACCCACAGAGTCATGTTTAAGGAGGACAGAGCCATGCTTAATGAATGAGTGAGCAGAGTACGGGAACAGACCAGACCACACTCCAGAGGGAATCCTGGATCTTAAACCTTAAGAGGGGTTATCTCTTACATGCGCATATTGATTGTGCATCTGGTGAGTGCGCAGTCTATTATTGGTCTGGATGTCACCACCTTTTGAATTTACTATAGAGATCTCTGCGATTCTCTCAGCACTCAACACACGGGGATATTGTGGACTGGGCACTCACAACCATTATCAATTAGTCACGACACAGTGACTTATGTGTGGGCTATATCTCTTGCACTGTATTGTATTTTGTACCATAGTATGCTATAAACTACATTAATTGTGCACATTGAGACACGGGTTTTATGCATTCCAGCACCTTATTTATTCATTGATGTTTGTTTTATGCATTATTTATAATCCCCCAGCGCTGCACCCTTTGCATATATATCTCCTGTAGTGTGTCTGCAGTCTCTGGTCATCTCCTGTACTATGTCCGCAGTCTCTGGTCATCCCCTGTACTATGTCCGCAGTCTCTGGTCATCCCCTGTACTATGTCCGCAGTCTCTGGTCATCTCCTGTACTAGGTCCGCAGTCTCTGGTCATCCCCTGTACTATGTCTGCAGTCTCTGGTCATCCCCTGTACTATGTCTGCAGTTTCTGGTCATCTCCTGTACTATATCCGCAGTCTCTGGTCATCTCCTGTACTATGTCTGCAGTCTCTGGTCATCCCCCGTACTATATCTGCAGTCTCTGGTCATCTAATGTACTATATCTGCAGTCTCTGGTCATCTAATGTACTATATCTGCAGTCTCTGGTCATCCCCTGTACTACAGTATATCTGCAGTCTCTGGTCATCTCCTGTACTATATCCACAGTCTCTGGTCCAGGGGCGGACTGACAACTCATGGGGCCCCCGGGCAATAGGGGATCATGGGGCCCCTGTGTCCTTGCCCAAACTCAAAAAAGCCTATGAAAAAGGTACTAGGGGCATCTCATGGGGCCCCCTACTGACCCCGGGCTCTCGGGCAGTGCCCGAGTTTCCAAATGGTCAGTCCGCCCCTGCTCTGGTCATCTCCTGTACTATGTCTGCAGTCTCTGGTCATCTCCTCTACTATATCTGCAGTCTCTGGTGATCTCCTGTACTATATCCACAGTCTCTGGTCATCTCCTGTACTATATCCACAGTCTCTGGTCATCTCCTATACTATGTCCGCAGTCTCTGGTCATCTCCTGTACTATATCTGCAGTCTCTGGTCATCTCCTGTACTATGTCTGCAGTCTCTGGTCATCTCCTGTACTATGTCTGCAGTCTCTGGTCATCTCCTGTAGTATGTTTGCAGTCTCTGGTCATCTCCTGTACTGTGTCCGCAGTCTCTGGTCATCTCCTCTACTATATCCGCAGTCTCTGGTCATCTCCTGTACTATATCCACAGTCTCTGGTCATCTCCTGTATTATGTCCGCAGTCTCTGGTCATCTCCTGTACTATATCCACAGTCTCTGGTCATCTCCTGTACTATGTCTGCAGTCTCTGGTAATCTCCTCTACTATGTCCGCAGTCTCTGGTCATCTCCTGTACTATGTCTGCAGTCTCTGGTCATCTCCTGTACTAGGTCCGCAGTCTCTGGTCATCTCCTGTACTATATCCACAGTCTCTGGTCATCTCCTGTACTATGTCTGCAGTCTCTGGTCATCTCCTCTACTATGTCTGCAGTCTCTGGTCATCTCCTGGAGTGTGTCCGCAGTCTCTGGTCATCTCCTGTACTATGTCTGCAGTCCATTGGTTCAGAATATTTTTTTTCTTGTTTTCCTCCTCTAAAACCTAGGTGCGTCTTATGGTCAGGTGGGTCTTATGAAGCGAAAAATACGGTATATATTTTTTTTCACTTGGGTTTAAAAAACTTTAATATATGAACCCCGCTCGGTCTAGGTGCCGTTGAGCACAACAGAAATTTTTTTGTATCAATGTTCTTTGCAGCCTACATCCCTCACCTTTGGTTTAAATAACAAGATTTAAAGATTTACAATCATTTTTTGCCTGCTGTATCTGTCTTATTCCCAAACTTTGGCTTTTGATTGCCTTACCATACTTCACTCATCTGGAGTAAAAAAAAAAGAAAAAAGAAAAAGCCTACGCACAGAAACTGGTGAAAAAAGCTGATATTTTCTGCAGGACATAAAATGTAGCAATTTTCCCCCTAAAGGTAAATCAATAATCTCACAAAAAAGAAAAAGAAATAGAGCAATATTATTGTTACTGATGGAAAGAAAAAAAAAAGTCACCATTTTTATTTTGCACTAAACATCAGAAGATTGTAATTTAAAAATATGAAAGCCGTGTCTATATTAAATCATACAAAAACAAGGCTATGAAACCTATTATTTCTGCTTTTCTGAAATAACGTCCATTTATTAAAAATAGATCCATGGAGTTGACGGGAAAAGGTCAGACCAACAATCGACTGGTACCGCTGTGTGTTTGAGGGCCACTAATCTACTTACCATTTATTCCTTTTTATTATTGCATTGTGTGACTTCGTAAAGAGGACCAGACTTACGCCTATGTTATTGAGAAAAACTACTGTAGCACCCTCCTAGTTAGGTTGCTGGTTAGGCTAGGCAAATTTAGTTCTTTAGCTCTACTGTTGTGCAGCTTGTGATTATTTTGGGCTATTTTGTGTCTCACTGGTTGAAGGTTTGACTGCTTCCTCTTGCCTTCTGGAAGGTTCTGGGCTGGGAGAGTCAAATCAGCTACCTGAATATTTATGGGGTCCAGCCAATCCCTGGGGGAGATTGCCCAGAAGGTGGCTGGGGGGGAGCATAAATAGTTGTGAGGCCTGGAGCAGAGGGATTCTTGTCCAGAAGGAGGAGATTCCAGCCTAAAGGGCTGCTGTTCTTCTGGGCAGTCCAGCTGTGCTTCTTTATCTGCTCATCAAGGTCCGAGGTAGGCTAGCTTGGGGACCTAATCTACTGAGCTTTTCTGGAGCTGACTGAGGGATTTTCCTTTTTGGGGATATGGTTGGAATAGAGATGTCTGGCCAGGGGCGGACTGACAACTCATGGGGCCCCCGGGCAATAGGGGATCATGGGGCCCCTGTGTCCTTGCCCAAACTCAAAAAAGCCTATGAAAAAGGTACCAGGGGAATCTCATGGGGCCCCCTACTGACCCTGGGCCCTCGGGCAGTGCCCGAGTTTCCAAATGGTCAGTCCGCCCCTGTGTCTGGCTGATATTGGAAGAAGGCATCCAACTGTCCAAGGACATTTGTGAGTACAGACTGGTGTATGAGATCCCAGCGACTATCTGCTGCTGCTATCCCTCGTGTATCAGTCAGCTTGTGGTTAGAAGTGGACATTGATTATGGTGTCCCTGTGTAGCTCAGCCCTTCAACCAGACAGGTGTCTAATTAACATTGCTGAAGTATCCCACAGTTACCATGCACCAGGGGTGGACTGACCATTCGAGCACTCGGGCACTGCTCGAGGGCCCGGGGTCAGTAGGGGGCCCCATGAAATGCCCCTGGTACCTTTTTATAGGCTTTTTTTTGAGTGTGGGCGAGTACATAGGGGCCCCATGATCCCCTATTGCCCGGGGGCCCCATGAGTTGTCAGTCCGCCCCTGCCCTGCACCTATCCAAGTTCTTTAAAAGCATCAAAAAGAATATCTCTAGACTGTTTACTGAGCATGAAGAGAGATTGTGACTGTGTGTCTGGCTGTTAGTCCACTTCCTGGGGAAAGAACCTTGGGACCTAAACAGTGGGCCCTTTAGAGGGCGAGTTTAGATTTTCTTTTGTTACAGCTGCAGTTACATAGTTACATAGTTAGTCTGGCTGAAAAAGACAAAAGTCTATCTAGTTCAACAATAGAAAAAAAGTTATAATCCTACACCCACAGTTAATCCAGAGGAAGGCAAAAAAACCAGCAAAGCATGATCCAATTTGCTCCTGCTGGGAAAAATATTCCTTCCTGATCCCCCAAGAGGAAATCGGATATTCCCTGGATCAACTTTACCTATAAATGTTATATCCAGTTATATTCTGTGTATCTAAGAAACAATCCAGGACTTTTTAGAAGCAATCCACTGAGCTACAGTTATAAAACATAACTGTAATGAAGTATGTCCCACGCCCTTCAGGCTGATGGCGCCAGTACAAATGTTCTCTCCAGTGATGCCCAGTCCTCTTCACAGTACTAGACTTTCATTGCTGCTGGGGTTAATAGCATGGGAACTAACATTGAAATATACTGAAGAAGGCCCATCCCTTTCTGTCTCCTCCTCCATTGACAAAAGTCCATTCATTTCACTAAATAATGGTGTATGAACAGGGAGAAGTTCTTGTCATTTATCCACCTCTTCCCCATTCACAGAAAGTATTACATTCCATGAAAACAATCCAAAGAATTTTTCCAATGGAGGAGAGGGCAGAATGGGACAGGTGCCCATCAGGACCTTCTCCAATGTACTGCAACGCTAGACTCAAAGCTTTTAACCCCCAAAGTACTGGAATTTCAGTGAAGTGAAGAGGACCAGGGATCACTGGAGAGAAGATATGTTTAGGAATCATCCTGCAGACTTTCATTTTTAAAAAATGTTATCAAGCACATTTTAATGACAATAATTATTACGTTTTTCTGTGCAGTTGTTCCTTGGCTTTGACAGTCTCCATCATACACAGGACCTGCACAGATCCACCCTTTCCCCTTAAATCAATCCATGATAAACGAGATAAAATACGTACCTGCAATAAAGTATTTGTTCTTCTCTCCAGTGATGCCTGGTCCTCTTCACAGTGCTGGACTTCCAGTTCTGTGGGGGTTAGGAGCTTGGGGTTCAAGCACGCTGAAGAAGGTCCCTACGGGTGCCTGTCCCTTTTTGTTCTCTGCTCCTCTGACAAACATCGATTTGTTGATTTCACTTAATGTAACAGTCTGTGAACAGGCAGAAGTTTCAGGCATTTAATAAAATCTTCCCCATTCACAAAACGCGCCACATTCCACAAAAAGGATTTTTGCAAATGGAAGAGAGGATAGAACAGGACAAGCACCCATCAAGTCCTTCTTCAGTAAGCTGTAATATTAGACCTGAAGTTTTGAACTCCCATAGCGCCAGAAGTTCAGTGAAGAGGACCTGGCATCGCTGGAAAGAAACTTTGTTCAGGAACCATCAGCCAGAAGGACTTTGGCTTTAAAAGAATGTCATCAGCATTAGTAATGGCAGGGAATACCTGAAAAATAGGCCGCATATTTGCGTACCCAAATGTAAACAAACCCGTGGCAAGAGCGCGTGCCCAGAACGCTCCCAGCAGGGTTACCGGCGCCTAACAGAAAGCTCCCGATCGTTACTTCGAGATCAGAAGCTTTCCAACCATGTGATCGCTGTGACAGCCAATCAGGTTACATGATCTTAAACTCCGCCCCCACCTCCCGGCATTATAAACCCCCAGAAAGCTACCGATCGTTACTTCGAGATCGGAAGCTTTCCAACCATGTGATCACTGTGACAGCCAATCAGGTTACATGATCTTAAACTCCGCCCCCACCTCCCGGCATTATAAACCCCCAGAAAGCTACCGATCGTTACTTCTAGATCGGAAGCTTTCCAACCATGTGATCACTGTGACAGCCAATCAGGTTACATGATCTTAAACTCCGCCCCCACCTCCCGGCATTATAAACCCCCAGAAAGCTACCGATCGTTACTTCGAGATCGGAAGCTTTCCAACCATGTGATCGCTGTGACAGTCAATCAGGTTACATGATCTTAAACTCCGCCCCCACCTCCCGGCATTATAAACCCCTTAAAGGGCCAGGAGGCGCTGGCGCCAAGGGGTTAAGCAGGACTCAAACCAACAAAAAATTTAAAAGCCCATTAGATCATATGCAAGTATTTACCTTTTTTTCTGCCACAAGATGTCTCCAGTGTGATGGCCACCATCATTCAACCCACTTCCTCTGAGCCCAGATCTTCCTGGACCTGTCCAACCTGGAGGGGAGGAGCAGCTTAGTGATGAGCTCATCTCTCTGGCACTCTGCTTTCTCTTCCTGTCAGCATACTTCTTGTCAGCACATAAACCGATTGGCTCCTTGTGCCGCTTCTTCCTCTCACATTCCAGCCCTGCTGTATAATAACTGCAAGTGGCTGATACCAGGTCATATTCAGATACCTAACTACCTCCCGCCTGACCAATAGTGATAAATGATGGCCAAGAAGGAGCATTGTAATCCTGGGTAGATGTCATCCCAGTCGCCCTAGGCGCCTTGCTGTGGCGCAATCTGTCAACCATTGTGTCCATTGGATGCAGCAGATGATAGCTCATTGTACTGGACCAGCCCCAGTACCATGTGATCGCTGTGACAATCAATTAATTCATTCCTAGCTATTCATTATGTGCTATTGTGATCCCTGTGATTGGTCACAGTGATCACATGGTACAGACAGTACCAATCAAAGCTCACCTGTACCATATGATAGCTGTGGTCATTCACAGGGATCACAATAGCACATAATAGAACATGAATCGATGCAATTCATAAAAATGATTGCCTATAATAGTGATTATCACTGTTATAAGTATTCATAACATAAAAAAAATCCTGATCACGTCCACAGAGTAGTACAGTGTCGCTATGGTTACATTGTGCTGCTCTGGTCACAGTATGTTAAAACAAATTGTAAAAAAAAAGACAAAAAAGTAAAAAAAAAATGAAAAAAAAAGATTTTATATATTTTATTAGTTTTTTTACATATTGTCACCAGTCAGTATCTCTGATCATGCCACACCAGTCATATGATGATGCTATACTGCTCTGGTGACAATATGTAAAAAATCAAAAAAGCGAATTTATTTATTTTCTTAATTTTCCCAAAAACTGTGAAGAAAAGGACAACTTCAAAAAACTTGCCTTGCCTCTCACTAAATACCTAGGATTGTCTACATTCCAAAAAGGGGTTATTTGGGGGGTATTTATACTGTCCTGGCATTTTAGGGCCTCATAAAATGAGATAGGCTATCAGTACATCAGGATTGATTAATTTTCATATACTGTACATATACCATAGTTTGTAGATTCTAAAACGATCCCAATAATAATAGTAAATAATATACACCAATTTGGGTTATTTTTACCAAAGAAATTTAGCAGAATACATTTTGGCCTAAATTTATGAAGAAAGATTATTTATTTCCAAAATTTTATAAAAGAAACAAAGAAAAATGTGTTTTTTTTTTTATTGTTCTGTATTTTTTTGTTTATATAGCAAAAAATAAACAAATGTAAAAAACAGTGGTGATTAAATATCACCAAATGAAAACTCTATCTGTCTCAAAAAATGATAAAAATCTAATTTCTGTTTGGACTTTTTCATTTATATAGCAAAAAAATAAAAATCCCAGTGGTGAATAAATACCACCAAAATAAAATGTTATGTGTCTCAAAAAAGGTAAAAAATTTATATGGGTACGGTGTTGCATGACCGAGTAATTGTCATTCAAAGTGTGACAGCTCTGAAAGCTGAAAATTGGCCTGGGCAGGAAGGGGGTGAAAGTGTCTGGCATTGAAGTGGTTAAATTGGTTGCATTTTAAAAAAATATATATTGCCATCCTCCCCATAGCAGAAGTACTGCTACAGGGCAGCATGGCTGCGCAAAATCACGTATATATATGTGATTTGCATTTCTGCTATTGGCAGGACTCAGTAATTGTCTGCAAATTTGATAGGGGAGAGATCTGTGTGTAAACAACACAGGTCTATCTGCTGTCAGCATGGACATGCTGCTTTGTATTTCTCTGCACAGCAGAGAGGTACAAAGCAGCATGTCTCCCAAGTTAAACAGCACACAGCACGCACCATAAAACACACACAGCACACTGTTAACCCTTTTGTTTGCCCCAGATATTAACCCCTTCCTGCCCAGTGCCATTAGTACAGTGTCAGTGCTTTTTATTAGCACTGATCACTGTATTGGTGTCACTGGGGATGTCAGTGGCACCAAGTCAGTTCCCCCCCAGTGTCAGAATGTCTGCCGCAGTCCCGCTAAAAGTCGCTATTACTAGTAGAAAAAAAAATTCAAGTATCTATACCGCCATTTGTAAACGCTAAAACGTTTACATAAACCATTTCATTTACACGTATTGGGATTTTTTTTGGCAGACATGTAGCAGAATACATTTTGGCCTAAATTTATGACGAAATTTGTTTTTTTAAATTTTTTTACTGGGCATGTTTAATAGCAAAATGTAAAAAACATTGTTTTTTCTCAAAATTGTCAGTCTTTTATTTTTATAATGCAAAGAATAAAAAATGCACAGGCGATTTCCCCCCTCAGTGTCAGAATGCCCGCAGCAGTCTCGCAGAACCGCTATAAGTCGTTAATTGACACCATTACCAGTATGAAAAAAAAAATAATTCCAGTATATATACACACCGCCATTTGTAGGCGATTTAAACCAATTAATATACACTTTTTAGCAGACATGTAGCACAATACATTTTGGCCTAAATTTATGAATAAATGTGATTTTTTTAAATTTTTTACTGGATATGTTTTATGTCAAAAAAAGTTTTTTTTTTCTAAATTGTTGGTCCTTTTTGTTTATAGTAAAAAAAATAAAAATCACAGAGGTGATCAAATACCAGGGAAAGAAAGCTCTATTTGTGGGAAAAAAATTACATAAATTTAATTTGTGTACAGTGTTGCATGACCGCGCAATTTTTAGTTAAAGTAATGCAGCGCCGCATCTCAAAAAATGGCCTGGTCAGGAAGGGGGGGGGAAATTTTCTGGAGGGCAAGTGATTAATAAATACAGAGCTGCATTAATTTGTGTTTTTAATATCTCCCTAGAGTTCAACTTTAACCACTTCCCCTCTGGCCCATGTATATGAACGGCCGGACGGGAGCAGTGCAGGGGTGGGTAACCGTTTATAAATGTCCTCCAGCTTCCCAGCCTATGCGTGCTCCCTGGCTGCGCGCAGCACCGCGATCTGGTTCCTTCTGTGTCTGGAGGTGTGAGGTCCCGATCATGTGATCACTGATTGGCCAGTGATCACATGAATAGTAGTAATCAAGATGTCACTTCTGACATAATTGCTTACTACTAGTCAAATCTTTGAATGATCACAGAGGTCACATGGTACAAGCAGGGGTGGACTGACCATTTGGAAACTCGGGCATTGCCCGAGGGCCTGGGGTCAGTAGGTGGCCCCTTGAGATGCCCCTGGTACCTTTTTCATAGGCTTTTTTGAGTTTGGGCAAGGACACAGGGGCCCCATGATCCCCTATTGCCCGGGGGCCCCATGAGTTGTCAGTCCGCCCCTGGGGCAGACTGAATGTACCACTTTGCTTTTTTCAGCTGTCACCATGTTTCTGGAGCAGACTGAATGTACCACTTTTCTTTTTTTCCCATGAGTTGTCAGTCCGTCCCTGGGTACAAGGCTATTCACAACAGCCTTGTACCATGTGACAAGCTGTGACCAGTCACAGCTCACATAGTATTTCTCAATGACTGCAAGAATGCAGCCAGAGAGGAGAAATTGTTGATTTTACAGCCTTTATGGGTGTAAAAGCAATCAGTGTAAAAAAAAAAAAAAAATCTTCATCACCCCCCACATGTAGTACAGTGTCACTATGGTGACACTGTACTGCTAGGGTGACAGTATGTTAAAAAAAAAAAACATAAATAATAATATAAAATAAAAATGTAAAAAAAGTTTAGAAAAATTATAATTTTTGGTTATAAACTAATTTGTGTTATTTATTTTTTTTACTAAAAAGATAACGGAATACATTTTGGCCAAGATTTATGAAGAAAGATTATTTATTTGCAAACTTTTATATCAAAAACACTTTTTTTTCAAGATGTTTGGACTTTTTCATTTATATAGCAAAAAAATAAAAATCCCAGTGGTGAATAAATACCACGAAAATAAAATGTTATATGTCTCAAAAAAGGTAAAAATTCATATGGGTACGGTGTTGCACGACCGCGAAGTTGTCATTCAAAGTGTGATAGCGTTGAAAGCTGAAAATGGGCCTGGACAGGAAGGGGGTGAAAGTGTCTGGACTTGAAGTGGTTAAATACCATCCATAACATTGTTACCAATAGTGCGCTTCATCAGAATCTAAGAAACCTTCTTGGGCAGAAATGCTCCGTCCAGGGGCAGACTGACAACTCATGGGGCCCCAGGGCAATAGGGGATCATGGGGCCCCTGAGTCGTTCCCCAAACTCAAAAAAGCCTATGAAAAAGGTACCAGGGGCATCTTATGGGGCCCCCTACTGACCCCGGGCCCTCGGGCAGTGCCCGAGTTTCCAAATGGCTCCCCTGGCTCCGTCTTGCTCCCCAGGCTCCTCATTGGCGCTAAGCACTCACATGAAGTGTAACGTTGGCGCTGATTGTTGACAATTCCCATGAACGATACGTATAATTGTAACAATACGCGGCTATCAAGCTTTTACTCTGGATGTGGTATTAATGGGAGATATTTCATTTTTACTCGACAGCTCTGCTTTAATCCACGTCGACTTTCTGTCTGGAGAAAAAGAGAAAATATTACAATTAATTATAATAAATTTTCAGCCGGGCTGTTCTACCGACACTGAAAAACAACTGGCGGACGCAATGGACGGCATTCCGCTGCGGCATTAGGACACAGTTATTCAATTTTTAATCATGAATTTAAACTTTATGACTTGCTTCCTTCATGTTTATGGCTATTATCCGCAATAAATTCTGCAAACGCACTCCCGTTTTACATACGCTGCCAGGTTTAGGAATGGTTTCTGTTAGCCTGCAATTATGGAACGGTCATGTCGCTAAGTTACCCGATGATTACTTGCAGCAAATACAGAGAAAGCTGTCATCATACTATTTTTACTGGGAAAAAAAAGGGGAAGTCTTTTAATGCGCAGGAATCAAAACGGAATTGTGTTTAAAAGTAAGAAAAACCATGTTTAACCACTTGCCCTCCTGAGGATTTACCCCCCCCCCCCCATCAGGCCATTTTTTGTGATACGGCGCTGCGTTACTTTAACTGACATTTGCGCAGTCATGCAACACTGCACTCAAATGAAATTTACATCCTTTTTCCCACAGATATAGCTTTCTTTTGATGGTATTTGATCACCTGTGTATTTTTTATTTGTTGCGCTATAAGCAAAAAAAGACCCACAATTTTGAGACAAAAAACAATATTTTTGACTTTTTGCTATTAAACATGTCCAGTAAAAAAAAATTAAAAATCTAATTTTGTCATAAATTTAGGCCATTCTGCGACATGTATTTGCTAAAAAAAAAATATGTGTAAATTAATTGGTTTACGTGAACGTTTTAGCGTTTACAAATGGCGGTGTAGATACTGGATTTTTTTTTCTACTAGTAATGGCGGCGATCAGGGACTGCAGGGGGGGGACTAACTTGTGTCAATGACATCCCCAGTGACACCAATACAGTAGTCAGTGATAAAAAAAAAGCACTGTACTAATGACACTGGGCAGAAAAGGGTTAACATAGGAGATGATCAAAGGGTTAACTGTGTGCTGGGAGTGTTTTACTATGGGGCTTTGTCAGTGTGCTTCACTGTAATCATACTGCTTCGAATGACTGTGCTGTGCACCCAGTACAATACCCAGTAGGGGCCTGAGGAGGGCATAAATAGTAGAGGGCAGAATTCTTGTCCAGGAGGAGAAAGCTCCCATTCTGAAGCAGTACTGGGCAGGACTACTGAAGTTTCACGGGAGCTCATTGAGGTCCAAGCTCAGCCAGAGCTGTGGGGTCTATTTCTCTGAGAAAAGCTGGAGCTGATCAAGGGATTCACTGAGGATCTGGTGTGGGAGTTAACAGGAGAAATGTCTGGCCGATATTGGAAAGGGACATTGTGAGTACAGACCTGAGTGAAGGATCCTAGTGACTGTCCTCTGCTACCATCCCCTTGTGCATCAGAGCCAGTGATTGCTTGGATGGGGACTTTTCCCTATTTTGGGGCCTCAGTGCTGCTCATTCCCTTAGTGGCTGCTGAAGGAACTATACTAAGAAGTCCAGACAAAGCAAAGGGTGTCCTCGAAGTATTGCACCATGTTCTGGAGTAACCCACAGCTCCCTGCACCCTAACCAAGTTAAAATTTTAATAAAGAATCATAAGATACCCCTAGACTGATCATTTAGCCGTGATATTTACTGTGCTGCTGTGTACCTGGCTGCTACAACACCAACTTGGGAAAAGAACCAACGGACTAATCAGTGAGCCCTTCAGGGGGTGAGAGCTGTACCTTTACATACATGAAGGGTTTGGATAAGGCTCAGGAAGGCAGTATTTTCAATTTGAAACTAAGATGAAGAACACGGGGACATGACCTCAATCTAGTAGAAGGAAAGTTAAAAAATAACCCTAAAAAGTATTATTTTACAGAAAGAATAGTTGATGCTTGAATTGGCTTCCAAAAGAGGTAGTGAGCCAGTCAACAGAAGGTAACTTTAAACACGCTCAAGACAAAAAGGTAAAAAAATAAATAAATACAAAAAGGGGCAGACTGAATGTACCACTTTTCTTTTTTCAGCTGTCACCATGTTTCTGGGGTAGACCAGGGGCATACTGACCATTTGGAAACTCGGGCACTGACTGAGGGCCCGGGGTCAGTAGGGGGCCCCATGAGATGCCCCTGGTACCTTTTTCATAAGCTTTTTTGAGTTTGGGCAAGGACACGGGCCCCTTGATCCCCTATTGCCTGGGGGCCCCATGAGTTGTCAGTCCGCCCCTGGGGCAGACTGAATGTACCACTTTTCTTTTTTCAGCTGTCACCATGTTTCTGGGGTAGACCAGGGGCATACTGACCATTTTGAAAAACTCGGGCACTGCCCAAGGGCCCGGAGTCAGTAGGGGGCCCCATGAGATGCCCCTGGTACCTTTTTCAAAAGCTTTTTTGAGTTTGGGCAAGGACACAGGGGCCCCATGATCCCCTATTGCCCGGGGGCCCCATGAGTTGTCAGTCCGCCCCTGGGGCAGACTGAATGTACCACTTTGCTTTTTTCAGCTGTCACCCTGTTTCTGGGGCAGACTAAATGTACCACTTTTCTTTTTTCAGCTGTCACCATGTTTCTGGGGTAGACCAGGGGCATACTGACCATTTGGAAACTAGGGCACTGACTGAGGGCCCGGGGTCAGTAGGGGGCCCCATGAGATGCCCCTGGTACCTTTTTCATAAGCTTTTTTGAGTTTGGGCAAGGACACAGGGGCCCCATGATCCCCTATTGCCCAGGGGCCCCATGAGTTGTCAGTCCGCCCCTGGGGCAGACTGAATGTACCACTTTGCTTTTTTCAGCTGTCACTATGTTTCTAACTGGTGGCAATATATCCTTCAATGTCTTGGGTATCAGTGAAAAGAAAGCCATGATGTTGGCTGGTGCAGTTTATCCTCCCCTCTGTTGGTGGTGCTGTTTAGCTGGAATGGAGGTTACAAGGATCCTTGCTCCTCCAAAGCCTCTGTAGATGTCATCAGGGAAGCAGCTGTCCAATCTACAGTCTTCTATGTACAACGCTTGTGCCACCATCAGCCCAATATCATGGCACTCTGCCAACATACTCATCAATGGGTTACCACCCACCTGTCCTTCTCTGGGAGATATCTGCCCATCTGTAACCACTTTCAGCATTTGTGAAATGTACATAGCAGAATCCACGTTCGCAGTCTTCGCATTTTTCCTGTAATAGGAATAAGCCAAGTCTAGCACCTGCAGGAAGTGGGCGTATTGTGAAAGCTTCATTTATTCCGGTAGGAAACGGTGGCATAAAAGTAAATAAGCAGCAAGCATTCCGACTTAAAATAAAGACAGCAAAACAAACAGGGAAGTGCACACAAAACAAAATGTAACAGTCAGGACAACACAAACTACTCCTTACTGGCATGATTATATCCACATCTGTTCTTTCTGAGCTTTATTGTGATGTGTATAAAATAATACAACCGGTACCAAAACCTGCCGTGAACATGTTGAGGCATTTAAATGCTTAAGGAAGAAAAAAATTTCTCTTTACTTTCGCTCCTTTGAAAATAATGGATTATTCATAATTTAGTTAGGTCTTAAATTTGTGGTAATTCTCTATCATAAAAGTCTCTGTAAATGTATGAAATTGTTTGTTAATTCGTTTTTTGTCTGTTGCACTCCAGTTGCCCATGAGTGTGTGCTTTAGTCCCTAGTCACACCGATCCAACTTTGAAATTGAGATGTCATTCTGACTTGCGGTGCAACGTGCAAGACATCTGCAGATTGCAAGACACAGATGTCTATGCAAGTCGCACCTGAAGTAGTGCATGTGCTACTTTAGAAATCGGTATGGCTCCGACCAAGTCGGAATCGCACCGATATGACTTCTTTAACCTCCTCGGTGGTATGATTATTTCAGATTTTTGGTGCTGAAAGCGGTACCATTATTTTGCATGGAAATATGTAGTTTTTTTATTGTAGGCTGTAATTTTTAGGAATAACTCACTGAAATCTGTCCGAACAAGAGTCTAGTAAACATCCCGGGTAGGATACAATTTGTAACACGAAATCATAAATTATAATTTAATAAATAATCATAAAAAATAATAATATATTAATAATACATTTAATTCAATAATATATTCAAACCAAAAACACTGAAATTTGAAATAGATCGCCAAGTTTGCACATCGCTGAGCAAAGTCGCAGAATCGTTTTCAGTGTCTGATGGTGAATTTCCCCACAAATCATTATCACTCAATTCTGCAAGTGGTTCTGATTTACTATCGCTGTTCTCTAGCTGGTCTAAACCCGCTTTTGACCTAAAGGGACACTTTTTGGACGCCATGGACGTTTCTCAGTTTCCAGGCAGAAAGAACAGACAAAATGCAGGCAGGGCGCCGGACAAAGCACTCGGGACAAAATGTATGTGAAATGGGTTGAAACAGCAATGTTTTACTATGTAAAATTTGTTTGGAAAAAAATGACATTTTTTAAAATTTTCAAAGTTCCCGCGGCGGCACTCGTACGTCCCGACGTCACAGGGACCGGAACACAGAAGCCGGATGCCGGCATCAGCCGGAGGAAATGGGCCGCTGCAGGGGACACATCGCGGGAGCGCAGGACAAGGTAAGCTCTGCAGGGAATCCCTATGCAGGGCCGCATGGTAAGCCGGAGTGTAGCTCGGGGTTACCGCTTTTGGTACTGACATTTTACCCCGAGCTACACTCGGGAATACCGCTAGGGAGGTTAATTGCGGACAACAAGGTGCGACTTGCCATGTGATTTGCCATGGGATGGAAAATTGCATGGCAAGTCGCACCCGGTGTGACTAGGCTCTTAGCAGATACACTATATTGCCAAAAGTATTGGGCCCCCCTCCAAATCATTGGATTCAGGTGTTCCAATCACCTCCATGGCCACAAGTGTATACAATCATCACCTAGGCATGCAGACTGCTTCTACAAACATTGGTGAAAGAATGGGTCGCTCTCAGGAGCTCAGTGACTCCAAGCGTGGTCCCGTGATAGGTTGCAACCTGTGCAATAAGTCCATCCATGACATTTCCTGGCTACTAAATATTCCACGGCCAACTGTTAGTGGGATTATAACAAAGTGGAAGCAACTGGGAACAACAGCAACTCAGCCACCAAGTGGTAGGCCACGTCACATGACAGAGCGAGGTCAGCGCATGCTGCAGCGTACAGTGCGCAGAAGTCACCAACTGTCTGCAGAGTCAATAGCTAAAGACCTCCAAACTTGGTGTGGCCTTCAGATTAGCACAACAACAGTGTGTAGAGAACTTCATGGAAAAGGTTTCCATGGCCGAGCAGCTGCATCCAAGCCTTACATCACCAAGTGCAATGCAAAGTGTCGGATGCCGTGGTGTAAAGCACATTGCCATTGGACTCTAGAGCACTAAACTGAGGCTGATCACTAACCTCTTATCACCATCTTCCTGATCCAATGCACTAAACTGAGGCTGATCACTAACCTCTTATCACCATCTTCCTGATCCAATGCACTAAACTGAGGCTGATCACTAACCTCTTATCACCATCTTCCTGATCCAATGCACTAAATTGAGGCCTGTCAGTAACCTCTTATCACCATGTTCTTGATCCAATGCACTAAACTGAGGCTGGTCAGTAACCTCTTATCACCATCTTCCTGATCCAATGCACTAAATTGAGGCCTGTCAGTAACCTCTTATCACCATGTTCTTGATCCAATGCACTAAACTGAGGCTGGTCAGTAACCTCTTATCACCATCTTCCTGATCCAATGCACTAAATTGAGGCCTGTCAGTAACCTCTTATCACCATGTTCTTGATCCAATGCACTAAACTGAGGCTGGTCAGTAACCTCTTATCACCATGTTCCTGATCCAATGCACTAAATTGAGGCGTGTCAGTAATCCGTTATCACCATTTTCCTTATCCAATGCTCTAAACTGACCTCTCACTTTGGCCAAAGGCATGTGCCAACACTTAAGAGGTGGTCTTCCACCACTCGACTGGCTGATTTCTTTCTACCTAGTCACCATCCTCTCCTGAACCAACGAGGGGTACAGTTCACACATATTACAACATGTTCTTATACAACATGTATACAACATGTTCTTACATCACACACAGCTGCTAGGTTTGCACACCCCTGTAAAAATAATGGAAGCATTGTTTTTCTTCCTCATCGCTGAATACGTTTCCAGTTGCAACATCCAAGGAGTGTCAGAGTATGTAACATACAGTCCACTGCATTTTCTCCAAAAGGCATTTCAAATCACATAGTTGTACCTATGTGATCAGGGTCTGAGCAGTATGGAGGGAGACCCATTACAGGGAAAAGAAGCTCCAATGGGGGCCACATAACATGTGACTACATTCTCTTCTATTTTCTGATGCACCCTCCATTATATATGGGAACTGCCAGTAGGGGCAGAGTTGTGACATCAGTCAAATAAGGACTGAGGAGGGGCCTAATTAAAGGAAAACAAGGGTAACCCCTTCCTACATGCTTCCTTCTGGGCCATTGTCTCAAGAGATGATCAAGCTTGAGGCAGAAAGGAAACTAGTATATTATGGTTTCAATGCTTATTTACTGTAGTCTAGTGGGCATGTAATACAGAGAAATACTTACCTTTTTCCTTGATTTTGCAGGTTTCCTTAATCCAGTTCTGGTATTGTCAACAGACCTCTCAAAACTACTCTTCTACAGTCACGTTGCCATCCCCATTGCTGACATCATCATGCTCAGGGGCGGACTGACTATTCAAGCACTCAGGTAGTCAGTCAGGGAGTCAGTAGGGGGTCCCATGAGATGCCCCTGGTATCTTTCATTGGCTTTTTCATAGGCTTTTTGGGTGTGGGCGAGGACACAAGGGCCACATGATCCCCTATTGCCTGGGGGCCCCATGAGTTGTCAGTTCACCCCTGATCACGCCCAATGGTGCTACAAAGACAGAGGTATTTTTAAAGCGGAAAAAAAAAGCTAACTATAACTATTCTTAAAATATTGTCTCCTCCCTCCTCCTACCTATCTTGACTAAGGCCCTAAGGCCCTGTTCACACCTGTATGCATCTGCCACTCTAAAAGGACACTTCCCGCCGTGTCAAAAGGACATAAAAATAGTCCCCTTTAAATCCTAACTGTTCAGATCTGCATTTTGTACAGTGTTCTGCACTTTTGGAAAGTCTTACTTGCTTCATCTTTAGTGCCATGTTTGAAAAATATACCAAAAATGCACCTTCCATTTTAGTCAATGGAAGAGCACCAAAAATGCACCACACTTTTTTTTTTTTAGCGTTTTTTGGGTCACATGTCAATTTTCCCAGGTGACCAGGGATGAAAACCCATGCATGCAAATTACATTTTGCGTTGCTTTAAATTTTAATGCCATGCATTAAAAAGTGCTAAAAACGCAATATGCATTTTCAAAATTTTTTAGGTGAACTGGTATGAACGGGTCCTAACCTGTATAGAATAAAAAAAGATCTGTATACTTACCTATTTTTAATTGACTCCAGTAAGGTCATGTGATTCTTCAGCTTTGGTTTCACTGTGTCAGCTGTTACAGAGGAGAGAAAGAAATGCCAACACCGGAAGAGCAATGGAAGTCCATGGGGGACGTCACGTCACAGTTGTTGAGCACAGGAAAGCTGAAGTAGGATCACACTGGAACAGATTTAAAAAATGGGTAAGTACATGGATCTTGTTATACAGGGTAGGCAGGATACGTAGAAGGAGGGGAGAGGGAAGAGTTTTAAGAATAGTTAGAATTAGTCATTTCTTGGATGGCACAGTAGATACTCATAAATTGCAAGGAAAGCCTACATTTACCTTAATGTTGCATTATTTTTGCTCTAATTATCTAACAACTTGATATTTTTTTTGGTTGAAAAACAATGCATTAGTAAGGTTTCAACCCCCGGGGGGACGTCAGTGAGCAATAAATAGCACAAAGCGTAAAAATACATGAATACTTTCTCTGCTCCCTGTCTGGATGTGAGACATGGTATATGGTGACAATAATTTGCTATTCGGGCCTTAATTATCAGTGAAGTAATGGGTAAGAGAAGGAAAGTTAATTAGATGGCAGACATTGTTTGACCACAAAAGAAGGATCAGCCTGGCATATTGTGTGGGTAACAGTGTCTTCAACTCAGAATCTACAGTGTAATTAGAGCCTTAATAATGATATCACTCAGCAGTCATGGCCTGGTGTCCAATATTCTGCTTACGTGTTAAATAATTTGCTAAGAGAGTACGGAACGCTTGCTCTGGGGTTTACACAAGCATTCATATGCTGAAACACATGTAAATGTATAGAATCCGTAAAACACCTTTTTTTTGCTTTCTTTGTTGACATTTCATGGTGATTGCACATTTTTCATGCAAATCAAACCTGTCAAATTAGTGAAGCGCCTTAACAAGCCATGCACCTGTAAGGAAAAACGGAATCCTCCAGACTCTCCAGCTGCTTAAGTATTGTCCTCCAACGTCTACTGGTAAACCAACACTTTCTGGAGGGTCGATCTCCTGTGTCCCCTGTGGGGCTCACTCCTACTGACTATAGTCCATTGACTATCTCAGGAGCAATCAAGAGAGGATGGCTACATGCAGTGGGACCATGGAGAATGAACAAAGCCACCCTCTGACAGGAAGTTGGATCATTGGAGCTTAAAAAAAGGAATTTTGAGATTTGAAGGAGGATATCTTCCGGACACCTCTCCAGTGATACCAGACCAGATCCCCAGACGAAAGTTCCTCAGTCAGCTCCAGCCAATTTCAGCAGAATAGGGCCTTCAGCTAGTATAGCTGGGACCTTGGTGAGATGCTGACGCATGGAAGGCCTGCCCCGAAGGCAGCAGCCCTCCAGGATGAGATTTTCTCTGCTAGGACAAGACACTTCTGTTCCAAGTCCAGGCTGTTAATGCTCCCTCCCAGCCACCATCTGTGCATCTCTTCTCAGGGATTGGCCAGGGTTACATAAATATTCAGCTGCTGATTTGACTCTCCCAGCCCACCATCTTCCAGAACCCCCCAGACAGACAGGGGAAGCAGTTAACCCTGCAGCCAGTGAAACACAGAACAGACCAAAATAATCACATGTAGCTCAGCTGATTACAACGAGCCAAGAACTACATTTACTTAACTTCGCACCTATCCAAGAGGGAGCTACACTTGTACAGCTGTACAAATGGTATATCTTCCCCTGTCTAGAACCTAGGGGAATTAGCAGAGGAGTGCCACATTAAAGTAGAATGAAAGGCAAAACTTATTTTTCATTCTGGGTAGAGTGAGACAGGGTTGTGACCCCTCTCAGTTTTTTTTCTGCCATCTGTGTTCCATTGGGGAGATTTCCCTTCACTTCCTGTTCTATAGCCAAGACAGGAAGTAAATGAAAATCCCTCCAAAGTGAGGGAATCCCTGGTCGTCACCAGCACTAGTATCCCCAGTGGAAGATTTCCCCTCTATTTCTGTTCTTGAGAACATCCAAAACTTGGGGATTTCTTTCACTTTCACTCTTGGTGATAATGGTAAACAGGAGTAATAGAGAGAATGAACTTCCATAATTATTATTATTATATTAATATACAGTATTTATATAGCGCCAACAGTTTGCTCCGCGCTGTACATTATAATGGGAGACCATACAGTAACAATACAGTTCAATACTGTACAATCTAGGAGGGAGGGGAGAGTGGTACAGGAGGAAATAGCTGTGGGGATGGAGTGGTAGGAAGGGTGGAGGAGATCGGCAATTAGGTGAGGGCTGGGTAGGCTTCTCTGAAGAGATGGGTTTTCAGGGTGCGCCTAAAGGTGAGGAGGGTGGGTGACAGTCTGATGGATTGGGGTAGTGAGTTCCAGAGGATGGGGGAAGCCCTGGAGAAGTCATGGAGACGGGCATGGGAGAAGGAGACCAGGGAACTAGAGAGTAGGAGGTCTTGTGAGGAGCAGGCAGAAGAAATACAGAGATTGTCCCCTCTGTACACAGCCGATCAGCAGATCTCAGCCATGAATCATTGGCCGGGACCTGCTGACTTAGTCCAGCTGTGTTCAGTCACAGCAGGGATGGCGGGCCGGGGCGTTCACGCACGCCCTGAACCTGGAAGAAAGGTGCGACATACAGGTATGTTACTGTGCCTGTATGAGCCGCCCATTCGCAGTATGTGTACTGCAGTTTGTCAGGAAGAGGTTAAAAATGGTGTTCATGGTCATTGAGTACAAAGGTGAATGTAAGAAAAAAAAGTGAACGTTGGACTTACATTTAAATGACATAATACCAATAAACCTTAAAATAAATATGTAAACTGTACATGGAAAGGATTTTATTTGCGCAAGATTAATGATGCCGTTAACAATAAATTCTTTCTCCGCTTTAAAAGTCAATATCTTTCTAGGGGTCCGTCTAAGTCCCTTTAAATTGAATTTATCTCCTGATTATAATGATCTTAAGTACATTTCAATGTCTTCAGAATGCCAGACAGATACAGACGGGAGAAAAAAAGCTGACAGTGCAATTATTATGATGAATATTTACTTGTTAATTACATGTAATTTTTCACAACTGAAACATAATTAGTACCTTATCAGCCTTCCCAGCAGGGGCTGGCAACATTACCTGGTTATCAAAAAAAAGAGGAAGAAGCCATCACAGCTCATGAAACAACTTTAGAAAGACTTTAAAGTAACACTGTGGGTGACCCAACGGATTAAAGATGGACTCCTATCATGTGAGACTCGTCTTTAATGTTACCTTCTAAAAATGCAAGTCGCCCAATAACAGTGATAAAAGAATCTAAACCGAATTTAAAATTCATATTCTTATGGGAGAATGTCAATTAGAGAAAAAATTATAAGTAAATCTTTAAAAATAGTGTGCAGATCACAGTTTGAAAAATGAAGGTACATTTACATATATAAAATGAATGCAGCTCAGTAATTATTAAATGTAAATAATATCTTTTCGATACTCCCTCACCCCCCACCCGTGCAAAACAAATACCAACAAATGTCCACATATACAGTTGTGTCCAAAATTATTCAACCCCCAATGCTGTAAAGGGGTTTAGGGACTATAGTGTACATTTGGAATTGTATTCAGAATCAAATCCTACAAGGACGTTGTAACTACCCAAATGCAACTAAAATGACATCAATTGTTTATGTAATACAGTAGTAAATGGTTCTTATGTGGTTTCTTCATTGCCACAATTATTCAACCCCTTAAAGACTACCACTCTGAAGAACAGAGGTTCATACAGGTGCTTTCCATCAGGTATTGAAAACACCTGTGGATGTCACCGAGCAGCAATCAAGCATAATAAGCACCAATTAGGCAGCTTTAAAATGACTGTGATACTCAGCTCCTTCTAGACATTTACTGGTGTGGTTACAAACATGGTGAAGGCAAGAGAATGGTCCAGGAAGACAAGAGAAGAGGTGATTTCTCTTCACAGGAAGGGCAATGGCTATAAGAAGATTGCAAAGATGTTAAACATACCAAGAGACACCTTAGGAAGCATCATTCGCAAATTCAAGGCAAAGGGCACTGTTGAAACGCTACCTGGTCGTGGCAGAAAGAAGATGCTGACTTCGACTGCTGTGCGCTACCTGAAGCGTAGAGTGGAGAGAAGTCCCCGTGTGACTGCTGAGGAACTGAGAAAAGATTTGTCAGATGTGGGTACAGAAGTTTCAGCCCAGACAATAAGACGCACACTGCGTAATGAAGGCCTCCGTGCCAGAACTCCCAGGCGTACCCCCTTGCTGTCTCCAAAGAATAAGAAGAGTCGACTGCAGTATGCCAAAAGCCATGTGGACAAACCACAAAAGTTGTGGGATAGTGTTCTGTGGACTGATGAAACAAAATTAGAACTGTTTGGGCCCATGGATCAACGCTATGTTTGGAGGAGGAAGAACAAGGCCTATGATGAAAAGAACACCTTGCCTACTGTGAAGCATGGTGGAGGGTCAATCATGCTTTGGGGCTGTTTTGCTTCTGCAGGTACAGGGAAGCTTCAGCGTGTGCAAGGTACCATGAATTCTCTTCAGTACCAGGAGATATTGGATGGAAACGTGATGCAGTCCGTCACACACCTGAGGCTTGGGAGACGTTGGACCTTTCAACAGGACAATGATCCCAAGCATACCTCCAAGTCCACTAGAGCATGGTTGCAGAGGAAAGGCTGGAACATTTTGGAGTGGCCATCGCAGTCACCAGACTTAAATCCGATTGAGAACCTCTGGTGGGACTTAAAGAAAGCAGTTGCAGTGCGCAAGCCTAAGAATGTGACTGAACTGGAGGCCTTTGCCCATGAAGAATGGGCGAAGATACCCGTAGATCGCTGCAAGACACTTGTGTCAAGCTATGCTTCACGTTTAAAAGCTGTTATAACTGTAAAAGGATGCTGTACTAAGTACTAAGATTGAATGTCACTTGGGGGTTGAATAAAACTGATAATGCTGTGAGCACAGAAAAGACATTTGTGGTTATTTCATTATAACTGTTATGTTATATTTGTCTGACCTACAAGTGCCTCTTTAATGTAAATGTAAGCAAGATGACTGAATGATCAAAAGCAATGTCAAACTGGCCAAAACACTCAATTTCAGTGGGGGTTGAATAATTTTGGACACAACTGTAAGTCCAAAAAAATGATGAATGAAAGTCCCAAAATACAGTGCTTTCCAATAAGTAGTGCTTTTCAAACGTTAAGGAACACTCCACTTTGCTGAATTCCAATCCAGGACCTCAAAATCAGGATACCTCAAAAAAATATAAACTCAATATAGTGCATTATCATTACAACAAAAAGAAACACTCGTGAAAACTGAAAGTGATTCCTCCAGGACTCCCACCCGTGATAAAACAACACTCCAAAAAGTGATAAGGTGCAGCACTCCACACCAGTGTTACCATCCAAATAGACTAAAAACCATTTCCCTCTAATACACATATATCCAAATAAGAAGGTGCCATCTCTCTTGTGAAATAAATACTATTACCCTCTTGCAATGCAGACCAAGCAGAATTCCTTCAAAGCAATCCAGAGTTTCCCCCTCTTCGGAGGCTTCTATTTGCTACCAATCCACCTTCCCAGTTCCTCAAAAGGGGCAGATAGTACACAACTCAGTGTAGTATATATAAAAGGATTTCACAATTTATTAGTATCTTACATAAAAAACGCCAGCGTCCATCCTCTCCCACAGTCCATGTATCTGAATTCCAGTGTTCAAGATGGCCGTGCCGCTACTTCCGGTTTGAAATCGTATAGTACGTCCTTACGTCCTTAAGGACGTAAGGACGTAAGGACGTACTATACGATTTCAAACCGGAAGTAGCGGCACGGCCATCTTGAACACTGGAATTCAGATACATGGACTGTGGGAGAGGATGGACGCTGGCGTTTTTTATGTAAGATACTAATAAATTGTGAAATCCTTTTATATATACTACACTGAGTTGTGTACTATCTGCCCCTTTTGAGGAACTGGGAAGGTGGATTGGTAGCAAATAGAAGCCTCCGAAGAGGGGGAAACTCTGGATTGCTTTGAAGGAATTCTGCTTGGTCTGCATTGCAAGAGGGTAATAGTATTTATTTCACAAGAGAGATGGCACCTTCTTATTTGGATATATGTGTATTAGAGGGAAATGGTTTTTAGTCTATTTGGATGGTAACACTGGTGTGGAGTGCTGCACCTTATCACTTTTTGGAGTGTTGTTTTATCACGGGTGGGAGTCCTGGAGGAATCACTTTCAGTTTTCACGAGTGTTTCTTTTTGTTGTAATGATAATGCACTATATTGAGTTTATATTTTTTTGAGGTATCCTGATTTTGAGGTCCTGGATTGGAATTCAGCAAAGTGGAGTGTTCCTTAACGTTTGAAAAGCACTACTTATTGGAAAGCACTGTATTTTGGGACTTTCATTCATCATTTTTTTGGACTTATATGTGGACATTTGTTGGTATTTGTTTTGCACGGGTGGGGGGTGAGGGAGTATCGAAAAGATATTATTTACATTTTGTTTGCACTTTCAAGGGTGAGAGTGATACTTTTCGTAAGGGATATTTAGAGTCTTTATTATACTCAGTAATTATTAATACCCAGGGCTTTTTTTCTTGTCTTTGCCCCCTACCCACCTCCGAGCACCGTCACTTGGTTCCACCGCCTACCTACCTCCCAGTACTGCCCCTTTTAGAGAATACAAAACCATGTATAGGTTTGTAGTGCTAAATTATCTGTATAGAATTAATTAACGATAACAGGAAAATCAGTACAATAGATCCATTACAGCCAGCAACAATAGACCCCTAGCAAAAATAGACTCCTCCCCCCCCACCAGCAACAATCGACTCTTCCAGCAACAATGGATAACCTAACCCAGCAACAATAGACCCCCCACAAACAATAGACCCACCTCAGAAACAATAGACCCCCACCAGCAACATTCGACTCTTCCAGCAACAATAGATACCCTAACCCAGCAACAATAGACACCCCACAAACAATTGACCCACCTCAGAAACAATAGACCCCCACCAGCAACATTCGACTCTTCCAGCAACAATAGATACCCTAACCCAGCAACAATAGACACCCCACAAACAATGGACCCACCTCAGAAACAATAGACCCCCACCAGCAACATTCGAATCTTCCAGCAACAATAGACACCCTAACCCAGCAACAATAGACCCCCCACAAACAATAGACCCACCTCAGAAACAATAGACCCCCACCAGCAACATTCGACTCTTCCAGCAACAATAGATACCCTAACCCAGCAACAATAGACACCCCACAAACAATGGACCCACCTCAGAAACAATAGACCCCCACCAGCAACATTCGACTCTTCCAGCAACAATAGATACCCTAACCCAGCAACAATAGACACCCCACAAACAATGGACCCACCTCAGAAACAATAGACCCCCACCAGCAACATTCGAATCTTCCAGCAACAATAGACACCCTAACCCAGCAACAATAGACCCCCCTGTGGGAGTGAAAGGAGGCCAGAGGACACTACTGTGGGAGGGGGGGAGTGAAAGGTCAGAAGACATCGCTGTGGGGGGGGGGGGTAAGAGTGAAAGGATGCCAGAGGACACTGCTATAGGTTGTGGGGAGTGAAAGGAGGCCAGAGGACACTGCAATGGGGGGGGGGGGTGAAAGTAGGCCTGGGGACACTGCTGTGGGGTAGGATGCGAAAGGTGCCAGAGGACACAGTTGTAGAGGAGGTGATGTGAAATGGGGCCAGAGGAGACCACTGTGGAGGGAGGGAGGGTGTGAAAGGGGGCCAGAGGAGCCCACTGTGTATGTGGGGGGGAGGTTGTGAAAGGGGGCCACGGGACACTGCCGTGAAGGTGAAACTGTGACGTGACGTGGAGGACTGTGACGTGGAGGACTGGGAAGTAAAGGGGAATTAGGATATGCAAGGGGGACTGAGGCCCCTTTATAAGAAAGGGATTGTGATATAAGAGGAGGGGGGGGAGGTGATGTGATGGATTGTACAAATTTGCGATGTGGATCTCGGCTGAAAGAAGATTTTACTGACCGGACCTCGGTGAATTTGAATTCAGTACCTCAGAGTGGTCTCACTGGATTAGCTGCTCTTTCCCATAGACTTTTATAATGTACGGCAGTCTTGGTGCGGTTTCAGAAAGAGCACCAAAGATGCAGCATGTAGGAATTTTGGTGCACTTTCTGAAACCGCACCAACACTGCAGGACCCCATAAAAGTCTATGGGAACGCACAGCTAAACCCTATGAAAACTGCTGGTTAGCTGCAATTTTGCAAAAGCGCAGCGGGGCGTTGCGAAGCCGCTTTAAAGCATGCTGGTCCTGTCAATTTTATATTTTTTAACACCCCGATACACAGTATGCATTGAAGTAAGTAAGCATGTACGTATGTATCGCTTTAACTGCACAAAAGTATTTAACGAAAGTTCACAAATTTCAAATCCACTCTTTCTAAATAATTATTGATTATATTAAGTTGTCATTTATTGATGGCAGGGAAAAAAAAGACACTGGAAACATACGTTTAAGAAAGCTGTCAGGGGCTTGTCATATTTATCAATTGAAAGATATATGTGGCTTGACAGCCCACCGTAAATCAAGCCAATAGCAGAAGGGTGTAGAAAAGCGGAGTATTTATGAGCGGATTGTGAATAAATCATTCATATCTTTATTAAATGTCAGCATGTGCGTATCCCGTGTTACTGCCACTTGCTAGTTATAAATAGATATTAATAAAACATTAAAACCAGATATTCTTCAATTCGACAGTTCTGTCTCATAAGAGCACATTATGGTGGAGATCAGGACTTTAGTTTTCAGATGAGGCTGTTCTAGGCAGTGAGAATTAGGCAAGAACAGCCTTTCTCAGCCCTTTAAATCCAAGAGAACCCTTGAAATAATTTTCAGGTCTTGGGGAACCCCTGTTAATATCAATTCATTGGGGGTCAGTGGGAAGAATGCACCCCTTAGAGTAGTGGTCAGGATGCCCTCCTTGCAGACAGCTAAAAAGATTATTTATTATTTCAGGTACTTATATAGCGCCATCAATTTACACAGCGCTTTATATATATATTGTACATTCACATCAGTCCCTAACCCTCAAGGGGCGTACAATCTAAGGTCCCTAACTCACATTCATACACATACTAGGGACAATTTAGACAGGAGCCAAGTAACCTACTAGCATGTCTTTGGAGTGTGGGAGGAAACTGGAGTACCCCCACGCAGTCACAGGGAGAACATGGAAACTCCAGGCAGGTGGTGCTGGGGTTGGGATACAAACCAGCAACTCTAATACTGCCAGGCAGAAGTGCTAACCATTTAGCCACTGTGCTGCCCCGACAGATCATTGGTGGCCTGCTGCTAACTCAGCCAAGTGGCTTTGGTCCTGGAATTTGCAAGCACCATCGGATGTTAGGTCAATTAGCCACAGCTTAACCACTTCCAGACCGGACACTTTTACCCCCTTCCTGCCCAGGGCAATTTTCAGCTTTCAGCACTATCACACTTTGAATGACAATTGCGCGGTCATGCAACACTGTACCCATATGAATTTTTTACCATTTTTCTGAGACAGATAAAGCTTTATTTTGGTCGTATTTATTCACCACTTGGATTTTTATTTTTTTGCTATGTAAATGAAAATGTCCAAACATTTTGAAAAAAAAGTGTTTTTTATAAAGTTTTGTAAATAAATAATCTTTCTTCATAAATATTGGCCAAAATTTATTCCGTTATCTTTTTAACCCAAATTCGTTTATAACCAAAAATTATAATTTTTAAACATTTTGTTTTACATTTTTATTTTATTTTTTATATTATTATGTTTTTTGGTTTGTTATTTACCATGTCTGCACTTTGTGAATGGTACGGCGTCTTCTGGGACAGGTCCCAGAAGACGGCAGACCAATCACAAAGCGCAGCGGGCTGATTGGTCTGGGCTGTCAGCCGGGTGCCCACACTAAAGGGAGGACAACTCCGCAGAAGTGGGAGCGGGTACCTGTCAAATTCAGGTACCCACTCCCCCTCCCTCCCCAAAGGTCAGCAGTCATCCCCTGCACTGTGTCCGCAGTCTCTGGTCATCCCCTGCACTGTGTCCGCAGTCTCTGGTCATCTCCTGTACTGTGTCCGCAGTCTCTGGTCATCTGCTGCACCGTGTCCGCAGTCTCTGGTCATCTCCTGCACTGTGTCCGCAGTCTCTGGTCATCTCCTGTACTGTGTCCGCAGTCTCTGGTCATCTCCTGCCCTGTGTCCGCAGTCTCTGGTCATCTGCTGCACTGTGTCCGCAGTCTCTTGTCATCTCCTGCACTGTCCGCAGTCTCTTGGTCATCCCCTGCACTGTCCGCAGTCTCTGGTCATCTCCTGCACTGTGTCCGCAGTCTCTTGTCATCTCCTGCACTGTCCGCAGTCTCTTGGTCATCCCCTGCACTGTCCGCAGTCTCTTGGTCATCCCCTGCACTGTCCGCAGTCTCTGGTCATCCCCTATACTGTCCGCAGTCTCTGGTCATCTGCTGCACTGTGTCCGCAGTCTCTGGTCATCTCCTGTACTGTGTCCGCAGTCTCTGGTCATCTCCTTTACTATGTCTGCAGTCTCTTGTCATCTCCTGCACTGTCCGCAGTCTCTGGTCATCTCCTGCACTGTCCGCAGTCTCTTGGTCATCCCCTGCACTGTCCGCAGTCTCTTGGTCATCCCCTGCACTGTCCGCAGTCTCTTGGTCATCCCCTGCACTGTCCGCAGTCTCTGGTCATCCCCTATACTGTCCGCAGTCTCTGGTCATCTGCTGCACTGTGTCCGCAGTCTCTGGTCATCTCCTGTACTGTGTCCGCAGTCTCTGGTCATCTCCTTTACTATGTCTGCAGTCTCTTGTCATCTCCTGCACTGTCCGCAGTCTCTGGTCATCTCCTGCACTGTCCGCAGTCTCTTGGTCATCCCCTGCACTGTCCGCAGTCTCTTGGTCATCCCCTGCACTGTCCGCAGTCTCTTGGTCATCGCCTATACTGTCCGCAGTCTCTGGTCATCTCCTGTACTATGTCCGAAGTCTCTGGTCATCCCCTGTACTATGTCCGCAGTCTCTGGTCATCTCCTGTACTATGTTCGCAGTCTCTAGTCATCTCCTGTAGTATGTCCGCAGTCTCTGGTCATCTCCTGTGCTATGTCCGCAGTCTCTGGTCATCTCCTGTACTGTGTCTGCAGGCTCTGTTCATCTCCTGTACTGTGTCGGAAGTCTTTGGTCATCTCCTGTAATGTGTCTGCAGTCTCTGGTCATTTTCTGTACTATGTCTGCAGTCCATTGGTTCAGAATATTTTTTTTCTTGTTTTTCACCTCTAAAACCTAGGTGTGTCTTATGGAGCGAAAAATACGGTAATCATCTTCTATGGTAAGATAGATTGTGCTCTGAGATTTCTGATCTTTCTCTATCCACTCATCTGAAGGGTGTTCTGCCCTGACTTCAGTTATACATTTCCACATACCTTCTCTTATCAGCATTTTCATCCTGAATTTCCAAGACTGGTAGTTTCGGTTTGTCAGATTTGCAAATGAAAGCTTTATTGCAGCTGTGTTACTGGCCATTTTCTTTTATTCTGGTGCAGTCTTCTTTCTTTTGCTGTAACTTCCACTTATTTGATGTAGCCAGCTATGACTGGGCCTATAACCTGTTAGAAATTCTGCCTATAGTCCTACAGAATAAGCAGTGAACAGTCCATATGAGCTTTTCTGTTTCACTGCAAAAAGGAAAGTGGAAACTTTATTCAGAGAAAAGGCATACAGAATACCATAGACGCAGATAGAAACGTATAAACAATGTCATCTACTGGTTGAAGAACATATCTCTACCGAATACTGATGTAGTTGTTGCACAAAATACACAAACACTGTGTTTAGTTGATTTAAGCAGAAAGTTCAGTTGGACTTTAACCGTTTCAATACCGGGCAATTTTACACCTCCTGCCCAGGCCATTTTTCAGGTTTCAGCGCTCTCACACTTTGAATGACAATTGCGCGGTCATACAACATTGTACCCAAACTAAAATTTTATCATTTTCTTCACACAACTAGAGCTTTATTCTGGTGGTATTTAATCACCGCTGGTGTTTTTATTTTTTGCTAAATTAACAAAAAAAGACCAAAAAGTTTGAAAAAAAAACACATTTTTCTTTGTTTCTGTTATAAAAGTTTACAAATAAATAATTGTTCTTCATAAATTTAGGCCGAGATGTATTCTGCTACATGTCTTTGGTGAAAATAACCCAAATTAGGATGTATTATTTAGTTTGTAGGAAAGTTATAGAGTTCACAAACTATAGTATAGATCTGAATATTGATCAATCCTGAAGTACTGACGGCCAATCTAATTTCTTGAGGTCCAAGAATGTCAGAATAGTACAGATATCCCCAAATGACCCCTTTTTGCAGAGTAGACAGTCCGACGTACTTCATAAGAGGCATGGCGAGTTTTTTTAAGTTATATTTTTTTGTCATAATTTTTCGGAAAATGAAAAAATTCAAAAAATTATTTTCACTATGTTTTTTTTTACATACTGTCACCAGTGCAGTACAGCGTCATCATATAACTGGCATGGCGGTGAACAGGGACACTGACTGGTGACAGTATGAAAAAAAAATATATATATATTTTTTTTTAATTTTTTTTTATTTTTTTATTATATTTAATTTTTTATTACATTTTTTTTATTTTTTTTAAGATTTTTTTTTCATATTTTACTATGGCCAAAGTAGTACAATGTTACCATAGTAACATTGTACTACTTTGGGGAAGTGATCAGTATTTTTTTTTTTTTTTTTTACACAATTTGCTTATAGCAAAGAATTACTTTGCTATAAGCAAGCATTTACCTGAATGAAATCGATTCATTCAGCTTTTTTTTTTTTTTTTTTTGTGCTTAGCTGTGATTTGGTCACAGCTAATCACATGACATGTGCATGTGATTAGCTGTGACCATTCACAGCTAGGCACTAGTATACAATGGATGGCATCATGAAAGAAGCCATCCATTGTTTACAACTGTCATGTGACCTGCTGTGATTGGTCACAGCAGGTCACATGGTACCAGCAACGGGAGCCGGTACTCGGATCTGTCATCGGCCGTGTCCGAGGTGCACGGCCGGTGACAGATCGCACTGCTGCGCCGCTCTGCATTAGCGCAAACTGCGCATGTGCGGGAGCACGCCAAATGGCGTGCACCCGGAGTGCAGAGACAGTTTTGAAGCCGCCAAACGGCCATTGGCCGGGCGGCTAATGGTTAAAGAATCTTTACTAAATAAAAAACTGGCCATTACACTATCTTTGTTCTTGCAAAAAAAACAAAAAACAAAAAAAACCCTAATAACAAACGCTAGACATGAAATAAACATCATAAATAAGGGAACAGCAAAATGAACAACCCAATAAACGCATAATGCTCATGTAAATATAAACAAGCCCACCGAACACAGATTATTATTATTTTAGATTTTACTTAATAAAGCTATAATGTATAGAATATTGAATTTCTCATGTGGGCAAAGCGAGTCAGTGATTCACAGGGAGTAAGTTATTATACAATTACATTGTAATCCTTCTCCCAAAAAATTTACACTGCAGCAAAAATCTTTATTTTTTATTTTTTAATACATTTGTTTCTATAATGCCGGTAAGAAATAAAAAAAAAAGTAAAAGAGCAATTTATTTCCAAGTTGGCATTTCTATTCTACGTGGGTTCCAGAGGAAGACAATTCTCGGCCGTGTTATTAAATCAACACTTGGGTGGGAAATCATTTTTTATGCCGCAACACCCAAAAGGCCAAAATTAAGAAATAAGTTTGCGATAGACACTTTCTGATGAGAAATGGAACAAATACGAATAAAACTCAATGGAGCAAAGAGTGATGTCTCTACAGAAACAGCAGACGCTGTAATCAGTCGCAGCGGGACTCTGATTCCTGTACAGCCTGTGCCGTATTGTGCTATACATTGTTCTAGCTACAACAATGCACTCGATTCTCCCAGACAATGCACGCCGAGCGCGAGGAAATGCAGGTATTTCGGGAAAGGTGCAGTTCACTTCTCTCCAGTAGATTTTGGTTTCTTATCGAACACTTGCAGAAGTTAGGAAATATTAGACTAATGGCGCTTTGTCTTCGCCTCTTAATAATCTGTTTGCGTAGCTGAAAGTTAATTTTCAAGTGACTTTATTTAAAACGGGAGATAGAGAGTTGCCAAGATCATAAAATAGCATCTGTTATGAGCTTTTATTGGAAAAACAATTGTCAGCGGAACGGCGAATTAGACAATGCTCAAAATATCTCAGAAAAAGCTCCAGACAGGCAAACTTAACCAGCAAGCCACTAACTTAGGGAAGATGTCAACTTAAAGTGGAACACCAGCCAAAAATGAACACCACTATGGAGCTGATCTAACCTCCCTGGCGGTATTCCCGAGGGTAGCTCGGGGTTAACTTTCAGTACCAAAAGAGGTAACCCCGAGCTACACTCGGGATTTCCCTGCAGTGTTGCTCAGGGATTCCCTTAAGTACTTACCTTGTCCTGCGCTCCCGCGACACTGTACTACTTGTGGGGGGTGATGAAGATTTTTTTTCTTTTTTTTACACTGATTGCTTTTACACCCATAAAGGCTATAAAATCAATCATTTCTCCTTCTCTCTGGCTGCATTCTTGCAGCCATTGAGAAATACTTTGAGAGCTGTGATTGGTCACAGCTTGTCACAAGGTACAAGGCTGTTGTGAATAACCTTGTACCATGTGATCATTCACAGATTTCACAAGTAGTAAGCACTGATGTCAGGAAGTGACATCTTGCTTACTACTATTCATGTGATCCCTGATTGACCAATCAGGGAATCACATGAATCGGGACCTCAAACAGAGGTCCCGTACAGCGATCGGTGTTGGCGCGCTCCCAGGAAGCGCGCACAGGCATTTAATGCGGTTTCCATTTCATAAACGGCAACCCGATTCGAAACTGCTCCCGTCTGGCTGTTTATGTATATGGGCCGGACGGGAAGTAGTTAAAGGGTAACTCCACTTTCATGGGAAAAAAATTGGCAAATAAAAAAAAAAATTATATAGTGTATACAATTGGGACTCAAGTCATTTTATAATTAAATATTATTAAAAATTATCTTTCTTTTTCTATTTGCAGAACTTAAATTTTCTGTAAAATGCAATATGGCTACCAAGAGGTGTTCTGTATACAGCTGGTGTACAGAACGCCCCCCCCTCCCCTTCCAGAAATGTCATTTCCTGCTTCTGTGATTGGCTTACTGATTTTCCCAGAAGTTTGCTCTTAGATACAAGTCAGATTGTGAGCATGCCCTGCAAAAAAAAGTTATTTTGGGTGCAATACTCCCAAAGGGAAATCACGTCTAAAAGGATGCAGACCCCGCCACTTTCCTCATTAGAGCCCTATAGGTGCAGCAGCTGACTGATAATTATAAAGTCACTCCCATACAGATTCACTCGGCACATGGACACAGACAAACAAACAGTTGTTTCTTCAGAATAACAAAAGATAGGAATCTGCAACAAAGTTTCATCTTTGTACATTGGAAGGATTTTAACACCCAGCAAAAAAAAATGCCTTTTGTCAACAAAAGCGGAGTTACTCTTTAACTAAAAAAGCTCAAGTTAGAAGCTGATTGGTTACGATGAGCTGCACCAGAGCTTGCACTTTTTAGTTTTATTGTGCTCACAAAAATGGAGTTGGAAATATTTTTTGGCAGAAAAAAGTTCTAAATGTTTTTTTTTCTTTTTTCTTATCTCCTGCTGGGCATTCACAATTTTTATTCTGCTCCCAAACCTGGAGTTGGGAAACTTTTTTTGGAAGTTCTAAATGCTTCCATTTAAAAAAAAAAAAAAAAAAATCCTGCTGGGAATTCACATTTTTATTTTGCTCCCAACACTGGAGTAAAGAATTTTTTTTGGAAGAAAAAAGTTCTAAATTCTTTTTTTTTTAAACTCCTCCCAGAGATTCAATTTTTTTTATTCTGCTCCCAAAACTGGAGTTAGGGATATTTTTTTGAAGAAAAAAGTTCTAAATAGGTTTATTTTTTTTTAATTCCTCCCAGAGATTCAATTTTTTTTATTCTGCTCCCAAAACTGGAGTTAGGAATATTTTTTGGAAGAAAAAAGTTCAAAATATGTTTTTTTTTTATCTCCTGCTGGGCATTCACAATTTTTATTCTGCTCCCAACCCTGCAGTTGGGAAAATTTTTTTGGAAGTTCTAAATGCTTCCATTTTTTAAAAAAAAAAATCCTGCTGGGAATTCACATTTTTATTTTGCTCCCAACACTGGAGTGAAGAATTTTTTTGGGAAGAAAAAAGTTCTAAATTATTTTTTTTCAAGCTCCTCCCAGAGATTCAATTTTTTTTAATTCTGCTCCCAAAACTGGAGTTAGGAATATTTTTTGGAAGAAAAAAGTTCTAAATAGGTTTATTTTTTTTTAATTCCTCCCAGAGATTTAATTTTTTTTTATTCTGCTCCCAAAACTGGAGTTTGGAATATTTTTTGGAAGAAAAAAGTTCAAAATATGTTTTGTTTTTTTTAACTCCTGCTGGGCATTCACAAGTTTTATTCTGCTCCCAACCCTGGAGTTGGGAAACTTTTTTTGGAAGTTCTAAATGCTTCCATTTAAAAAAAAAAAAATCCTGCTGGGAATTCACATTTTTATTTTGCTCCCAACACTGGAGTGAAGAATTTTTTTTGGGAGAAAAAAGTTCTAAATTCTTTTTTTTCAAACTCCTTCCAGAGATTCAATTTTTTTTAATTCTGCTCCCAAAACTGGAGTTAGGAATATTTTTTGGAAGAAAAAAGTTCTAAATATGTTTTTTTTTTTTTAACTCCTGCTGGGAATTCACATTTTTATTTTGCTCCCAACACTGGAGTGAAGAATTTTTTTGGGAAGAAAAAAGTTCTAAATTCTTTTTTTTAAAACTCCTCCCAAAGATTTAAGTTTTTTTTATTCTGCTCCCTAAACTGGAGTTCGGGATATTTTTTGGAAGAAAAAAGTTCTAAATAGGTTTTTTTTTTTTTTAATTCCTTCCAGAGATTCAATTTTTTTTATTCTGCTCCCAAAGCTGGAGTTAGGAATATTTTTTGGAAGAAAAAAGTTCAAAATATGTTTATTTTTTTGACTCCTGCTGGGCATTCACAATTTTTATTCTGCTCCCAAACCTGGAGTTGGAAAACTTTTTTTGGAAGTTCTAAATGCTTCCATTTTTAAAAAAAAAAATCCTGCTGGGAATTCACATTTTTATTTTGCTCCCAACACTGGAGTGAAGAATTTTTTTTGGAAGAAAAAAGTTCTAAATTCTTTTTTTTCAAACTCCTTCCAGAGATTCAATTTTTTTAAATTCTGCTCCCAAAACTGGAGTTAGGAATATTTTTTGGAAGAAAAAAGTTCTAAATATGTTTTTTTTTTTAACTCCTGCTGGGAATTCACATTTTTATTCTGCTCCCAAAACTGGAGTTAGGAATATTTTTTGGAAGAAAAAAGTTCTAAATAGGTTTTTTTTTTTTTTTAATTCCTTCCAGAGATTCAATTTTTTTTATTCTGCTCCCAAAGCTGGAGTTAGGAATATTTTTTGGAAGAAAAAAGTTCAAAATATGTTTATTTTTTTAACTCCTGCTGGGCATTCACAATTTTTATTCTGCTCCCAAACCTGGAGTTGGAAAACTTTTTTTGGAAGTTCTAAATGCTTCCATTTTTTAAAAAAAAAATCCTGCTGGGAATTCACATTTTTATTTTGCTCCCAACACTGGAGTGAAGAATTTTTTTTGGAAGAAAAAAGTTCTAAATATGTTTCTTTTTTTTAACTCCTGCTGGGCATTCACAAGTTTTATTCTGTTCCCAACCTTGGAGTTGGGAAACTTTTTTTTGGAAGTTCTAAATGCTTCCATTTTTTAAAAAAAAAAAAAATCCTGCTGGGGATTCACAATTTTCACTAATTGGGGTTAGGAATATTTCACCACACAGTTTAAAAAGAACACTCGGCATCGGTACGAGAACTTATTCTGTCACTTATATGAAATATTTTATTTTTTAGAAAATTAAAAAAAAAAAAAAAAGCACAAAGACAATATACAATAATTAAAAAAAGGAACATGGAACGCAGGTACAGCTCTTTACTTTTTGCAACTGTTTGTGGAAAATGACTTTTTTTCGGCACTCCAAGGATTAATCACTGTCTGAAATGACCAGCTGTTAATGACTCTGCAGAAGAACGTCTAAACAAATGGACAAAGCAGAAGCCTCTGGATTACAGTTTATAAATGAAATGCAATCTATTCCTTTTACATTTTTTTCCTCATTAAAATGATGGCAATTATTTTTGCTGCATTGTGAATTCATTATAGCACAATCCCTGAGATGGTATGTTTCTTTATCCGGGAGAACATTACACTGTACATATATACTTCTTGGCACGGCAGAGAATGTTTTGGACTAATGAGGGGCAATGAACACTAATACAAGCAGCTCATACACTTAGGCTTCTTTCAAATTGTCTGTGCAGCTTACCACCCTCTGAAAAGCGATCCACAGTGGTTCACTTTTCAGCAGCTGACAGGCAGTACTGAGGAGCTATTGCCACCTCGTGCGCTCCTGTTTTTTTTTTATTATTGAACAGCAATTTTACATTGCAGGAGAGCACTACAGCTGGGAGCCGAATCACGGTTGTAATGGTGCCCCAGTGACCTCAATGGGTGAGTTTGGCAGTGCCTCCTTTCAAGCTCTGCACCCTGAAGTAAAAATGCTGTGGCCTTGAAGCAAACCATCGGATCAACGGCATGTGTACAGCCCTGTCTAGCTGTAGTGTTAATTCAGGTGGACGGCTGAGGGGGTTATAAAACCGTGGCGCATCCACCTATTTTTACTGCCCTCAGCGGACTGTCTGAAAGAGCCCATATTATGACCTCATTATTCTTTTAGTCTGGGTAAAGTATACCTATCAGCCTACATTTTTTTCCTGTTATGTGCGTATTTACACTTGTGGTTGGGGGGGGGGGGTAAAAACAAGCAGTTGAGTCATGCTTTTATCTGACCCCCAACTGCTCCCCCTTAAACTGCAAAGGCAGCATATGGGGGAGTACACATGCCATGGCAAGAACTAAACCTCCTGTCATGCTTGGCGGAAACTAGCACCTGTTAAAAATGACCCATTCAATTAAATGGAGCAATGCTGCAGCCATCTTACGTCTAATGCATGGGGTTGCAGTGCAGTGGTGCAACACTTACGGAAAACAGGCGATACGTAAGTGACACATTGCCTTCCCGTCACCTGTGAAATACCTCTCTGAAAAGTGATGTGATCACGGAATCGCTTTTCAGAGGCACAGGTGTGAAGGGAAACAGGAAAGGAAAAGAGAAAGAAAAGGGAAATGAAAAGGAAAAGGCAATGGAAAGGGAAAGAGAAAGAGAAATAGAAAGGATAGGAAAGGGAAAGGAAAAGGAAAGAGAAAGGATAGGAAAGGAAAGGGAAAGGAAAAGAAAAGAGAAAGTGAAAGTGCAAGAAGAGAAAATGAAAGAATGGGAAAGGAAAAGGAAAGGAAAAGAAAGGAAAAAGGAAAGGAAAGGAAAGTGAAAGAGCAAGAAGAAAAAATGAAAGAATGGGAAAGAAAAATGGAAGGGAAAGGAAAGGCGAAAGGAAAAGGAAGGGAAAGAAAAGGAAAGGAAAAAGAAGGGAAAGGAAATGGAAAGGAAAGGAAAGGAAAGGAAAAAAAGAAAAGGAAGGGAAAGAGCAAGAAGAGAAAATGAAAGGATTGGAAAGGAAAAAGGAAAGGAAAAGGAAAGAGAAAGGAAAGGAAAAGAGAAAGAGAAAGAGAAAGGAAAAGAGAAAGAGAAAGTGCAAGAAGAGAAAATGAAAGAATGGGAAAGGGAAAGGAAAGGAAAAAGGAAAGGAAAGGAAAAAAAGAAAGGAAAGGAAAGGGAAGGGAAAGAGCAAGAAGAGAAAATGAAAGAATGGGAAAGAACAATGGAAGGGAAAGGAAAGGAAAACAGAAGGGAAAGGAAAAGGAAAGGCGAAAGGAAAAGGAAGGGGAAGGAAAGGAAAGGAAAAAGAAGGGAAAGGAAAAGGAAAGGAGAAAGAAAAGGAAAGGAAAGGAAAAAAAGAAAAGGAAGGGAAAGAGCAAGAAGAGAAAATGAAAGGATTGGAAAGGAAAAAGGAAAGGAAAAGGAAAGAGAAAGGAAAGGAAAAGAGAAAGAGAAAGTGCAAGAAGAGAAAATGAAAGAATGGGAAAGGGAAAGGAAAGGAAAAAGGAAAAAAGGAAAGGAAAGGAAAGGAAAAAAAGAAAGGAAAGGAAAGGGAAGGGAAAGAGCAAGAAGAGAAAATGAAAGGATGGGAAAGGAAAAAGGAAGGGAAAGGAAAGGAAAACAGAAGGGAAAGGAAAAGGAAAGGGGAAAGGAAAAGGAAGGGAAAGGAAAGGAAAAAAAGAAAGGGAAAAGAAGGGATAGGAAAAGGAAAGGAGAAAGGAAAGGAAAAAGGAAAAAAAGAAAGGAAAGAGAAAGAGCAAGAAGAGAAAATGAAAGGATGGGAAAGGAAAAGGGAAGGGAAAGGAAAGGAAAAAGAAGGGAAAGGAAAAGGAAAGGGGAAAGGAAAAGGAAGGGGAAGGAAAGGAAAGGAGAAAGGGGAAAGGAAAGGAAAGGGGAAAGGAAAGGAATGGAAAGGAAAGGGGAAAGTAAAGGAATGGAAAGGAAAGGAAAGGAAAAGGAAAAAAAGAAAGGGAAAGGAAAGGAAAGAAAAGGAAAATGAAAGGAAAGGAAAGGAGAGGGAAAAAGAAAGGAAAGGGAAAGAGGAAAAGAAAAAGGAAAGGAGAGGAAAGGAAAAAAAGGAACAGAAAGAAGTGAAAATAAAAATAGAAAAGCAAAATATATTTTTTATTTATTATATTTTACTGTTTTGGTATTTACAATCCAAAAAAAAACAATTGCTTTCTGATAGAATCTAATTTTGTGGCATGGTCCTTTGAGAACTGGATCCCTGTGTTGTCTGACCCTGTCATGGTCATTCGACCTACAATGATTGCAAAAAACAGTGACAACAGTGAGATACCTCTTTACAATTTAAAACTGACGTTCTTCACATTAAATAAGCCCTGATGTATAACAGAATGCACTCTGACAGATGTGTCTCCGGCGATGACTGATACATGGTGGGCGGCTGAAATGTGTGCATGTCTAATTGTTTTCAGGTGGAAGGTATATTGCTTATTATTAGGAACACAAAAGACATTTATGATTGGCAGGAAACACCCAAAAATAGAGATCTCTGCATTCTGTATTTGGCACTGTGTGTGTAGCTGTGTTAAGAAGATAACAGGTGTTTTGTAGCCCACATGCCTCAGGAAACAAAAACAGCGAGAAAGCAGAGCAAACAGACATCTGCATTTAATTAAAGGTTATAAAGAAATCAAGCTTGCGACAGTTACATTGTTTGGCACAGTGGCTGTGATATGTGTAGCAGAGGCACATGGCCTGCATTAAACAAATGGAGCACATGGCATATGTGTGATGGCGTCACTGCATATTAAGGCATTTAAAGGGAATCTGACGTCTTGACCATCCAGGGAAAACAAAACCTTCAAAGGTCCTTTCCCATCCACTTTAAGTGTTGTTTCATCCTTATAGCAGTAGATTAAACTTCTTAGCAATTCATTTCTTGTGACTTTCGTAGCATGACAGGTTAGGCAACTAAGAGAATCCACCATGCAGGTCCAGCTGAGCATTTCTTAATCCTATTTCAGTCACGGCACCTTTTAGAAGGACATCAGAGATCCTCCCTTAACATCAGAGGTTACTACATCACATCAGAGGCCCCCTTATTACATCAGAAGTCCCTCATCACATCAGAGGTCCCCTGATCACATCAAAGATCCTCCTACCACATCAGAGATCCCACTAACACAGCAGAGATCCACCTATCACAACAGAGGTCCACATCATATTAGAGATCCTTCCATCACATCAGAGATTCTCCCATAACATCAGAGGTTCCTACATCATATCAGAGGTCCCTCATGACATCAGCGGTCCTTCCATCACATCAGAGGTCCCCATATCACATCAGAAATCCTCCCATCACTTCAGAGGTCCTCCCATCAGATCAGAGGTCCCTCCATCACATCAGAGGTCCCCTCATCACATCAGAGGTCCTCCCATCAGATCAGAGGTCCCTCCATCACATCAGAGGTCCCCTCATCACATCAGAGGTCCCTCATCACATCAGAGGTCCCCTCATCACATCAGAGATCCTCCCATCACATTGTAAGTCCCCCATCACACCAGAGGTCCCCCATCATATCAGAGATCCTCCCTTAACATCAGAGGTTTCTACATCACATCAGAGATCCCTCATCACAATAGAGGTCCTCCCATCACATCAGAGATCCTCCCTTAACATCAGAGGTTCCTACATCACATCAGAGATCCCTCACCATATCAGAGGTCCCCTCATCACATCAGAGATCCCTCATCACATCAGAGGTTCCTCATCACATCAGTGGTCCTTCCATTACATCAGGAATCCTCCCATCATATCAGAGGCTGCTGCATCACATCAGAGGTCCCCCTAAAACATCAGAGGTTCAACCATCACCACTTCAGAAGTCCTCCCATCACATCATAGGTTCCTGCATCACATCAGAGGTCCCCATAACACATCAGAGGTCCCCTCATCACATCAGAGCCCCCCCCCCCCATCACAGGAAAAGTCCTCCCATCACATCAGAGGTCCCTCCATCACATCAAAGGTCTTCCCATCACATCAGAAGCTCCCTGTCACATTAGAGTCCCTCTTTCATGTCAGAGTCCCCACCATCACATCAGAGGTCCCCTCATCACATCAGAGGTCCTCCCATCAGAGAGCCCCTTAAACAACACAGTTTCATTTTCACATTAAAGCCAAACCTTTTGACTTCAGCAGTGCAGCAAAGGGTGGAAGGTAGAGCATGTCTGCAGAAGGCAGTTTTCCATCCTTTCCTGAATGCCTAGCACAGCCCTGCAAGTCATCTCACCTGGATCAGGGTCATGCGCTGCCATAGTACAGATGGGCCAGTCACCAACACCATAAATGATGCCATGCGCCTTGGCCCTAGAGAAGCATTGTTTGCTATCCCACCCACAACATAACAACTTATAATGCTGTTCCAAAGCAAACTGGGTCTCATGCTTGTGACACCCTGGGGGAACCCAAAGAAAACCCCAGGGGACCCCCTGTATGAGAAACACTGATCTGACCATTAGCTACCTGGAACTATTGAAAACAATGCACTCCATGTGTGGCTGATATCTCACTATTTATTAATGGAAAATTAAAATCCTTGCACTTAGCCTGTGAGAACTTCCTCCAGTGGCTAATTTACAGAGTTCTATTTTTAAAGTTAGATAGATAGACTATGAAAGAGCAGGCTTGTAAAAAAGGGAAGTCCAGATCAAAAATGACTTTGTAACCTGATCATTAAAAATCCCATAGTCACAGAATGTTAATTTTCTTTCAATTATTTTTTTAGTAAATCACCTGCATTTGCACAGATATGGTGAAGGTCTCTGTCAGGTCCCGAAGGCCCAGGCGGAGCCTTTAAGCTTTCTGTGCATGGGCTACAATGGTGGTTCTGGAGGGATTGAAACTGGTACAGAGATGAACAGAAATTCCATTTGCACAGATATGGTGAAGGCCTCTGTCAGGTCCCAAAGGCCCGGGTGGAGCCTTTAAGCTTTCTGTACATGGGCTACAATGGTGGTTTTGGAGGGGTTGAAACTGGTACAGAGGTGAACAGAAGGTCCATTTGCACAGATATGGTGAAGGCCTCTGTCAGGTCCAAAAGGCCCGGGTGGAGCCTTTAAGCTTTCTGTACATGGGCTACAATGGTGGTTTTGGAGGGGTTGAAACTGGTACAGAGGTGAACAGAAGGTCCATTTGCACAGATATGGTGAAGGCCTCTGTCAGGTCCAAAAGGCCCGGGTGGAGCCTTTAAGCTTTCTGTGCATGGGCTACAATTGTGGTTCTGGAGGGGGAGAAACTGGTACAGAGGTGAACAGAAGGTCCATTTGCACAGATATGGTGAAGGCCTCTGTCAGGTCCCAAAGGCCCAGGTGGAGCCTTTAAGCTTTCTGTACATGGGCTACAATGGTGGTTTTGGAGGGGTTGAAACTGGTACAGAGGTGAACAGAAGGTCCATTTGCACAGATATGGTGAAGGCCTCTGTCAGGTCCAAAAGGCCCGGGTGGAGCCTTTAAGCTTTCTGTGCATGGGCTACAATTGTGGTTCTGGAGGGGGAGAAACTGGTACAGAGGTGAACAGAAGGTCCATTTGCACAGATATGGTAAAGGCCTCTGTCAGGTCCCAAAGGCCCAGGTGGAGCCTTTAAGCTTTCTGTGCATGGGCTACAATGGTGATTCTGGAGGGGTTGAAACTGGTACAGAGGTGAACAGAAGGTCCATTTGCACAGATATGGTGAAGTCCTCTGTCAGGTCCCAAAGGCCCGGGTGGAGCCTTTAAGCTTTCTGTGCATGGGCTACAATTGTGGTTCTGGAGGGGGAGAAACTGGTACAGAGCTGAACAGAAGGTCCATTTTAAGGTTTGGGTGTCAATGTGGAGTAGTGGGCATACCTACGCGGGCTGTCCTGGCATGCAGAACACCCTAGGTAATGTCTACATCTGAGCCTTGATGATTGAAAGAACTGAATTTCAATGAAACGGGTGGGCCAGGACTGTCAGGCTGAGTTGTAAAGGGAAGGATGCTGGACGTGCTGCAGCCAGAAAATGAGGAAAAGGGTATTAGATATAGTATATGTGCTTAAATAATGTCTTTAAATAAATAATGCACATTGAAAAAACATCATCCTTCCCCTTTAAGTACTCCCTTTTCATTGCTGCGCTACTAAAACAGCTAGAAAAAAAAAAGTTTCCCAACTTGTATGAATGCAGCAGCAAGTCAAGTGAAAAGTACTATTTTCTCTGGAACATTTAGCCTTTTGTCTTCTGAGCTGAAATAATTTCTCTACTTCCAAAATCGTTTGCCTTTTGCTTCGGAGCCTCTGCTCAGACGATTACTGATTCTTGTGAATCCATTTTTACATCTTTAAAGTTATTGCTTCACGGGGTATTCCGTTCTTTTCAAACCTTTTTTTTTTTTTTTACCGTTAATGCTAAAGAACAGACATTTATGCTCCCATCAATATGCTTTGTTCTCCTGTTCTGGCCACAGAAAACGGCGCGTCCCTCAGGACGCATTAAAATAAAATAGGTGCGTACACACTTCCATTTTGTTGGAGCTGGTTTCGTGTTAGGAAAAGGTCTGCAAGTTATTTTTGTGACGGCAAATAAAGTTAATTAATGGACATAAAATTCAGTATAGTTTTGTCTTAAAAAGGCAACTATCGCAAATTTAGTTCAATCAATGAGCTGTGTTTTTAATGTTCCATTCATGTACTCCATAGAAAGTATCAACTTTTAGGTGCATTTTTTCCCCTTATTTATGGGTTTCCATTCCAACATTTCTTTGGCTCAGTAAAGTAGCAGCAACGGGAGTGATGATGTGCTCGTAAGAATCATTGTCTTTGGTTTAAAGTAGTATTGAACCCTCATCGTTTTTAAGTTTAACACATTGAGTGCAATAAATGACAACAACAAGATAGAAAATAGGGGCTTTCTAGGATGACACATTTGCTAATCACACCAATACCAGCCAGACAATTCTCCAGTGAGCCTCTAGGTCAGATCTTCAATGAACTCCTTGTGACTTGGCTTCAGCAACTTTCAAAAGCAGGTTCCCAGCTCTCCCTGGGATCTCGGTGTTCCTTTCAGAAAGTAGCCCCCCCAGCTAGCACTAAGCTAGAACCTCAATGATCTCCTGCAGGCTGGGTTTTCTCTTCCAGGACACAAACCCTTCTGTTTCAGGCCCCAGATTATTTATACACTCTACAGCCCCCCTACTGGGCATTCTCTTCCCCAGGGATTGGCTGAGGCTGGATAGAGAGAAAACAGGTGGCACACACACCTAGTGCATTATCCAAGGTTTATTGTAGGAGTGAAAGAATAATAAAAACATACTCACAGACGAAGCATGTATCTAGAAAGCATAGAAAAATGACAATGGCCACAACGGCAGGCAAGGTGTTCTCACTGTCAGTGCGGTCAAAATCCTGACGCGTTTCGGGGACGAATCCCTTTCCTCAGAGCTGATGACCAACCTTTGCGTCAGGGATCGCGGCTCCAGGGTCAGGGATCGCGGCTTCTCCCCCCGCGCATGCGCACTGGCGGCAGATCAAGCCGGGACACAGGCTGACAGGACGAAGCGCATGCGCAGTAGGAGCCGCGGGCGCGCCTCAGGCATCCAATGACAGCCGGGGGCGCGTCCTGGCCGGCCAATGACAGTGCAGGGCGCACTATTTAAAGATGCCCTGCACTGTCACAGATTGCCGCAAGGTCTATCTGTGATCCTGAGTTCCTGTATCCGTTCTAGTGACCCTGATTGCCCTGACTACGCTGCCTTCTCCTGTGATTTGACCTGGATTGCCCTGACTACTCTGCCTTCTCCTATTCTGACCCCCGGCTTGTCTGACCATTCTACGGACCGACTTACCCTGCTGATCCTGCGTGTGACCTGACTACTCTTTGCCCGCCAATTCGGTACCCCGCTTACCCCCACGGGACCACGGTCCGTTACCACCCTGCTGGGGCCGCCATCCTCTTCACATCTGGCTCTCCCGGTACCTGCATACGTCCCCGGAGGCTTCCTCAGCCACTGGTGGGCCTGCTCGGAGGTTGTGACCTGGCCCGGGTCTGTTACAAGTCCATCCCCACAATCAGGGGCCCTGGTGAAAGCACAGCCCGGGCTTAGACCCCACGCTCTGGGTAGGTCTGTCAGTTGGCAGCCTGAGGCACCACCTGACGGATCATAACACTTTGATGCAGATGTATGATGAATGGAAAGTAGGAGCCTTGCTGTTTCCCCGTCTGAGGAGGGCTGCACCCCTGAAGCATTTCCTTTGGTTGTCGCTGTCCTGGTACCCTTGGCTCCCATTTTGGCTGTGCATATCTGTAGCAATATGTTATATGCTGTGTATGGCCTCTAGGGGTCTCACTACTTAGATACTGGTACAACTGTGTTAATGCCTCTCTTTGGTTGTAGTTCTAGGGCAGACACATGTATAATGGCAGCTAGAAGCACCTAATAAATGTCTCCTGTTAACTACAGTGTGTGAGCATCTGAGCAGGATCTACTAACAGAACATGGTGGCAGCTGGGCACTGGACCTCTGAATAGCAAGTCTTCTGTCTACAAATACAGATTGTGTGACACTGGAACTGTACAGAGAATCAGCAACTGTAAGTACAGAGTCCCTATCAGACTGCACTATGGAGAGTGGCCTGAAACCCCCTCAGAGACTGGATGTCACTTCTTCCAATCTCTCACAGACATGGAGACACTGGAAGGAAGAGTTTACTCTGTATGTGGACCTGACAGTGGCCCCCAGAGATGAGCAGAGGGAAGTAAAGCTGTTTTATTACTTGATTGGGGAAAAAGGCAGAGAACTAGCCGAGACCCTGCTCACAGACAGCATGGCACTGACAGACATACTGCAAGCATTTGATAAGCACTGTGACCCCAAAAAGAATGAGACGGTGGAGAGATACAAGTTCTTCTCAAGGAATCAGGAGATTGGGGACAGTGTGGACAGATATGTGACAGAGCTGAGGAGACTGGCTGCAACCTGTGGATTTGGGGACATCAGGGACTCCCTTATCCGAGACAGGATAGTGTGTGGCATCAGAGACTCTCACCTCAGAGAAAGATTACTGAGGGAGGAAGAGCTGGCGCTGGAGAAATGTATACAAATCTGCAGGGCTGCAGAGCTGACTAAAGACAGGCTGAAGATGATGGAGGGCACCAGTGATGCCTCAGTACATGCAGTATCTGCGAAAGGCAGAGCAAGGTCCAGGCTCCCTGTGAGCTCAGTCCAGTGTAAATACTGTGGCAAAAGACATGAAAGAGACAAAGAGAAATGTCCAGCGTATGGGGAGTCCTGCAGGACTTGTGGCAAGATGAACCACTTTTCAACTGTGTGCAGATTCAAAACCAGCAAACAGTACAGACAAGTCCACACAGTGACCCAGGACACAGACGAGGACAGCACAGAGGGCATCACATGGCTGCAGCTGCAGTCTGCAACAGAGAACGTCAATGTAGTCAAACAGCCAGTAGCCAATGATGCAAAGCAGCTCTTTGCCATATTTATGGTGGATGAACAGCCCATAAGATTTCAGCTGGATTGTGGAGCAAGTTGCAATGTCATTCCATTTACTCTGCTTAACAAACAGGTTCCCATTGAGCCCACTGATAAGGTACTGGTCATGTACAACAAAAGTGTTCTGAAACCCATGGGAACATGCAAGCTAAAATTAAGAAATCCACGTAACAGAAAGAGCTACAGAGTGGAGTTTACTGTGTTGCAGGAGGACGATCACATTCCTTTGCTGGGAGTTAAAGCAGTTCAGGCTATGGACTTAATAAAGGTGCAGTCCCATAACATCATGGCTCTGGAAGTTTCTGACAATACTCAAAATCCTACACAAAAGGCAGAATACATTTTGGATTTTCACCACATAAAAACAGAGTATGCTGATTTATTTGAAGGTGATGGGTGCCTGGAAGGTAAATACAAACTAGAAATTGATCACACAATACAGCCTACCAGACTGCCTACAAGAAGAGTACCTGTAGCCTTAATGCAACCGCTTAAAGAGGAACTGCAGGATTTGCACAGCAGAGGTATGATAGCACCAGTACAGGAAAGCACAGACTGGATAAGCAGTTTGGTGATAGTGAAAAAACCATCAGGCAAGTTAAGAATATGCATTGATCCTAAGCCACTGAACAAGGCCCTTAAAAGAAATCACTATCCAATGCCAACAATAGAAGATATTCTACCAGATCTATCAAAGGCTAAAATATTTTTGGTATGTGATATGAAAAATGGGTTCTGGCACGTGGAACTGGATAAAGAATCAAGTTTATTAACAGCATTTTCTTCCCCATTTGGACGCTATAAGTGGCTTAGAATGCCAATGGGAGTAAGCCCAGCTCCAGAAGTGTTCCAACAAAAATTGATGCAAGCTTTGGAAGGACTGTCTGGAGTAAAAATAATAGCAGACGATATACTAATAGTTGGGGAAGGTGATGATCTAGAATCCGCAACAAAGGATCACGATAAAAAGATGATACAACTCTTAGACAGATGTAGAAAAAAACAAATCAAACTGAACCTGGAAAAATTCAAACTAAAAATGACAGAAGTACCATATATTGGACATCTTCTTACCTCAAATGGTGTTAAAGTCGATCCAGAGAAGGTGAGGGCGATACAGGACATGCTGACACCTACAGATATACGTGGAGTACAACGATTCCTGGGCATGGTGAATTATCTTTCCAAATTTTGCAAGCATTTATCAGACATGTGTGAGCCACTGAGACAGCTAACTCACAAAGACGTACTCTGGGAATGGACAGAAAGCCATGAAACTGCTTTTCAGTCAGTGAAAAATGCTATTGCAGACGCAGCAACGCTAAAATATTTTGATCCAGATCAAGCAGTGGTAGTACAATGTGATGCCTCAGAAACCGGCCTTGGAGCCACACTAATGCAGGATAAACAGCCAATCACATATGCAAGCAGAGCGTTAACTCTAACAGAGCAAGGATATGCTCAAATCGAGAAGGAACTACTAGCGGTAGTATTTGGGTTAGAGAAATTTCACCAGTACACCTACGGTCGACAAGTGGTGGTGCATTCAGATCACAAGCCTTTAGAAAGTATTACAAAGAAGCCACTACTGAATGCCCCAAAAACACTGCAGCGTATGCTGTTAAGGCTTCAGAAATATGATTTTAACATTTGTTACTGTCCAGGGAAGGATTTACTGATTGCAGATGCCCTAAGCAGAGCTTACTTACCTATCACAAATGAAGAAGAAAAAGACATTGAAAGCATCAATATATGTGAATATCTGTCTGTCTCAAAAGACAGACTGAAACAAATACAGACCGGCACAGCGGAAGATAAAAGTCTACAGATCCTAAAGACTGTCATCTTGAAGGGATGGCCAAAACACAAGCAGCATGCTCCAATGGAGGTTTCTCCATTTTTTCACATAAGAGATGAACTCTCTGTGCAGCATGGAATCATCTTTAAAGGAGAAAGAGCTGTCATACTACAATCACTTAGAAGAGACATTATAGAAAGATTGCACTCGACTCACTTAGGTGTAGAAGGATGTCTACGTCGTGCACGAGAATATGTTTATTGGCCTGGAATGAATGACCACATAAAAAACTTTATAGCACAGTGTGAAATATGTGCATCGTGCAATGATAAGCAACCGAAAGAGACATTGCAACCACATACAATTCCAAACAGACCATGGTCAAAAGTAGGAACAGATCTGTTCACGTGGAACGACAAGGAATATCTGGTAACTGTGGATTATTTTTCCAACTTCTGGGAGATAGACTACTTACAGGACACAAGGGCCAAAACAGTAATTAAAAAACTCAAGGCCCATTTTGCCAGATATGGCATTCCGGATATTGTGTTCTCTGACAACGCCGCTCAATTTACATCGGAAGAATTCAAAAAATTCAGGGAGAGGTGGGAATTTGAGCACCAGACATCATCTCCTGGATATCCGCAGAGTAATGGTAAAGCCGAGTCAGCAGTAAAAACAGCCAAAAGACTCATGCAAAAGGCAAAACAGGCAGGTACAGAGATATACCTGTTTATACTGGACCACAGAAACACACCCACACAAGGCCTAGACACCAGTCCAGCGCAGCGGCTTATGAGTAGACGTACAAGGACTCTCTTACCAACTGCAGGTCAACTACTAAAGCCAAAGCTTGTGGGCAATGTTAAAGCCAAACTAACGAAGAATCAAGATAGGCAAGCTTTCTATTATAATAAATCTGCAAAAGATCTGCCTGTTCTCCAGAGCAATGACAATGTACGGATTCAGCCAATAGGGAAATATGACAAACACTGGAAAAAAGCGAAGGTTGTACAGAAATTGGGACCATGGTCCTATGAAATTATAACAGAGGAAGGAAGAAGATGGAGGAGAAATCGGAGACATCTGAGAAAAACACAAGAAGGAGATGATACAGGGCCCTGGGAACAGTATATGGACACTCAAAGCGATGAGACTATGAATACCAGCAACAAAGAAACAGGAACTGCTGAGGAGCATAGGGAGGTCTCTAGGCAGAGAGAGACAGTCCCAGAAAATAGACTGCCAGAATCAGAAGAAACCTCATATGTTACGCGAGCTGGCAGAACAATCAGAAAGCCGGCTCACCTCAAGGATTATATCTAATTTATAGCTATGTTCTACTTCACCATTTTGTGTTTGTTATATTTCATTGTTCTTTTATTTAAAAGAGAAAGGATGTAGCAATATGTTATATGCTGTGTATGGCCTCTAGGGGTCTCACTACTTAGATACTGGTACAACTGTGTTAATGCCTCTCTTTGGTTGTAGTTCTAGGGCAGACACATGTATAATGGCAGCTAGAAGCACCTAATAAAATGTCTCCTGTTAACTACAGTGTGTGAGCATCTGAGCAGGATCTACTAACAGAACAATATCCTGAGGCGCTGGAGAGTACATACGATATCCGATTGGCTGAGGCTGCATAAATATTCAGCCCAGGGTCTGCCTCTTCCAGCCCATTACATTCTATAACTCACTAGAAGGCAGGGGAAATAGGTGAGCCTGCAACCAGCAGGGCCCAGAACAGCGAAATATAATTACACTCTACTCTGCTAATTACAGAGCAGCCAAAAAACTAAATTTACCTTAACCTCACTATCATCCTAATTAGGAGGGTGATACATTTGACAAACTACAAAGACCATTTATATACTTGCACCATATTAAGTGTCCCATTTAGGCAGGCTGCAGTCAATGGGAACTCCACTTCGTCACTGAAGACCATATCTAGACCATCCATGCAGCAATGCAGAAACGGATCACTTCTAATACTAGTCTACTATTAGAGGGTGAGGTTGTACAGAGCAGCAAGATTCTCATCTCCAGCATGTTCCTATGGAGCCATCTCTAGAAGGATCAGAAGCTGAGGACCTGACCATTTCAGTCTCTGGGCTTAGTACTGGATGCTGGCTGTCACTGACTACTACCTATTGAAGGGACCCAAGAGTACCATTCAGTGGTGTATTTAGGTTTCATGCTGCCCTAGGCAACTAAAAAATCATCTTTCCCCCCCAGAGAGACTCTGACACTGACCAACACCCCTCTCCCCCATGAAGAGAGCATGACAATGACCAACAACGCCCCAGCACCCTCCCCCACACCCAAGAGAGCCCTCCACTACCACCACCCCCCATACACCGACAACCCCCTCCACCACCCCAGCGAGAAAGAAGAGACCTTCACAGCTCCAGACAACCGCAGGAACAAAAGCCAGGCTCTGCATACACCATCAAGCAGCCCGCGGCCTCTCTCAGAACCCATCTGCTCCCCATGCTGCATGTGTCCCTCCTTCCAACCCTTCTTTCGGAGGGCAGCACTGCCCCCCTGAAAAATGCTGCTGCCCCCCCTGAAAAATGCCGCCCTAGGCAAATGCCTTGTGGTAAATACGCCCCTGGTACCATTGAGCCTTGCTGTCATTTTAAAACAGCATTAGGACAAACTGATAATATTATGGGCTTATAGCATACCAATGTAAGAAGATAATTAGGATTTCTTGTCTTGGCGCACCACCCGTCTCGCCCGCCCTGCCGGGGAGGTGGAGCCTGAGCGCGCGCGGCAGGACCAGAAAGATGGTGAACTATGCCTGGGCAGGGCGAAGCCAAAGGAAACTCTGGTGGAGGTCTGCAGCGGTCCTGACGTGCAAATCGGTCGTCTGACCTGGGTATAGGGGCGAAAGACTAATCGAACCATCTAGTAGCTGGATTTCTTGTCTCACTTACACCACATCTGTCCTCTTGATGGTCTCCATCCATTTTATTACAACAGGAGAGAACTAGACTAGGCTGGGAGGTAAATTACCCCAAGACTGGTACCGATAAGATACGGTGGCCCTAAATGGACATACTTCATCGTTCAGACATCAGTCAGAGTGGGACCCGTAGTCTGTGGCACATGCTATGTGCATATTTGTATCCTTTTTTCGTTAAACATGAACTAAAGATGTGGGAAGTGGTGCCAAAAAAAAGCAAGCAGGGAACAAAGAACTAGCCATCAGTATTGACTGTGGTTTCCCTGCAGCTGATCTTTCCCACATTACTCATAGCTCCCAACTATCCTTCCTTTGGAGGGCATGCCACTCTTTTGAAATCAAATTGCTCCCTTCCTCTTTCCTCCTCTGTTGTCCCTCTTCTTGGCTGAATATATAGTCCTTTATAAAAACACATTACTTAAAGGAGAAGTACAGCCAAAGCTCGTTTTGGCTGTACTTCTCCTGTGGGTCACAGGAGTTCAGTTCATTCTGCACTCCTGTGACCTGTTTTTAGCTGACAGTTGGGATCCACCCAGGGGCGGACTGACCTTTTGGAAACTCGGGCACTGCCCTAGGGCCCGAGGTCAGTAGGGGGCCCCATGAAATGCCTCTGGTACCTTTTTCATAGGCTTTTTTGAGTTTGGGCAAGGACACAGGGGCCCCATGATCCCCTATTGCCCAGGGGCTCCATGAGTTGTCAGTCCGCCCCTGGATCCACCCCAGAGTCTGGAGTGGCACCCGGTTCAGCCTCTCAGCAAGTGGCTGAGAGCCTGAGTCAGCTGCTCCCTCCCCCTCCACAGCCCAGCGCTCCAGTGAGTGAGCGGGGGCAGAGCAGACAGTGGTGACCGACAGTCACCGCTCTCTGCTCACAGCAGGGTTGAGAACTCAGCAATCATTGGTCATGTGATCACTAAGTTCTCATACTTAGAGCCGGTGGGAAACAGATTCAGCATCTAACTAGGTAAGTATGATTGGGGGAAAAAAAGGAAAGTCATACTTCTATTTTAACTATCAGAAGTTTTATGCACTCCGGATACATTTTTGATTACAGTTCACACCACACTCAGTTCCGGTGCAGTTTTGATGCAGTTTTCTATGTTCCAGTACAGTTCTGTGCAGAACAAATGCAGCATGTTCTATTTTTTTCTCTGCACTGGAAACTGACTGGAACTGACTGCACTCATGTGAACTAGGGCCATTAGAATACATGGAAAACACTGTGCATGCATTTTTGTGCAGAAAAAAACACAATGGACTGCATCTGGTGTGAACTAGCCATACACTGTTAAAAAAAGCTGATATATAAGAAACAAAGTGGTAAAAAAATAAATAAATTAAACAGTTGTTAGTTTCGGCAGTCGTTTTTATGTATTAAATCCTAATAGTCTGGATAACTGGGGAGTGGCAAATACACTATATTGCCAAAAGTATTGGGACACCTACCTTTACACACACATGAACTTTAATGGAATCCCAGTTTTAGTCCGTAGGGTTCAATATTGAGTTGGCCCCGCCCTTTGCAGCTATAACAGCTTCAACTCTTCTGGGAAGGCCATCCACAAGGTTTAGGAGGGTGTCTATGGGATGGTTGGACCATTCTTCCAGAAGCACATTTGTGAGGTCAGGCACTGAGGTCGGGGGAGGAGGCCTGGCTCGCAGTCTCCGCTCTAATTCATCCCAAAGGTGTTCTATGGGGTTGAGGTCAGGACTCTGTGCAGGCCAGTCAAGTTCCCAAACTCGCTCATCCATGTCTTTATGGACCTTGCTTTGTGCATTGGTGTGCAGTCATGTTGGAACAGAAAGGAGCCATCCCCAAACTCTTCCCACAAAGTTGGGAGCATGAAATTGTCCAAAATGTCTTGGTATGCTGACACCTTAAGAGTTCCCTTCACTGGAACTAGGGGGCCAAGCCCACCCCTGAAAAAAACCCACATCATAATCCCCCCTCCACCAAACTCTACACTTGGCACAATGCAGTCAGGCAAGTACCGTTCTCCTGGAAACCGCCAAACCCAGACACGTTCATCGGATTGCCACACAGAGAAGCGTGATTCATTACTCCAGAGAACACGTCTCCACTGCTCTAGAGTCCAGTGGCAGCATGCTTTACACCGCTGCATCTGATGCTTTGCATTGCACTTGGTGAGGTAAGACTTGGATGCAGCTGCTCACCCATGGAAACCCATTCCATGAAGCTCTCTACCCACTGTTGTTGTGCTAATCTGAAGGCCACACAAAGTTTGGAGGTGTTTAGCTATTGACTCTGCAGACAGTTGGCGACTTCTGCGCACTGTGCGCTTCAGCATGCACTGACCCCGCTCTGTCATTTTACGTGGCCTACCACTTGGTGGCTGAGTTGCTGTTGTTCCCAGTTCCTTCCACTTTGTCATAATACCACTAACAGTTGGCCGTGGAATATTTAGTAGCCAGGAAATGTCATGGATGGATTTATTGCACAGGTGACAACCTATCACGGGACCATGCTTGGAGTCACTGAGCTCCTGAGAGCGACCCATTCTTTCACCAATGTCTGTAGAAGCAGTCTGCATGCCTAGGATGGTACTTTATTTTATACACCTGTGGCCATGGAGGTGATTGGAACACCTGAATCCAATGATTTGGAGGGTTGTCCCAATACTTTTGGCAATATAGTGTATGTTTCCTTGACATACATACTTTGGCTATAATATGTGTTCCTGGTATGCTGATCTCAAAATCCCTGCCAGGATTTCTAATTCTACGCCCATAAACACTGCCAGGACTATCAAAACTCATACTCTCAGAATCCCTGGCTGGACTTTCAATGGTACTCCCAAAATCTTTGCCAGGACGTGCAAAGTTTGTACTCTCAGAATCCCTTCCAGGACTTCCGATGATACTCCCAGAATCCCTGCCAGTACGTCCAATACTCAAACTGTCAGAATCTCTTACAGGACTTCCAAAACTCATACTTTCAGAATCCCTGCCAAGACATTGAATGATATGTCCAGAAACCCTGCCAGGACTCTCAAAACTCCTACTCTCAGAAATTCTGCCAGGACTTCCACTCAGAATTGCTGCCAGGACTTCCAATGGTATTCACTGCCAGGACTGCCCAATAACAACACGTATCCTCTGACCAGAAGGATATTTAGGCTCCAACCTTTGAAGTGGCTGGTGTTGTGTATTATCACTAGCTACCTGAAAGCTAAAGAAATATAATATTTACATGGCAATTACCTGCTTGTTGCTGACCCATATTGAACTGACTACTCTTGCTTGTTGCCTGCCTCAGGCCTTGCCTGGACCTGACTACTCTTGCATTTGCAGCCAAATACAGCAATCCATGAAAACAAAGTCCAGAACAATCACATCATATCACTCTTCTTTATTTAGTCATGAATTCCAAAGGCTAAAAACAATTAAAACATACCCAGATGATGAGCATTTCTTGTGCAAAGTGCATGGTTTCTCAAGGAACTTGGATCCAACATATCTCTCTCACCTGCACCTCTGTGAACAATCTCAGCACCATAGTCTCTCAGCTCCATCCACCCCCTTGGGAAGACAATCCAAGATGGTCATGACCTGGTGTGAGTTTGCAGCAAATAAGATCGGGACCCCTAAGGTTCCTGGCCCATCTTCACCATTAGGAACTCTAATGATGACCAATTACTACCTAGGGAAGAGCAGTTTCCACACGTATGGTGAGGCTGCATCACCTGCTGGGATGCAGCCGTACAATACGCGCACTGTGAGATTTGTACAGAGTGGATAGAGGGGCTGTAAAAGTCAGTTTTTCCTGTCTCAGAAATTTGGCAGGTATGCCATTACCAGGGGGGGACTGACCATTTGGAAACTAGGGCACTGCCTGAGGGCCCGGGGTCAGTAGGGGGCCCCATGAGATGCCCCTGGTACCTTTTTCATAGGCTTTTTTGAGTTTGAGCAAGGACACAGGGGCCCCATGATCCCCTATTGCCCAGGGGCCCCATGAGTTATCAGTCCGCCCCTGGCCATTACTGACTTGCCATGACATGTTCTGCACTGTTTCTCTGTTCTGAGAAGGTCATTTTGGTAGAGGTGGGGTTTTGCTTCCTCATGCCAGAGCCTCTATCAAGAAGAAGAGTGAGCAGCACAGTAGTGATATCACCAAATCTCACTCCAAATCTTCTGAGAGTAGCAGTCAGAGGCAGCAGTGCCTAAGGCCCCGTTCGGTTTCCCTGCAGTACAGTGTACCCACATTTTTCTCTGTGGGTTACTAGTGCTTTCTCATAGACTTCTATTAGATCAAGCGGTTTGGTTTTTGGTGCAATTTCAGAAAACGTCTGATCTACTAGAAGTCTATGGGAAAGCGCAGGCTAACTGCACAAAAACTGCCGATATACCTGTGCTATGGACACTCCGCAGCAGGTCAGTGTGAAACCAGCTCACACTGCAGATATACAGCTTAGGCTATAGGCAAAGGCGATTCTAGGCACACGTTTACCAAGAACAGTACTGCTATTTTTAGAGAAATTCAAGACAAAAGGCAGATTTATAAGGGGCACAATTACAATTTCTAAATGTTCCCTATAACATAGCAAAACTTCACTTATTGAGTTCAGTTTAATTTAATGTTGATAGTTTTATGTATAAGAAATGTCTTTTTTGAGTGAAGAATATCTGGAAGTTTGACAAAGGCATACATTTTACTGTAAAATGTTAGTGCTAAACAACGACCCACTTTCCTATCTTGGAAAACTGAGAAGTATGCATTCTTACCATACATAGAGTATGCTAGATCTATGAGGACGGTCAAGGGGGATTGCAAAAATCTGCAGATAAAGTAGAACACCCCTTGCTATTTTAAACAAGGCTGACTTAAAAAAATCCATTTATGCATTCTTCTAGCCATCTTTACATAGTGATGAGTCAGCTAGTAGGCAACAAGCTCTCAGCTGATTTTGCTTAAAATAAACTTCCCTCTAACAAGAGGAATAAACTCCATGAAGGAACAGGTTTATATTTGCAGAGATATTGGTGCTTTTCTCAGTTTAAACCCTTTACACGGGTTGCAGTCATGGCCAATGATTTTATGAAGTCTGTAAATTGGGATAAGGTAAACAGGGAAACTGGAAAAAAAAATAAGATTTGTTCACTCCAGTAGCTTTTCACTCCAAACTGCAGCAAGTGCAGTTCTACGATGTAGTAGAATTCCTCTCACTTCCTGTCCTGGGGACACAATGGGACCAGGGGCGGACTGACAACTCATGGGGCCCCCGGGCAATAGGGGATCATGGGGTCCCTGTGTCCTTGCCCAAACTCAAAAAAGCCTATGAAAAAGGTACCAGGGGCATCTCTGTCCCTTATCTTATCCAATAACATTGCTGTCCTCCCCAAAATGGCTGCCTGGAGCCCATAATAGGAGGCAATTGGTCCTCAATGGGCTCCTGCCAGCTTGAAGAAGGATATACTGCAAACTCCACCTGCCTACTGCATATTCTGGTGCCGGCTCTCAAAATACAATACGCGCACTGGGAGATTTGTACAGAGTGGATAGAGGGGCTGTTAGAAAAAAATCTAACTGTGTATGGCTAGCTTAACTTCTTGCCGACCGCGCATAGCCGAATGACGGCTTCACCGCGGCCGGCCAGTTCTGAGTGGACGTCATATGACGTCCTCCCAGAACGCGCTCTCCTGCGCGCCCCAGGGGGCGCGCACCCGGCGATCTCCGTGATCGCTGTGTCCTACGGACACAGCTGATCACGTGATGTGGTGAAAGGCCGATCCCACCGGCCTTTTACCACGTGATCAGCGGTGTCCAATGACACGCTGATCACAGGGAAATGCAAGTGCCGGTTCTCGGCTGCACTTTCCTCACGCTGTCAGATCGTGAGGAAAGTACTGCCGAGAACCGGCAGTTGTCAGAGCGGGGATCGGCACCGATCATCAGGGCACTGATGATCAGTGCCCTGATGATCGGTGCCCAGCAGTGACACCCGCAAGTTCCGCCCAGCAGTGCGCCCACTAGCCCCGCCCACCCATTCCCAGCAGTGCCCCCACCTGTGCCCAGCAGTGCCCCCACCTGTGCCCAGCAGTGCCCCCACCTGTGCCACTCTGCAGTGCCACCTACCTGTGCCCAGAAGTGCCACCTACATGTGCCCAGCAGTGCCACCCACCTGTGCCCACCCACCAGTGCCACCCACCTGTGCCCACCAGTGCCACCCACCTGTGCCCACCCACCAGTGCTGCCCACCAGTGCCACCCACCAGTGCAGCCCAGCAGTGCTGCCAGTCAGTGCCACCAGTCAGTGCCCAGGGGTTGTGCCAGTCAGTGCCGCCAGTCAGTGCCCAGAAGTGATGCCAGTCAGTGCCGTCTATCAGTACCCATCATCAGTGTCACCTATCAGTGCCGCCTATCAGTGCTGCATATCAGTGCCGCCTATCCGTGACCCCTAATTAGTGCTGTCTATCAGTGCCGCCTATCCGTGCCACCTCATTAGTACTGCCTATCAGTGCCCTTTAGTGCTGCCTATCAGTGCCGCCTATCAGTGCCCATCAGTGCCGCCTCATCAACGCAAATCAGTGAAGGAGAAAAAATACCTGTTTGAAAAATTTTATAAAAGAAACAAATAAACTTTTTTTTTTTTTCAAATTTTTTGCACTTTTTTTAATTTATAGCGCAAAAAGTAAAGCGCCCAGTGGCGATTAAATACCACCAAAAGAAAGCTCTATTTGTGAGAAAAAAATGATCAAAATTTCATATGGGTACAATGTTGCATGACCGCGCAATTGTCAATCAAAGTGCGGCAGCGCTGAAAGCTCAAAATTGGCCTGGTAAGGAAGGGGGTATAAGTGCCTGGTAGGCAAGTGGTTAAGTAGTATTCTGGAGGTGAAGCCACTCCCTGTGGCGTAACATAAGGGGCAGGAGCCGGTGGCGTAAGACGTCTTTTCTAACAGTAGGGCGGAAGGGAACGCTGAAGTTATATGTAAGCAAGACTGAGCAGAATCCAGGGAACAGTGTTAACCACGTGCCCTCCGCCTCAGGGGCGGACTGACAACTCATGGGGCCCCCGGGCAATAGGGGTCATGGGGTCCCTGTGTCCTTGCCCAAACTCAAAAAAGCCTATGAAAAAGGTACCAGGGGCATCTCATTGGGCCCCCTACTGACCCCAGGCCCTCAGGCAGTGCCTGAGTTTCCAAATGGTCTGTCCGCCCCTGAATGGGACATAAATGGAAGTCCACTCTTAAGCAGATGTCAGCAGGAAAGGTGTCTTCATTAGAAGATTTACTCTCTGCCAATCACTTGATGAGTGTGGATAAATTGTAAAATATCTTGACAAGGATAAGTCCATTGTAAATTGATGTGATCTACAGAGAGAATTATGGTCAGTGTGGAACTTGGATGGGAAAGGGGGGATTACATGACCAGTCATTGTGCACTATAGGCAAAGCAATGCCAGCTGGTTGTGAGAGCCAGAAAAGCCTCCCTTGTGGCCACTTTAAAGACATATTGGAGGTTTAATTTTAGAAGGCACACTGCAGATATTAGGAATTAAGAACATGTTTGGTTTAACGTAAGCTTGTGACTTTACAGATAAAGTATTAAGATACCCCCTGGCAGGTGACACAGGCTCAACCAAGGCACAGAGTCTAAGTACTGTTGTGTATTTGTTAAGTTTTTGTGCATTGCCAGTTTAAGAAAATGTTATAGCATTTCCACATAAAGAGCTTTAAAAGATAGCAGGGGGAGATGGAGAGGGAAGTTTGTGTTTGTGATTAATAAAGATGGTGATATGTTAACAGTCTGTCTGCACTGCTGAGACACAATACCAGTTAGCCTACACCAGAGCTTGAGAGTAGTATGGTCCAGGGAGTGTTTGTGGCAGGCAAGAGAGTAGTCATGTCCAGGCATGGATCTTGGTATGCAGCCAGCAAGAGAGTGGCTGGGTCTAAGTAGGGGATTTGGCATGTGGCCATCAAGAAAGTAGTTAGGTCCAGGCAGGGGTCTTGATGTGCAGTCAGCAAGAGAGTAGTTAGGTCCAGACAGGGGTCTTGGCGTGTGGCAAGCAAGAAAGTAGTCAGGCTCAGGCAGGGCCTGGGCATGCTGCAAGCAAGAGAGTATTCAGGTCCAGGCAACGGTCTTGGCGTGTGGCAAGCCAGAAAGTAGACAGGCCCAGGCATGCTGCAAGCAAGAAAGTATTCAGGTATTGGTCTTTGTATGTGGCATGTAGTTAGGTCCATCTGGGTTGGCAATTGGTTGATAAGTATTATAGTGATTTTGCTCTCAAGTAGCTAGAGATATGACATAGCACCAACCACTTCAAAGGCTGGTGCTTCAATACCTTTCTTGTTTAGGGGTCTCACCTAACATTGTTACTGGGAACTCTGGAAATCCTGGCAGTTGTGGAGGTCCTAGAAATTCTGGAATCTAGACAAAGATCCTGTGAGGTATCCTGGAAGATCCAGCAGGGATGCTGTAAGCTATCCTGGAAGATCCAGCAGGAATCCTGTGAGGAATCCTAGAAGACCCAGAGTAGATCCTGCAAGGATTCTTGGAAGACCTGGAAAAGATCCTGGTAAAGATCCTGCAAGGTATTCCGGAAGACCCAGGCTGGGCCTTGGAGAAATACTGGAAGACCCAAGCAGGTAACTTACGTATCCTAGAAGACTCAACAGGGATTCTGCAAATACTTAACAAGATCCTGCAACTTATCCTGGAAGACCCAACCTAGGACCTGGAAGTCCGAGGCAGGGAACTTAAGAATCCTAGAAGACCCAACAGGGATTCCGCAAGTCCTCAAATTACCCAGCAGGGATCCTGCAAGCACACCAACACATTTCTGACTGACTGGAGTTGGGTTTTAAAAAAGCACCATTACATATCTGCCTGATGTCTAAGTACAGCCCTTTGCACATCATAATAGAACTGCCCTTTCAAGTAAGTCTAATTATTTGTTACAAAAAAATCCATTTTCTGCCGAACAGCATCATTGTACCGCAGCCCCTGTATGCGCTGCTGGCTCCATGTCCATTGTGGGAATATACTGTTAATATCAATCATTTTTCTGTCTGACAAGCAAATTAGGGGCCAGTCATGCATGATAACTACTTTGTCCATAAGGAGAAGGGAGGAACCCCTACAAACAGGCTGCTTCCCATTCTACTGCTGTATCTGAATGTTATTACAGAAATATGAGCTTTTTATGAGTGACTTGAGTGTTTGTTGTTTGTAGAGTCAGGTTATAATAGCTTTTAGTGGCATTATAGAATCAAATCTCTGCGTTTCTCTTGTTTTTCATATTTGTTTTACTTACTTAGCAATATATAGGGATAAATGAAACGACGGCTAAATACTATATGGAATAACTAATATCACTGCTTGTGGAGGTGGCACATATACTGTATATCCCCGCAATGAAGCCTGACGAAGGGATCTAAAGCATCATGAAAGCCTATATCTTTAACATTTAAGGTTTTTTTTTCTGTTTCAATATTTTTATTAAAAAAGTTTTGTTTTAGGAACACAACAAGCTCAATATACGCCACGCAGGGGACGAGCATAACAATAACACAGTAAGAGATACATCCTGCTGACTTGTATTAGCCAAATAACAAAATGTCCAATGACAGCGAGGAAGGACGGCAAAAAGCCGAACCAAATATTATCAGCAGTAGTCCAACATAATACCATAAAGAGAAGAGGAAAGAAAAAGGTTAGAAGAAAGGAAAAAGAAAATAAAAATGACAAAAAATAAAAAAAAAGGAAATCAGAAAGAAAACATAGAGGAAAGGGAGAGGAGAATAATGGATCCAGGGCTAGCACAGGCAGCAACTACAAGAGGCCATAACTAGTAGGGGGCAGGGATGGCAAGGAATATCGGATCCAAGGTTCCCAAACCTTAAGGAATCTCGGATGAGAATTTTGAAGAATGCTAGACATCTGTTCATTGATCAACATATCATTCATCCGGGTCTTCACCCCTTGGAAGACAACTGAAGAGGCTCTCCAAGCTTGAGCTATGGCACGTTTGGCCGAAATAAATAGGTAGGATGCCAATTTCTGCTTAGATCTACAGTTGCAAGAAACAGTATGTGAACCCCTTGGGATTACGTGGAGTTTTGCATGAATTGGGCATAAAATGTGCTCTGAACGTCATCTAAGTCACAACAACAGAAGAACACAGTCTGCTGAACATAATACTACACAAACATTAGATGTTGCCATGGTTTAATTGCACATAACATGTAAACATTCACAGTGCAGGGAGGAAAAAGTATGTGAGGCCCTAGCTTAATGACCTCTCCCAGAGCTAATTGGAGCCAGGAGTGAGCCAACCTTGACTCCAATCAGTGTGATGATATTGGATGTGTTGCTGACAGCTGTCCTGACCTTAAAAAACACACACCTGTTTTGGGTTTACTGGTTTCAAGAAGCACTGTCTGATGTGAACCATGCCTCGCAGAAAAGAGCTCAGAAGACCTACGATCAAAAATTGTTGACTTGCATGAAGCTGGAAAGGGTTACAAAAGTATCTCCAAAAGCCTTGATGTTCATGTGTCCACGGTAAGACAGACTGTCTACAAATGGAGAAAGTTTAGCACTGTTGCTACTCTCCCTAGGCGTGGTCGTCCTGTAAAAATGACTGCAAGAGCACAGCGCAGAATGCTGCATGAGGTAAAGAAGAATCCCAGAGTGTCAGCTAAAGACCTACAGAAATCTCTGGCACATGCTAACATTTTTGTTGACACATCTACAATAAGGAAAACATTAAACAAGAATGGCGTACATGGGAGGACACCACGGAGGAAGCCATTGCTGTCCAAAAAGAATATTGCAGCACGTTTGAAGTTTGCAAAAGAGCACCTGGATGTTCCACAGCACTACTGGCAAAATATACTGTGGAATGATGAAACCAAGATTGAGTTGTTTGGGAAGAACACACAACACTATGTGTGGAGAACAAAAGGCACAGCACACCAACATCAAAACCTCATCCCCACTGTAAAACATGGCGGAGGGAGCATCATGGTTTGGGGCTGCTTTGCTGCCTCAGGGCCTGGACGGATTGTTGTCATTGATGGGAAAATGAATTCCAGAGTTTATCAAGACATTTTGCAGGAAAACGTACAACCATCTGTCTGCCAACTGAAGCTCCGCAGAGGATGGGTGATGCAACAGGACAATGACCCAAAGCATACAAGTAATTCAACAAAACAATGGCTGCAACAGCACAGAATACGCCTTCTGGAGTGGCCCAGTCAGAGTCCCGACCTCAACCCGATTGAAATGCTGTGGCATGACCTTAAGAGAGCGATTCACACCAGACATCCCAAGAATATTGCTACACTGAAACAGTTTTGTGAAGAGGAGTGGTCCAAAATTACTCCAGATCGTTGTGCAGGTCTGATCTGCAACTACAGGAAACGTTTGGTTGAGCTTATTGCTGCCAAAGGAGGGTCAACCAGTTATTAAGTCCAAAGGTTCACATACTTTTTCCTTCCTGCACTGTGAATGTTTACATGTTATGTGCAATTAAACCATGGCAACATCTAATGTTTGTGTAGTATTATGTTCAGCAGACTGTGTTCTTCTATTGTTGTGACTTAGATGACGTTCAGAGCACATTTTATGCCCAATTCATGCAAAACTCCACGTAATCCCAAGAGGTTCACATACTTTTTCTTGCAACTGTAGACAGACCCAAAATTGGGCAGTGCAGAAGAGCCACCCTTGCATCCCTATGGACCGTAATGTGAAATAGCGTTTGTAGCAAACCAAAAACCCTAAACCAGAAGCCTGTCAATCGCGGGCACGACCTCCAATATATATATATATGTTAAAGTATATGTGAACCCTCACATTGAAAACAATCCACACAGCTTAAAATAGAAATGAAAGGAAAAACATTTGTGTATAGATATAAAAAAAACATTATAATTACCTATTTTCCCCTTTTTTTATAAGTGATGACATACCCTCTGTTCTCAGCTGCATAGAAAGCTGGGGGAGGAGAAACAGGTGCACACGAACTTCCCAGTGAAGGTGGGGCGTGTCAGCAGAAGGCTGATCATTGGAGGAGAGCAGTCTGAGTTCCCAGCACTGCCAAAAAACTGACATGCTGTACTCTCATGTCTTGTGTGGTCAGTTTTTAATAGGAAAGCAGAGAGACAGGCAGGATTTCACACAAAGGTAGAAATAAAAAGAGAAAAGGATATTTTTTCAGTACATGGTACAGCAGACACATATCAGGAATGTGAAATATTGAGTATACATAATATGTTAACCACTTTCCATCTGCCCTATAGCAGATTTACTGCTACAGGGTGGACGTTCTGTGTGTGCCGCCCAACCTGCACCGCTATTGTGATCCTCGGGTAAACCTGAAAGGGGAGATACCTGTGTGCAAACAACCTGGGTCTCTGCTGTCAGCATGGACATGCTGCTTTGTATCTCTCTGCGCAGCATGTCTCCCAAGCAAAACACACACAGCACACAGTTAACTCTTTGATCGCCCCAGATGTTAACCCGTTCCTGCCCAGTGTCATTAGTACAGTGTCAGTACCTTTTATTAGCACTGACCACTGTATTATTGTCACTGGGGATGTCAGTGGCAGTTAGTCAGTTCCCACCCAGTTTCAGAATGCCCACCGTAGTCTCGCACTCACACTATAGGTTGCTGATCGCCGCCATTACTAGTATATAAAAAAAATGACTTCAGTATATATACCGCCATTTGTAGACACTATAACTTTCATGTAAACCAATTAAATTGCACGTATTGGGATATTTTTAGCAAACACATGTAGCAGAATACGTTTTGGCCTAAATTTATTATTGAAATTTTTTTTTATTGGATCTGTTTTATAGCAAAGTAAAAAATTTTGTTTTTCTTTCAAAATTGTAGGTCTTTTTTGGTTTATAGTGCAAAAAATAAAAAAAGTACAGGTGATCAAATACCACCAGAAGAAAGCTCTATTTCTGGGGAAAAAATGACATAAATGTAATTAGTGTACAGCATTGCATGACTGCGCAATTGTCAGTTAAAGTAAGGCAGTGCCATATCACAAATGATGGCCCGCTCAGGAAGGGGGTTACACAAGCCTGACTGCCAATAGTCTAGGTCAGCCTTTCTCAACCAGGGTGCCTGGGCACCCTGGTGTGCCTTCAGGCTTTTTCAGGGGTGCCTTGGTAAAATACCCCAAAATTGTATACAAGCCAGTAGGTGGATCAATCCTGCCTTTTAGTACACAAAGCCACAGTTTTTCATTGTGCACTTTTATGACCTTCTAGCTACCTGCATCCTAACAACCAATGACTAACAACCAATGACATCATCACTTGATAAGGAGGACGTGGGGTGCATGCACATCATCCTTGTTTGGCCCTCTCCTGCCCCTCTCCATCAGCACATTAGCAGAGTAAGGGAGAGAAAATGGGAGAGAGACACTGGAATATTAGTCAGGGGCATCCCTAGGCAGGTGTGGGGGGTGTGCGCCGCACCTGGTGACACCTACCGCAAGGGGTGATACCGGACCCGTTCCACAAAAGGTAAGTTGTAAAGCAAGCCGACGATCCCCGCAGGATGGATCAGATCTGCGGATTGAGCGTAGTGGAGCGGAGTCCGATCCATTATGCTCCCCAATCCGCAGATCCGATCCATCCTGCGGGGATCGTCGGCTTGCTTTACAACTTACCTTTTTGTGGAGCGGGTCCGGTGTCACCCCGTATAGGTTGTATGCCGATGATCCCCGCAGGATGGATCAGATCTGCGGATTGGAGAGCATAATGGATCGGGCTCCAATCCAGGGGTGGACTGACAACTCATGGGGTCCCCGGAAATAGGGGATCATGGGGCCCCTGTGTCCTTGCCCAAACTCAAAAGCCTATAAAAAAGGTACCAGGGGCATCTCATGGGGCCCCCTACTGACCCCGGGCCCTTGGGCGGTGCTCGAGTTTCCAAATGGTCAGTCCGCCCCTGCTCCAATCCATTACGCTCAATCTGCAGATCCGATCCATCCTGAGAGGATCGTTGGCTTGCTTTACAACTTACCTTTCGTGGAGCGGGTCTGGTGTCACCCCCGTATAGGTTGCATGCCGTCGATACCCGCAGGATGGGTGGAATCTGCGGATTGGGGAGCATAATGGATCAGATCTGAACCATCCTGCGGGGATTGTCGGCATGCAACCTATACGGGGTGACACCGGACCCGCTCCGCGAAAAGGTAAGTTGTAAAGCAAGCCGACGATCCCTGCAGGATGGATCGGATCTGCGGATTGAGCGTAATGGATAGGAGTCTGATCCATTATGCTCGATCCGCAGATCCAATCCATTCTGTGGGGATTGTTGGAGGGGGTGTCACCAAGAGTTATCGCACAGAGTGACACCAACCCTAGGGACGCCCCTGACAAAGGTATATTTGCTTTGTAAGAATAAATCACCTCTAACGTTGGGTGTACCGGATGGGTGTAGAATAGGTTTTTACATTTTAGATTGGGGTGTCTTGAGATTGTGCAGAATTGTAAAGGGTGCCTTGACTGAAAAAAGCTTGAGAAACACTGGTCTAGGTCAGCCTTTCTCAACCAGGGTGCCCAGGCACCACGGGGTGCCTTGAGGTTTTTTCAGGGGTGCCTTGGCAAAATTTGTAAAAATTGCCCAAACCTTTATACAACCAGTGGATGGAAGAAGCCTGCCTTTTAGTTACACAAAGCCACAGGCTTTCATTGTGCACCATTAAAACCTTCTAGCCACCGGTGTCCTAACAACCAATGACATCACCAGTTGATAAGGAGGATGTCAGCCGCCTGCACAGCATCCTAGTTTGACTTTTCCCTGCCCCTCTCCATCAGTGCTGGGGTCACATTAGCTCAGTGATGGAGAAAAACTGAGGGAGAAGAGAAACATTGGAATACTAGTCAGTACCAGTGAGCAAAAGTGTATTCGCTTTGGAAGAATAAATCTCCAATAATGTTGGGTGTCCTACATGTGTGGATGTTGCTGCGTTATATAAAACTATTAGAATAGTTTTTCACATTTTAGAATGAGGTGACCTTTTAAAATTATGGACAGTCTTGATGCACCACATTTTCGAAATGGGGTGCCTCAAGACTGTCCATGATTTTAAAGGGTACTTTGGGACTGTCCATCATTTTAAAGGGTGCCTTGACTGGAAAGAGGTTGAGAAACACTAGTCTAGGTGACCCCACTTACAGTAAGTTTCCCTTCCCCCCCCCCCATGCAGAGAAGCATGATTTTCTTTTTTTTCCATTGTCCTGGAGTGATGTTCTGTGGACAGTTTAGAGGCACATAGTGCTTTAGCGATAGTCTTCTTTAAATGCAGCTTAAATAGGCAAACTGTGTAATTATAACAAAAGAGCGTCTCTGGTTTTTACAGTCCAATTATCTCTGGCAAACGAATGGATTATATATTGTCTTAAAAAGCAGAGCAAGGCTCAAGATTAACGCCGGGCATCCATACATATTATTTTCCTCAATTTCATCCAATTAAATGTGACCCAGAGACGTGTGTGAAAATGAGTATGGTATAACGAGGAAGCACTGATCTGCTATTGGGTGAATGTGTCCGGTAATTCTGCATTAATGTAATTACCGGGTGAAAGGTGGAATTTTCCAAGCGCCGAAAAGCAGAAATATGGAATTGCACGTTCAAAGCGATAGGTATAAAACAACACAAGGAATCATCATTTCAAAGCAGCCTCACAATCTACACCAGAATAAAAGGAGGTATTAATGAACAAAATCTGTCACTTTGGCCATAGCTCTCAACTGTCTCAAATTGCAGGGACTGTCCCTCTTAGGGAACCAAATTCCTTCTCAGTTATCCCTCAATTTATCTGATGTATGTAAAAAAAAATTTAAAAATATAAATAAAATGATAGACACTTCACTTCTTTGTAAGTGGGCAAACTTCCATTCCATTGGCCACAGTCTAGCCCCCCCCCCCCATGTTTCTAAACCCACAACAGTACAATCAGTCTGTAGATGCAGTAAAGCATGCTTGTTATACTCACTGTGGAACCTAAGGGGTTAAACTCTGCATTGTGTAAAAAGGCTGTTTGATCCTGCCTTCTCTGATCCTCCTCTTCTTCCAGTGTCCCCCTCTTATCTTCTGATAAGATGTATCATATGGAGTCACTCTGCACATGCTCAGTTTGATGTGTATTGCTAGAGAGTTTTTTTTTTTCTTGGGAGAGTACATGTGATCAGCACAGGACCAATTGGCACTAAACAGACAGAGGTCAGCGGTTTTGTATCCTCCTAGAGCAGAAAGAAAACTCTTTCTGCAAGCATTAGCTGGTCCTTGGCTTAACACTGATAAAAGCCACAAGGCAGTAAAGCATGCTTGTTGTACTCACTGTGGAACCTAAGGGGTTAATCCTCTGCATTGTGTAAAAAAGCGGTTTGATCCTGACTTCTCTGATCCTCCCCTTCTTCTACTGTCCCCAATCCATCTCCTGATAGAACAGAGCCTTGGGGGCAAGCTGCACATTCTCAGTTTGGTGTGTATTGCTAGAGAGTTTTTTTTTTCTTGGAAGAGTGCATGTGATCAGCACAGGGCCATTCAGCGCTATCCAGACAGAGGGTCAGGGGTTATGCAGTCTCATAGGATAATCAGGGGAGAATGAAAACTCCTCCTACGAGCTTTAACCAGTGCTCTCCCAGACACTGATAGAAGTTACAAGACTGCTCTAACTGCTGATGAGAAAAGGTATTTAGCAGTTTATATTTACTAAAATAATTGCACTTCCATGTTGTGTGTACTGTGGGAGACCGGATATAGTAAATGCAGGGTCCTGGGAGACCAGATATAGTGAATGGATGGTCCTGGGGAGACCAGATATAGTGAATGGAGGGTCCTGGGGAGAGCGGATATAGTGAATGCAGGGTCCGGGGAGACCAGATATAATGAATGCAGGGTCCGGGGGGAGACCGGATATAGTGAATGCAGGGTCCTGGGAGACCAGATATAGTGAATGGATGGTCCTGGGGAGACCAGATATAGTGAATGGAGGGTCCTGGGGAGAGCGGATATAGTGAATGCAGGGTCCTGGGAGACCAGATATAGTGAATGCAGGGTCCTGGGAGACCAGATATAGTGAATGCAGGGTCCGGGGAGACCGGATATAGTGAATGCAGGGTCTTGGGAGACCAGATATAGTGAATGGATGGTCCTGGGGAGACCAGATATAGTGAATGGAGGGTCCTGGGGAGAGCGGATATAGTGAATGCAGGGTCCTGGGAGACCAGATATAGTGAATGCAGGGTCCTGGGAGACCAGATATAGTGAATGCAGGGTCCGGGGAGACCGGATATAGTGAATGCAGGGTCTTGGAAGACCAGATATAGTGAATGCGGGGTCTGGGGAGACCAGATATAGTGAATGCAGGGTCCTGGGAGACCAGATATAGTGAATACAGGGCCCGGGGAGACCAGATATAGTGAATGCAGGGTCCGGGGAGACTGGATATAGTGAATGCAGGGTCCGGAGAGACCAGATATAGTGAATGCAGGGTCCGGGGAGACCAGATATAGTGAATGCAGGGTCCGGGGTTTAGTAACACTTTAAAGCTGAACTCCGGGATGAGAAAATATTGTCTAAATACAAGAATCCTGTGTACTTTTCCTTGAATCTCGGTGTGCTTAGTTTTTTCTTCCAGATCTATGCAGTAATTTAGTGTGACACTTTACCTCTGTAACAAAGACCACTCAATGCTGCTCTCTCTCTTTGCGCAGGGTGACTGGTCTTTTCTCCACCCCCTCCTGTAGTTTTCTGCAGGCAACCTGTAGTGGGTGGAGCCTGCTGGGTCACTCCCACAACTCTGCTCTCTGCACAGCACAGAGAAGATATCACTGCTATACTTACAGTGCAATATCTGGGTTTGTGAAAGCATTTGGTGAACACCAAGTAGATTTATATCCTTTGTGGTTATTGAGGAATACATAAATGTGAATAAAAGCTTCTGTTTGTAGAGTTCAGCTTTAACTACTTGTTATTTTTTTAAAAAGTAAACATAACGGAAATAAAGTGTTGAAAAAACACTCGTGGGTTTAAGCTCTGGTTCACACTTGTCATACGATTTGACAGTTTCAAATCCTATTGTCAGCAATGGAACCGGCCAAATCAGTGCGACTCTGACTTTGCGGTGCCGCAAAAAGTTTCCTGCATTATTTTTTGCAATTTCAGGTGCGACTTGCATAGACATCTGTACATGAAGTCGCATAGATGTCTGCCAAGTCACACCTGAAGTCGCACTGACACATTCAAGTAAAGTCGCAAGATTTCAAAGTCGGATCCAGTGTGAATCAGGGCTCACCTACCATTTTGCATAGTCATTTCCACAAAGGAAAAAGTGACAGGTTCTCTTGCTAGAAGCTCACCCACTGCTGATAATCATCCAATTCTTTTCTACTCCTCCCAACTACCTCTTATATATAAAATTGATTGTAAACCCTGATTTGAAAAAACAAAAAAACAAACATGTTATACTTACCTGTTCTGTGTAGTGGTTTTGCACAGAGCAGCCCTGATCCTCCTCTTCTTGGGTCCCTGACTGGTTCTCCTCTCTCTGCAGAGTGCCCACCATAGCAAGCCACTTGCCCCAGGGCACTCGTGCAGACTCGCTCCCATGCTGGCTCTGTGAGTACGTTGACTCTCAGAAAATATAAATAGTTTGGGGTTATAGCAAATAAAAATGCTGATTTAATCACATATGAAAGAAATGTCAGATTTGGACTGGTGGCAAGTGGTTAAAAAGAAAAAAAAAACATGGCAACTGTTTATGATATAGAGTGCTAAAGCAAACTATTACTTCTACTTTAGAGCGATACTTTAGCCCTTTTGCAATTTCTTACCTGTCTGCCTTCAAAATTCTTTAGGATGAAGGGGTGCACCTTAGTACACATTCACAACATGGATTTGTTCCAGGACATGCACATGTGTTGGAGTTACATCATCCCTGGCCAGCCAGTAAAATTGACTGAAGATACCAAACCTACAAGGAAACCATGCATGTTGGCACTGGTGAAGGAGCTCAAGGACGCCAAAGTGCTGCAAGGAAGGAAAGTCTAGTTATCCTTAGATCCACTTTAAAGTATATTTCAAGCCATGGATTTTCCTTCACCTCTTGTCTTGGTGATAATTCAGAATTTCTTGATTTTCCATCACATTCTATTTGATGACAAACATCATATAGAAAGGAGATAGAAACATAAATGTGTGATAGCAGAAAAAGACCAAGTGGTCCACCAAGAATGCCTGTTTTGTGGTTTTTATTTTTATTATCCTTTTTTTTGGATGAGTATAGGTCTGTGTTTGTCCCATGCATGTTGACCGACTCGCTACTGCACCTGGAAGTCTGTTCCAAACATCAACTACTCTTCTGGTAAAAATAGCCTAAGGATAATCTGGAATTTTCCTTCTGCTAGCTTGAGGTCATAACCTTAATCTTAGCTTCATACTGAAAATACTGTCCTCCTGCATATCCGCACTTTTAATGTATTTAATGCTTTCAGCTATGTTCCCCCTTTCCCTTCTTTTTGCTGCTTGTCTGTGGACTCGATCTTCTCAATATCATTTGAGGTCACCAGCACTGGATACAGAATTCTATATGAGGTCTTGCTAAAGATCTACATAGAGGAATCAGGACCTTCTTCCTCCTGCTGGTGGTCCATCTAGTGATAACTAAAGTTTTATATAGGGCAATCGGACTCCCATTTGCTTGTGATACATTTTGTGATAATTAAAGATCTATATAGAGGAATCAGGACCTCCTGCTGGTGACCCCTCTAATGATAACTAAAGATCTATATAGAGGAATCAGGACCTCCTGCTGGTGACCCCTCTAATGATAACTAAAGAACTATATAGATAAATCAGGACCTTCTTCCTCCTTCTGGTGATCCCTCTAGTAATCACTAAAGATTCATATAGGGGAATTAAGACCTCCTTCCTCCTGTTGGTGATGACTACAATGATCACTAAAGATCTGTATAGAGGAATCAGGACCTTCTTCCTCCTGCTGGTGGTCCATCTAGTGATAACTAAAGATTTATATAGGGCAATCGGACTCCCATTTGCTTGTGATACATTTTGTGATAATTAAAGATCTATATAGAAGAATCAGGACCTCCTGCTGGTGACCCCTCTAATGATACCTAAAGATCTATATAGAGGAATCAAGACCTCCTGCTGGTGACCCCTTTAATGATAACTAAAGATCTATATAGAGAAATCAGGACCTTCTTCCTCCTGCTGGTGATCCCTCTAGTGATCACTAAAGATTCATATAGGGGAATCAAGACCTCCTTCCTCCTGTTGGTGATGACTTTAATGATCACTAAAGATCTATATAGAGGGATCAGGACCTCCTTCCTCCTGCTGGTGATCCCTCTAGTGATCAATAAAGATCTATATATAGGAATCAAGACTTCCTTCCAACCATTGTTGCTCCCTCTAGTGATAAGTAAAGCTCTATATAGTGAGTTAGGACCTCCTTCCTCCTACTGGTGGCACCCAGATGGTGACTCTACCCAAGGGTGACACAGCAACAGGTTCTATCCCTAACTATAAAAAATGTTGCCTTTACAGACACTTTAAACTTTAAATAGTATTTTAAACTTCATTGCAAGCCACGCAGCCAAGGCCAAATATTGTAAGCGCTAATAAACTCATTTCAGTAGTATTGTTTTCTTCAGAATCTGATTTTTACAGTTTAATGGCTATCCCCGACAACTACCTTCGAGGACAACAAGGATTTCCTGCAAGCCTAAGGATCTGAGATGAGAAACCGAGAAACAAGATGAATATTTGAAGAACCTAATTATAAGAAAGGCAAGGCTTTGAAGACTAGCTTAGTTTAGAAGAGGGTTAATTATTACCCATGGCTTCCTGCCAGATGTTTTATGCAAGCTCTTCCATATTTATTATTGCATCATTTTAAATCAAACACAGCAGGACACCTCTAGACAAGGATAAGAATGAAAAGGACACTTCTAAACCTAAGACTCAGATTGGTCAGTGAGTTTGGTGCCTCCAATTGAGGCATCAGCGAGGAGATCCTTGCAAGCGCTGTAATGACTATGATTTTCCAACTTTGCCCATTGAAGTGGAAATACAGTTTCATTCGTGGCACACATCTAGTACTTACAAGGCAGGCAGCAGCCATTCCGAAAAGCAACGCAACAAGCCGACAACACAGGGAAAAAAATGCATTCGCGCGGCTTTCCCCCTGGGGCTGATTTTGCTCCCCGTGAAGCCGAAGATGTAAAAGTTGACTATGTAAATTATTTATTTATTTATCAACTCAACTTTTTCATTAACTGCCGTCCTTGGGCTATTTCCTAAATTCCATAATTATCTGGAATTGAAAGCTTCGCGGAGGCATATGGAGATAAAACTGACTCAGGAGGGCTCCGCGATTAGTCCTAACGCCGTTTTTTTTTTTCTGCAGAGGAACTCATCCTAAAGGAGAAAAAGGCTTTAAATAATAGAGGGCAGAGGGAAAAATGTAAATAGGTTATTAGAATGTACTGAGTGGCATCAAGGGTGGCTGTTAAAATAAGTATCTCACTTTCCTCTTTCTGTTGGGTACAGTTAGATCATTTTCTTCTTTGTACTTTTTATGTATTTTTTTTTTAACAGGGGTCTAAGGGGAAGAGATGGGGGGTAGCTATTAGTAACTTTACAAGTTTGCATGAATAGATTCCTAGCATATCACAATACGCAGCAGCGGTATATATACTATACTCAAAAATCTGTCCTTCAGCTTCAGGTTTGCTTCAAAATAGATCTTTCAATAACTTTTACAAGTCTGCGTTATTTAATTTGTGACATATTGCACAATACATCAACAATAAAAAAAATTTTAAGGTTGCAATTTTTATCATTAAAAAGACATCCTTAGTCTTCAATCCAGTGACTTTGTCTAGGCTGTGATGATATCATCAGTCTGCTGCAGACAGGTGGAAGCAGGGGCGGACTGACCATTTGGAAACTCGGGCACTGCCCAAGGGCCAGGGGTCAGTAGGGGGCCCCAATTCCTCCCTTCCCCTTTCCTCCTCTGTTGTCCCTCTTTTTGGCTGAATGTATAGTCCTTTATAAAAACACATTACTTAAAGGAGAAGTACAGCCAAAGCTCTTTTGGCTGTACTTCTCCTGTAAGTCACAGGAGGTCAGTTCATTCTGCACTCCTGTGACCTGTTTTTAGCTGAAAGTTGGGATCCACCCAGGGGCGGACTTACCATTTGGAAACTCGGGCACTGCTCTAGGGCCCGGGGTCCGTGGGGGGCCCCATGAGATGCCCCTGGTACCTTTTTCATAGGCATTTTTGAGTTTGGGCAAGGACACAGGGGCCCCATGATCCCCTATTGCCCAGGGGCCCCATGAGTTGTCAGTCTGCCCCTGAGTGGAAGCATTTCCTCAGTCTCCTCTCTCCAAGTGATCAGATTGCAAAACTGTAACAAGTCACAACGTGAGAGACTGCAGCAGGTGAAAATAAAAGGAAAAGGACTGAAAAAAAGGAAAACTAATACATCTACCACATCTGATATATATTTGTTCTTGTGTTCTGTTTAGGACTGGTTTAGGGAAAAATGTACATTTCTTTTGTCAATTTGGGAACTGTTTGGTCAGATGACTAGTACTGCAAAGTCAAAGCGTGTCAAGAAGAACATGAGGAAGAAACATTTTTCTGCTCACAATGTACCTTTTATTATTAAAGTTGAATTCCAGGCTCACAAATTTACATTTAAACATATCCCTCAATACCACAAAGGTTATAAATGTATATTGAGTGCACCAAATGCTTTTACAAACCCACTCTACTCACTACCAGCTGCTATAGGACACTACAGGAGGGGGCGGAGACAAGACCAGTCACCCTGCTCAAGGAAAGAGAGCAGCAGTGAGTGGTCTTTAGTACAGAGGGAACATTTCATACTGATTACAGCAAATATCTGGAAGAAATACACAAAGCTCACCAAGATTCAAGTAAGAATACACATGACTTGTAATTAGACAATATATTCTTATTCCGGAGTTCAGCTTCAATATCAGAACAATGGCGGGTTGTTCAGGCGTGTGATAAAGAGGGTACAGGTCATCTCCAATCCTAGAACTTCTCTCTAAATCGCGCATGACCTTCGCAAACCCCGATTATTTCCGAATCACTCCTAAAATGTTCAGGTTACTGTATTTTCTTCTTCTTCAGTTGGCAGTGGCTACACCATAACTTATCTCAGTTAACTAGCCCTGAGTGCTGTTAATAATTAATAATTCTTTTAAAATTACCGCAGAGTCTTCAGATAAAGTGCTGTGTAGAAGAAAATGGTTCAGAAACAATTAAACAAAATGTTCCCTTAAAACCGGTCCAATTAATTGTGCAGTTCTGGGAAGAAAACAACATATTGTGAAAGATTTAATGAGTTAATTGGATTCCTCCAGGATGTATAAAAATGTGTAAATTAAATATTTCACTGTTACCGTTCATGTATCAAAGACACATTAAAGGTCCTCTCTATTGTTTTTAATTAACCTGTCCAGCCGTTATAAAGAATATCTATTTTCGATATGCAGTAAGTAATCATTTCATTATCCTCACAGACCTCTGCATTCTAGTAAAGAAGAACGCTTTTGTGGGGTTTCATAACTACATGATATAGAACTTAAGGAGGATTCACACAGAGTGCGGTGACAGGCAATTTACGGCACTGTACAGCGGTTTATGCTGCAGTGTGCACTGTACAGGAACCACATGGCACTGTACAGCACTGCAACACATCATGTTGCTGTACAGCTGTCACGTACCTTGTTGGGGAGCCTGATGTGGAGAGAGGGCGTCCTCTTACAACTCCCGCTCAGAGCCCCTGATATTGGGAACAGGGGGCGCAGAGCCAGGAGTGGCACGAGTGCTGGGTGGATCAGGAGCTGGCAACAGGTAGCTGGGAACCCAGGAGATCCGGATGCAGGGCCGATGCGGTTGCAGGGACGTAGGTGCAGCAGTAGCCAGGTATGGCGGCACTCAGGATGCGGACTGGAACCGGGCACCGGAGCGTGGGTGCAGCAGCAGGCAGATATGGCGGTAACCAGGATGCAGGCCAGGTGCGGAACCGTGGGTGCAGCGGCAGGTAAATGTGGCCACTGTCAGGATGTAAGCCAGGTATGGGTGCAGGTACAGGCAGCAGAGTCAGACAAGCCGGGTCAGTATCAGGCGGATATATAAGGTACAAGGGAGCAGGCAAGCGGATGGTCAGGAATAGCCGAGGTCGGTGCAGGCGGAGTTCTTTCTTAGTCAGGCAAATCAGAGTACAGGTAACAGGATCAGGAATATATGCAGGAATGTTATAGACCAGAAGGCATTTGACTTTACTACTTTGCACGTTTAAATAGCCCGCCTGATGTGACGTACATGCTTACTGCGCATGCGTGGCCGCATGCTCCCGCACCTGTGCACTCGCACTGCTACGGCCCGAGGGGAGCCGTCGCACCGCTGCACGACGATGAGATACCTGACTATAGCACTGTGAATGAAGTGTACTTTTGTACACTTCAAATAAAGTTTCTTAAAAAGCAAACAAAAAAAACAAAAAAGGGAAGCTGTGTGATGCACTGAATCACACACCACAATGCCCCCTACCACAGTCAGGAACAGATAGCTGCCAGAGAGGTAAAGTGTGAATTCACCCTTAAAGTAATATGGCACTTTAAAAGGTTAGTCCAGCCAAAAACCTGTATTCCGGTTGTAGGTTGGGTCCAGAGGGCTGATTCGTTCCCTTCGCACCCACGCTTCTTATATCTCTGGGGAACTCTAGAAGTAAAAGCTTCTTGACACAGATCCTGATTCTATTCTATCCTATAAATGAAAACGTGAATCCCCCTCTGTAAGCAGGTGCAATCTGCATTCTCCACTGTACATGGTGCATGACCAAAGGGGTACAACAGCTAGAGGGGAAGTCAAAAGAAACTTGGTTTCTCTATGATTCCCTTGGTTACCTAGAACAGCGTTAGCTATGATGCGTCTAGGTGACCCTGCTGGCCATGCAGGGTCACGCAGAGTCTTTTCAAGTACTTGCCCCCAGGTTCTGGTGTGAATTTGCACAGCGGCTAGTGTAGGGAGAGCTTGCACATCTGCCAAGGACAGCACTAGCGGGAAGGTTCCAGCGGGTAGGAAAATGTTCCAGAGGAGTAAGGAAAAAGCAGGCCCTATGCCTATGCTTCCTCAAGCTCCCTCTTGGGTTGGACTGGCCATGCCACACTCCACCTCCCTTGGCAAGCGCTTTCTTCAGCCTATTACCAGTGCATTGACTCTGAGTTCCCGGTCGGGCATTCCACCCCCCGGCTGTTGTTTTGATCTGCAAGTTAACACTTTTCTGGTTCACCTCCATTCCTGGCCTCTGTCAAACAATCAAAAATAAATGTGGTTGCACTCCATTTAATCCAGCATCTCGGTAAACTTAAAGTGTAACTTCATTCTCTCAGTCAACGTTGACTATTTTTAATCTTTATGCTAAAAGCATTAATAAATACAGTAGATAATAAAGTACACTGTTCAAAAAAATGAAAGGAACACTTTTTAAATAGAGTACAGCATCAAGTCATTTAAACTCCTGGGCTATTGATCTGGTAGCAGAGGGGATTGTTAATCAGTTACAGCTGCTTTGGTGTTAATGAAATTGACAACAGGTGCACTAGGTTGGCAACAATGAGATGACCCCCAACACAGGAATGGTTCTGCAGGTGGAGGTCACTGACATTGTTTTCTCTACTCATCTTTTCTGACTGTTTTTCACTAGTTTGGCTAGACTCAGTGTCACTACTGGTAGCATGAGGCCACACTTGGACCCTACAGAGGTTGCACAGGCAGTCCAACTCCTCCAGGATGGCACATCAATATCTGCCATTGCCAGAAGGTTTGCTGTGTCTCCCAGCACAGTCTCAAGAGCATGGAGGAGATTCCAGGAGACAGGCAGTTACTCTAGGAGAGCTGGGCAGGGCTGTAGAAGGTCCTTAACCGATCAGCAGGACCGGTATCCTTTGTGCAAGGAGGAACAGGGTGAGCACTACTTGAGCTCTACAAAATGACCTCCAGCAGGCCACTGGTGTGAATGTCTCTGACCAAACAATCAGAAACAGACTTCATGAGGGTGGCCTGAGGGCCCGACGTCCTCTAGTGGGCCCTGTATTCACTGCCCGGCACCATAGAGCTCAATTGGCATTTGCCATTGAACATCAGAATTGGTAGGTCTGCAACTGGCGCCATGTGCTTTTCACAGATGAGAGAGCACATGTGGCAGACATGAAAGGGTCTGGAGAATCCGGGGAGAACATTATGCTGCCTGCAACATTGCTCAGCATGACCGCTTTGTTGGTGGATCAGTGATGGTCTGGGGAGGCATATCCATGGAGGGACGCACAGACCTCTACAGGCTAGACAATAGCACCCTGGCTGCCATTAGGTATTGGGATAAAATCCTTGGACCCATTGTCAGACCCTAGGCTAGTGCAGTTGGTCTTGGTTCCTCCTGGTACTCGACAATGCCTGACCTCATGTGGCGAGAGCATACAGGCAGTTCCCAGAGGATGAAGGAATTGATACCATTGAATGGCCCCCACTCTCGTCTGACCTAAATCCAATAGAATGCCTCTGGGATATCATGTTTCGGTCCATCCGACGCCACCAGGTTGCACCTCAGACTGTCCAGGAGCTCAGTGATGCCCTGGTCCAGATCTCGGAGGAATTACCCCAGGACACCATCCGTCGTCTCATTAGGAGCATGCTGTCAGGCATGCATACAAGCACATAGGGGCAATACAAACTACTGAGTTCCATTTTGAGTGCTGCAATGAAATTTCAGCAAAATTGACTAGCCTGCTGTATCATTTTTTCACTTTGATTTTCGGGTTTTCTTTGAATTTAGTCCTCTGTAGGTGGATAATTTTCATTTCCATCAAACGATGGGGCATCCTTACGTTCCTAACACATTACCCTGTTCATATCAGTATAGATATCCAGCATTTTTTTGAGCAGTGTATATTAAATTCACTTGTTTTAAACTTTTTTTTTTTAAATTTCTTCAGTTACTTCCTGGTTTCCATGCCATGTCACACATCCCAGGACCCTGCAGGGGGGGAGGGAGGGTTCTCAGCTCAACCAATGTCTGAGCTACGGGCAGATGTATTTCAGGAAATAAATGCTACATGAATCATCTGCCCTTACTCAAGATGGCCACTGGCAGAAATACCAGGGGGTGTTTTTCAAAATGAATACTCAACTAAGTAAAGAATGGAGAGATGGATGGGTGAGTTTGTTTAGAATATTAACAATGAATTAAATAGCATTTTTGGTTTGTGGTGCTCAGTTCCACTTTAATTATTCAGAGATACCACAAAGACCCTACATAGATCCTCACACTCTAACAGATTCTATTTAATAAACCCATTATGTAGGTGAAATGCATTTTTTGTGTGGATCCATTCATGGTCTATCTGGATCAATGTAAAATTGAGACTCTGAATTACACAGAGTGCGTCTAAATTTACATTTAATTGTTAATTTGTTCATTTGTATATTTACGTCCACCTTTGGCTATTCCCACTCCAGTTGTTGCACTATATATAATAATAAATACATTTATAGAGCCACCTTGTAACATTCTTGGCAGGTATACAGACATTATCTATCTATCTATCTATCTATCTATCTATCTATCTATCTCTATCTATCTATCTATCTATCTATCTATCTATAAATATATACAGTGGGGATCGAAGGTTTGGGCCCCCCAGAGCTAAAAATTTGTATTAATGTGCATAAAGAAGCCAAGGAAAGATGGAAAAATCTCCAAAAGGCATCAAATTACAGATTAGACATTCTTATAATATGTCAACAAAAGTTAGATTTTATTTCCATCATTTACACTTTCAAAATAACAGAAAACAAAAAAATGGCGTCTGCAAAAGTTTGGGCACCCTGCAGAGTTAATATCTTGTACTGCCCCCTTTGGCAAGTATCACAGTTTGTAAACGCTTTTTGTAGCCAGCCAAGAGTCTTTCAATTCTTGTTTGAGGTATCTTTGCCCATTCTTCCTTACAAAAGTCTTCCAGTTCTTTGAGATTTCTGGGCTGTCTGTCACGCACTGCTCTTTTAAGGTCTATCCATAGATTTTCAATTATGTTGAGGTCAGGAGATTGTGAAGGCCATGGCAAAACCTTCAGTTTATGCCTCTTGATGTAATCCCCCGTGGATTTCGAGGTGTGTTTAGGATCATTATCCATTTGTAGAAGCCATCCTCTCTTTAACTTCAGCTTTTACACAGATGGCATCAAGTTACCATCCAAAATTTGCTGAAATTTTATTGAATCCATTTTTCCTTCTACTCGTGAGATGTTCCCTGTGCCACTGGCTGCAACACAACCCCAAAGCATGATTGATCCAACCCCATGCTTAACAGTTGGACAGAGGTTCTTTTCATTAAATTCTGTGCCCCTTCTTCTCCAAACGTACCTTTGCTCATTCCGGCCAAAAAGTTCAATTTTAACCTCATCGGTCCACAGAACTTGTTTCCAAAATGCATCAGGCTTGTCTATATGTTCATTTGCAAAGTTCAAATGAAGATTTTTGTGGTGAGGACGTAGAAGAGGTTTTCTTCTGATGACTCTTCCATGAAGACCATATTTGTACAAGTATCTCTTTATAGTGGAATAGTGTACCACAACTCCAGTGTCTGCCAGATCTTTCTGGAGGGATCGTGCAGTCAAACGTGGGTTTTGAATTGTTTTTCTCACAATCCTGCGAGCTGTTCTGTCTGATATTGTTCTTGGTCTTCCAGATCTTTCTTTAACTTCCACTGTTCCTGATGACTGCCATTTCTTAATTACATTCCAAACAGAGGATATTGACATCTGAAAACGCTTTTCTATCTTCTTATAGCCTTCTCCAGCTTTGTGAGCGTCAACTATTTTCAGTTTCAGTTTTCTAGACAACTGCTTAGAAGAACCCATGGTGCTGATTGTTGGGGCAAGGTCAGATGAGTCTGGGCATTTAAAACCTTTGAGATTGACATCACCTGGTCTTCCCAGACGATGATTGAGAACAATCCATGACACTGGCAGGTCTCAGCTTTGCAAAGGTGGCAGTGCATGCTATAAATTCTGCAGGGTGCCCAAACTTTTGCAGACGCCATTTTTTTTGTTTTCTGTTATTTTGAAAGTGTAAATGATGGAAATAAAATCTAACTTTTGTTGACATATTATAAGAATGTCTAATCTGTAATTTGATGCCTTTTGGAGATTTTTCCATCTTTCCTTGGCTTCTTTATGCACATTAATACAAATTTTTAGCTGGGGTGCCCAAACTTTCGATCCCCACTGTATGTATATATATAATGTCTGTGTGTGTGTGTTAATTGAAAGCCAAAATCTGCTGGCAGGTATAAAGGGCAGGAACAAAGTGTTGCCCATGCAAACCAACAGCAGCTGGGTGGATCCACCATTATCACCAGGAATGAATAAAAAGAGAAAATTTTGAGTTGGCATGACTACTGAGAAGAGTGGACCTAGAGCCGTAACCCTTCATAATATATATCTGTGCACAAAGATAACACAAAGACAGATTAATTTGGAAAAAGGGGCAAGGTCACAGGTTTTTTGAATCTCCAACCAGGGGCGGACTGACAACTCATGGGGCCCCTGGGCAATAGGGGATCATGGCGCCCCTGTGTCCTGGCCCACACCCAAAAAAGCCTATGAAACAGCCAATGAAGGGTTCCAGGGGCATCTCATGGGGCCCCCTACTGACCCCGGGCCCTCGGGCAGTGCCCGAGTGCTTAAATGGTCAGTCCGCCCCTATCGCCAACATAAAAGCATAATCTGTGCTAGTCATATTTAAACTGTGTGCAAACCAAAACAGTAACCTGACATAGCCTAAAAACCTGTCCTTACCATGAGTGCCAGATAGGCATTTACTAAAAAAAACAAAAATCTGTTTGAGGGCATAGAACATTAAATGAACTTTGGCTAGGTCATGCCACCAATACAGGTGTAATGACCATCCTCATAACATGGGAGGGTGAATGAGCAACTCCTCTCAGGGCTGACGGTCTTCAGGCCAGTTATGGTTTACCCAAACATAGCCCTGCTAAGAGCTCAGACCTCACCCCTTCACCCTGTCATAGTAGCCATCATGCCACTTCAGACATATTTTGCATAATACAGTACCATCAGGGCCGGTGCTAGACTATTTTGCACCCTAGGCAAGACCAGCTACTTGCCCCCCCTCCCCCCCAAAAAAAAATTAAAATAAATGTAAAATAATAAAACATTAAATCAACAAAACTTTAAATTTCTTTTAATTTGCAAAAATAAGTGCCGTAAGATAGCTCTGACAGATCCCAGGTTGGAATTCCTCAGGGAATGGGGGGAGATAAAATGCTGTGACAGTAGGCAGCCCAGCTCACATACACACAGAGAACACCTGAACTGAGAGATCCCGCACAGTGACAGACCAGATACAACACACCACCAACACTGACACAGATCAGAAGGTACTAGAAGAGCAGGCTGTGGGATCGTGATGATGTCATCACTCACTGACACATTGCACATGTGATGGGCAGCTGGGTCACACTCATAAAGACACGAGACATCAGAGTCAGACATTACCTTTCTCCGCAGATACAGCTCCACCTCAGCTGATGAATGGGAAGAGAAGGGCTGGAACTTCACAGTGATAAGCAGCTGCTAGCTGGCTTGCAGTAAGACACTGAGTCTGAGAGGAACACTGGAAGGAGCTGATACACTGGCCCCAGACACCCGGCATCCCCCTCTGTCCTTTCTTCCTCCCCCTCTGCTGCCCCTTCCCTCATCTGAAGGGTCATTAATGATATGGCAGAGTCCCACAGAGAGAGAGTGTTGGCCTGTGCTGTACCCAGGGGCCCCTAAGTGGCAGTGCACCCTAGGTGGTTGTATAGTTTTCCTAGCACCAGCCCTGAGTACCATGCTTTGAGGCTTTCCTTCGCTAAGAGCTCAAGGGGTCTTTATCAAAGGAAGAACATCAGGAGTAGAAGCTTTGACATAAGGAATGGAGTTTTATTAATCACCAGGCCAATTGGATTTTCATCTGACTGTGTTACAGAAGACACCACCTTTCATCCATTTACAGCTTACACATTTATTTTCTTCAGGCTTTAAGATATACACATTTATTGTTTAGCTTTCAAAGTAGGGGTGTGGTTATTTTGGCATATATATGCACATATCATCTTACAATATATTTATTTGTTTATTTGTACTGTTCAAATTACTGGTGTTCAATTTGTAATTGGTGTATCATCCGCCCCCACTGATGGCACCTTGTTATACAAGGCTGAAGCTTTGCAGCTGAACGGAGCTTGACAGTACATCGAATGGTACTAATATTTAGAGTAATATTAGCCCAGGGATGAATGCATGAAAGGCAAGCACTCTCTATTCGGGGAACTCATCTCTGGGTGCACACTGCCCTGTTCATACCAATTGGTGCACCGTCCAACCCCATCAAGACACAATAGCTTTCAACCTCACATAGAGTTTAAAAGTGGCAGACGGGACCTGCACCTGAACCCCAGGTGGCCACTGGGGCCAAATATGCATGAGATACCCAGTATGCAGGAGGTCTTAGTGTTTTAAACTTGCATTGCATGACACTATGGTCTGTTTATAAAGCAGGGAATGTGACTTTTACCAGACATTCTCTGGTTTAGAATCTATCACTGTGATTGAAAACTCTCAGACCCATCATATTCTCCTGTAGAGAAAGTCTACTGAATGTCACATTCACTGCTCTATAAATGTGCCCCTATTTATATAGATGATATCCTTCACAGCAGGGGTCTTGAAACATTGTAAGCAAAGGGCCAGTTTATTGTCCATCAGAGTTCAGGGGGCCAGGCTGTGGCCAGCAGGAGTGGAAACTTTCCTGGCATCAGTGGGAGTAAACATTGCCACATGTGGTATTAGGGGGAGGAATAGTGTCCCAACGTTGTTATCACTGGGAGAAATCGTTACTGGTGTCATTTTGGGAAATGGTGCCCAGTTGTTGGTGTCAGTTGAACCTGCAAAAGGAGAAGTGGAAACACCCCAGAGGCGGACTAACCATTTGGAAACTCGGGCATTGCCCGAGGGCCCAGGGTCAGTAGGGGGCCCCATGAGATGCCCCTGGTACCTTTTTCATAGGCTTTTTTGAGTTTGGGCAAGGACACAGGCCCCATGATCCCCTATTGCCCGGGAGGCCCCATGAGTTGTCAGTCCACCCCTGCATGTGACCCTCACACTTCACCTGCAGCTGCAGAACCCTCTTCGTCTTCGCCTTTACCTTGTCTAAGCAGTCAGAAGTAGAGAGGAGGACAGAACTCCTTTTACAGATCCTGCACTTCTGCATGCAGCTGTGGAGAGGCTCTTCCCTGCCCCCCAACTCAACAGTCGGCAGTAGAGAGGAGGAAGAAACTCCTACAGATCCTGCGCCTCTCTTTGCAGATGCAGCACCCCCTCATCTCTACCTCCCAGGTATCAGCATTCAACAGGCTCTGGCAGCCCTCCCCTGGTCCTCCTCCAGATCCTGCATTTTCTGCTTCCCAGCTCTGCCCCCAGCAGCACAAGGGGTTGCACTGTGATGTAAGGGAGGGTGAGGGACTCTTGACTTCTAAAGGCTTTTTTGAGTTTGGGCAAGGACACAGGGGCCCCATGATCACCTATTGCCCGGGGGTCCCATGAGTTGTCAGTCCGCCCCTGAAACACCCATTACCCCAAGGATGGCAAGATCAGAGCCAGTTACTATTATAGGGAGATCATAGCCCTGGATTCCTCAAGAGAGTTCAGAACTGGCTCTTTCAGTAGGGCTCCACCATTAACTTCTGAGTGGAGCAGACAATACTTATAATTTCCTCCCTATCCTGGAAAGAACTGAAATGCGATGAATGAACCAGGGGCGGACTGACAACTGATCCCCGGGCAATAGGGGATCATGGGGCCCCTGTGTCCTTGCCCAAACTGAAAAAAGCCTATGAAAAAGGTACCAGGGGCATCTCATGGGGCCCCCTACTGACCCTGGGCCCTCGGGCAGTGCCCGAGTTTCCAAATGGTCAGTCCGCCCCTGGAATGAACATAGTGTGCCAGGGATAAAAAGGCCAGAGGGAAAGTGCTAGATGATGCTGGATGCCCTACAGCTAGGAAATGTGGTGGGCTCTGACTTGCTGAAACATCTAATGCACACTGTGATGAGCATACAGCATGCAGCTTAATTGGAGCATCTAATGCACACTGTGATGAGCTTACAGCATGCAGCTTAATTGCAGCACAGGATTGAAGCAGTTGTGCAAGACTGAAGAGAAGGTTGGAGATCGTCTTTAAGCGTATAATAAGGGATCAAGCTTGTTTGGGTCCTGACAACGAAATTAAGCCTGAAAATACAGCATTGACTTTCTGAAGAGAATTGGTACATGGCAGGAAACAGATTCCGTCTCACTGAAATACCTGTAAGCCCTTGAAAAGATCTGAAGTTCACATTGCTAAGATCTATCAGAAGTGAGAGAGTACAATAGGAGGTTTTGATTCACATACTCATGTGGAAGAATTCCTAAAACAAAGTCATTTAGAGTCACACAATAAATCGATAGAAAATATAGCAGGTCAGCCAAGCCAAATTTTCTTTATAGATTTTATCTTAAAAGATATATTGCCCAAAGTTCAACTTGTACTTAAAAGTTTGGAACTTCTTAGAGCTGTGCCATAAGGACAAGTATAAACATTGAGATAATAAAACTATTTCGTTTATTGCAAGATCTTCAAACGGCTTTTCTTTTCTGGTTTAAAACGTAGGTGTTTCTGGAAAACAAAGATGTAACTCTAGCCGAGGAAGCCCATGGGATGGCTGTGATGAACAATAAATGCCGGGGAAACAAGTAGCTGGAAACCCAACTGAATGACCATATTTTAATTTTTTTTGTTGATCTCCCGCGGGATCTTTGAAGTCAATTCCTGTCTACTTGCAATTCATGGATGGCTGCATGACATTTCTCAGGGCAGGTTACCTGATGGCGACTAGAGATGAGCTTAAAGAGGCTCTGTAGTCCGCCCCCCCTAAAAAATTAAAAGTCAACACACAGTAACAAATGTTGTAGCTGCTGACTTTTAAAAACCTGTCCAGGGATCCAACATCATCCACAACCACCAACTGCCAGTTATTTGCTGGTCTTTGGATCCCTGGCTTCGCCATATTTCCTTTGGGAAGCCATCTGTGACTCCACAGCTGGCTTCCCAATGAGCATGCATGAGCTGCGATGCACTTTGTGAATGGTCCAACAGCCTCCTGGGACTTGTGATGTGTCCCAGAAGGCTGCGAGCTAAGGGATGGGGGCCGAACCTCTGATCTGATCACCTAGGCAATCCAAGCCTAAGCATGAGGTTCCCTCCAAAAATTCAGTGCAGACCCTTCTCCGAACATGCAACCTAGCAGCGAGGAACTGGAAGGGTCAGTTTTAGTACAGTTATTATTTAAATGAACAGTAAATGTTATAAATGTTGTAAATGTTATATTTACCTATCCCCACTTTCCAAGACATTCACTGTCCAACCTTCTGAGAACACAGAGCAATAAAAACCTAACAGAGGTTCTAGTCATTTCCTACTGTGTTCAACAATATAAAAAAAAAAGTTTGGGTTGGAAAAACATTTTAAATGTAGTTTAATTGTTGTCAAAGCCCCCATTGTGGAGGGCCATGTTCACTTATTATTGCTATCTATCTATCTATCTATCTATCTATCTATCTATCTATCTATCTAGGGGTGGACTGACCATTTGGGAACTCGGGCACTGCCCGAGGGCCCAGGGTCAGTAGGGGGCCCCATGAGATGCACCTGGTACCTTTCATAGGCTTTCTTGGGTGTGGTTTGAGTATCTATCTATCTATCTATCTATCTATCTATCTATCTATCTATCTATCTATCTATTTTATGCAGTGCTTTACATTATACATTTATATCAGTCCCTGTGCTCAAGGAGCTTACAATCTAAGGTCAGTAATTCACATTCATACTAATTTAGACAGGAGCCAATTAACCTGCCAACATGTCATGTGAGGGAAACCATATAGGCACAAGGATAACATGCAAACTCCAGGCAGGTAGTGCCATGATTGGGATTCAAACCAATGACCCTAATGCTGCTAGGCAGAAGTACGAACCACTACACTACTGTACTGCCTAATGTGCTTCTCATGGTGTTCATTGTTACTGGGTCAGAAAGAAAGAGAGAAATTTTCATCTGGAGTTTTACTTTAAAACCACTTGCCTACCAGGCACTTTTATCCCTTCCTGTCCAGGCCAATTTTCAGCTGTCAGCCCTATCACACTTTGAATGACAATTGCACGGTCATGCAACACTGTACCCATGTGAAATTTTTAGCATTTTTGAGACAGATAGAGCTTTCTTTTATTGGTATTTAATCACCACCAGTTTTAAATTTTTTGCTAAACAAACGAAAAAAGACCAAACATTTTGAAAAAAAAAAAGGTTTTCTTAGTTTCTGTTATAAATTGTTGTAAATAAGTATTTTTTCTTCTTCACTGATGGGCACTGATAGGCTGCACTGATGGGAACCAATAAGGTGGCACTAATATGTGGCTGATGGGCACTGATAGGCGGTAATGATGGGCACTGACAGGCGGCACAGAGAGGCATCACTGATGAGCAATGAAAGGCAGCACTGATAGGCAGCATTGATGGGCACTGAAAGGCAGCATTGATGGGCACTGAAAGGCAGCATTGATTGGCACTGATGGGGCTGCACTGATAACCAGGGCAATGATGATCAATGATGATCATCATTGATCATCATTGATCAATGATGATGATGGCCCTGGTTGCCATTGTGCTACATGCTGGGGTCCAGTGCACTCCTTTGCCTTTAAGAGGGGTGGCTCCCTCAGGTCCACCTGCCCTTGATCTATCCATTAAATGCATGTGCCTCTACTATGGGGACTCATAAATTTTAGAGTTAGGACCACAGATGATCAGGGTGCCGTGTCGTGGCTCTGTGGCTTACGTATGTATTTGCAAATGTGTGCTAACTAAACCCCTGTTATAAACGCATACTGTTAGACAGGTTAATTCGGTTGTTAGCAAGCTGGCTGGCAAGTTGTCCAAGAACATTGTTCTCTCCCCCTTTTTTTCACTATGTGATGCCTGTTTATGTGTCCTTGCTTCATAAGCCAGTTATAGACTTGGGCGGGTGGCCACTTTTATGCATCAATGATGATCAGTGCCCTGATTATCAGTGTAGCTGTCTCCTGTGTGGATTGCCGCTCACCCGCTCTCCTCTCCTCACGCGCTGTTAGAGTGATCATACAGGAGGCGAGGCAAGAATGCCGGCATCAGATGGATAACAAATGGGTGCAGCAGAGCAGGACTTGCAGCAGTGTGAACAACTAACATAGTCAAGGATTGGTGAACAAGTCGGCGGAGGTACGGCAGCAATGAGAGAGTGCAGCTGTCAATTCAAACCTGTGATGTTGGTGATGGGCGGGGCCAATATGCATTTCAGGGACTCCGCCCCCTTTTCAAAACAACCCATTCATAGGAAAACAGCATATATACAGTGCCAACCAGGAAAAAGGTGGCAAGGGGCAGGACCAATAGGAAGTGCTGCATGTGCACCCACAGCGGTGTATAATTCAGTCCTAATATACACCGCTACGAGTGCACATTCAATAGTTCCAATTGGTCCTTCCCCTTGTCACCGTCTTCCCTGGCCAGCAATGTATACTGTTTGTCTATGCAGTGCTTGCTTGACAAAGGGGCCAAAACCCCTGAAATGCATATCAGCCCCTCCCATCCCTGACATCCCCGGTTGGAGTTGACAGCTGCACGCTCGCTTATTGCAGCTGCAAACCTCGCTGGCTTGCCCACCAATCCCTGGCTTGCCCACCAATCCCTGGCTTGCCCACCAATCCCTGGCTTGCCCACCAATCCACGGCTCTGCTAGATGTGCACACTATTTACACTGCTGCAGGTCCTGCTCGGCTGGAAGCTAGCATATAAAGAATAGATTTTAATTTTCAGGGCCGTGGATTAGGGGGTACCACCAGTCCTCCTGTATGGGGCCCTAGTCAGCAGGGGGGCCAAGGCAGCTGGCTGAATCGGAGGTGGGTAGGGAGGGTGATCTGCACGGTGTGGGGGGGCAATTACTGGAAACGATCCCCTGTATGGCTCTCTCTGCAGCAGCTGAAAGATGGCTTCTTCTCCTCTCCCTCCTGCCAGCTTTCAGCTGCTGCAGAGAGCCATAGAGGGGATCGGTTCCAGTAATTGCCCCCTGCCGCACCCATTACCCTCTCTTTACACGATATGTTTCCCTCTGCTGCCCAGAACCCCTTATGTGCCTCAACCTCCACAGTGCTTCCGGCTTCCCTCTTCTCCTTTCTATCAACAACTGCAAGAACACAATAGGATCTGTCAGAATGAAGAGTGGGGGAAGTGTTTGGTAAATATGTGATGTTTACCAGCCCCTTCCTTTCCTAAAGGAACACAATGAATGATTGGTACCAATCACTCACTGTGTTCATTCATAAATGAAGTATAGTAAACTGTGTTGTTTTTTTTTGTGGGGGTGGGGTGCTGACAGGTTGGCTGTATGGGCACCTATGGGTTCTAATAGCAGTCCTGGTAATGTGGAACAAAGCCCCTGTACACCGGGACTGCAGGGCAGAGGTAAAAATGCAGGAAAGTCCTGCCCAATCCGGGACTGTTGGGAGGTATGGAAAGGGATTACAGCAAAAAACAGTTTTTGTTATATCTTTTTGTTCTTTATCTTGCTTTAAGGTGCCTGTTGACTTAAGAGATCAGCATTTTTGTGTTAGGATTTGGCAACAACATAATGTGTAAGCTAAGACTGAGATAGTCGCAGTGCGTGTGTGTGCGGAACCTAAAACCAACAACTTAATTGCATACCTGCATGGACTTAGTCAGTAGACATTCCTCTTTTTAATTTTAAACAAACAATCCTTTGGCTCCAAAAGCGCCGGCAGTAACAATTCCATAAAATAAAGCAGCCACCAAATAAAGAACAGATAAAACCCCTTTTCACTATGCTATATGTATAGCGAAGAAGACTAGAGAAATTAATATCATGTTTAACATAATTGTGATGTATTACCCATAATGCACATAGATAACGGTATACAACTCGCAGTGACACAAAGCAAAGATTTAGGCGATTGAGCGCTTATTATTATTGCAATTTATTCAAATCAAGTTGGCTGTCAAATATCTTGGCGGTTTGTCATTGTAAATTATGTTCTGTGACATCCTCGCCTATATATGAGCGTGGCAAACAATGATACATGAACCCATTTATTTAATAAGGCAGTGAAAGAATCATTGAAGAAATGTAAATGGAAAGAACTGAAAGTAACCAATCACATTTCAGCTTCCATCAATTCCAAGAATTTTGATTAGTCGCTATTGGTAAGTTTGCTCTTTGTTCTTTGCCGCAGTGCCTACGACTTTTTAATATAATAATAATATAATGAATGTTATACCGATCTATAAAATATGATTAAGGGGAAATTTATAAAGCTGCAAATGCTCAATTTGTAGATTATTCATCACTTTTTGTCGCTAAATATCCATAATATACTAACTGCCAATATACCAATATTCAAAACATTTAATATACATTGCCTGCCAATATATCAATATTCAAAACATTTAATATACATTGCTTGCCAATATATCAATATTCAATATATCCGATATATATTACCTGCCGATATATCAATATTCAATATATCCGATATATATATTACCTGCCAATATATCAATATTCAATATATCCGATATATATTACCCGCCAATATATCCGATATATATTACCTGCCAATATATCAATATTCAATATATCCGATATATATTACCTGCCAATATATCAATATTCAATATATCCGATATGTATTACCTGCCGAAATATCAATATTCAACATATCCGATATGTATTACCTGCCTATATATCAATATTCAATATATCCGATATATATTACCTGCCGATATATCAATATTCAATATATCCGCTATATATTACCTGCCAATATATCAATATTCAATATATCCGATATATATTACCTGCCAATATATCAATATTCAATATATCCGATATGTATTACCTGCCGATATATCAATATTCAATATATCCGATATGTATTACCTGCCAATATATCAATATTCAATATATCCGATATATATTACCTGCCAATATATCAATATTCAATATATCCGATATGTATTACCTGCCGATATATCAATATTCAATCTATCCGATATGTATTACCTGCCGATATATCAATATTCAATATATCCCATATATATTACCTTCCAATATATCAATATTCAATATATCCGATATATATTACCTGCCAATATATCAATATTCAATATATCCGATATATATTACCCGCCAATATATCAATATTCAATATATCCGATATATATTACCCGCCGATATATCAATATTCAATATATCTGATATATATTACCCGCCGATATATCAATATTCAATATATCTGATATATATTACCTGCCGATATATCAATATTCAATATATCTGATATATATTACCTGCCAATATATCAATATTCAAAATATATTACCTGCCAATATATCAATATTCAATATATCCGATATATATTACCTGCCAATATATCAATATTCAAAATATATTACCCGCCAATATATCAATATTCAATATATCCGATATATATTACCTGCCAAGGAATTTTTAACTACATTTCCCCACTCCAAAGATTTAGGGCTCATGTATACGGGGCGTTTGGGAAACTCTTCTGAACGATGGAAACTGACTGCTGGAAAACGTAGGTTAAACCAGTGTTTTTCAACCTTTTTTGTGCAAAGGCACACTTTTTTCATGAAAAAAATCAGGAGGCACACCACCATTAGAAAATGTTAAAAAGATTTACCTCTGTGCCTATATTGACTATATATAAAGTAATTCTCTTGAATAGGAATCAAACACAAAGAAATTATTTTATAATTACTTTATTATGAAATAATAAAGTATTTTATAATTGGACCCGGGGGCCGGACCAAGAGTAGATGAATGATGTGTATGTGTCATCCATAGTAAGTATAGTAATATTCCCCCATAGTAAGCATAGTAATTAATCCCCCATATAGTAATTCATCCCCCATAGTAATTCATCCCCCATATAGTAATTCATCCCCCATATAGTAATTCATCCCCCATAGTAATTCATCCCCCATAGTAATTCACCCCCCATATAGTAATTCATCCCCCCTATAGTAATTCATCCCCCATATAGTAATTCATCCCCCATATAGTAATTCATCCCCCATATAGTAATTCATCCCCCATAGTAATTCATCCCCCCTATAGTAATTCATCCCCCATAGTAATTCATCCCCCATATAGTAATTCATCCCCCATATAGTAATTCATCCCCCATAGTAATTCATCCCCCATATAGTAATTCATCCCCCATATAGTAATTCATCCCCCATAGTAATTCATCCCCCATATAGTAATTAATCCCCCATATAGTAATTCATCCCCCATAGTAATTCATCCCCCATATAGTAATTCATCCCCCATAGTAATTCATCCCCCATAGTAATTCATCCCCCATATAGTAATTCATCCCCCATATTAATTCATCCCCCATATTAAGTCCCCAAGCCCCCCCTGTGTCAATTCACTTACCTTTGCTCCGCGCGTTCCTCTCGCCGTTCCGGTGTAGCATGAAAATCTGTCTCCTATGAGGATCTGTCCCCCTCGACGTATCTGCGCATGTGCCAGTTTCAGGCATTAGCAGCCGATCGGCGATCTCCGGCACATGCGCAGATACGTCGAGGGGGACAGATCATCCTGACAGTATCACGCTCCGCGGGCCGGATTAAAAGGTCTATGTTACGGATGAAATTGCAATTTTTCCCACGGCACACCAGACAATATCTCACGGCACACTAGTGTGCCGCGGCACAGTGGTTGAAAAACGCTGGGTTAAACAACAGAAGAGAAGAAACATGGAGTGTATCCGGGTGTCAGATCACTTCCAAAAAAAATGATAATATTTTAGTGCCACGTTAAATTTATGTATTTCAGGTACTTATATAGCGCCATCAATTTACACAGCACTTTACATATATATTGTACATTCACATCAGTCCCTAACCCTCAAGGGGTGTACAATCTAAGGTCCCTAACTCACATTCATACATACACATACTAGGGACAATTTAGACAGCAGCCAATTAACCTACCAGCATGTCTTTGGAGTGTGGGAGGAAACTGGAGTACCCGTAGGAAACTCACACAGGCACAGGGAGAACATGCAAACTCCAGGCAGGTGGTACCGTGGTTGGGATTCAAACCAACGACCCTAGTACTGCCTGGTGGAAGTGCTAACAATTTAGCCACTGTGCTGCTTAAATGACTATATCAGGGGTGTCAAACTCAATTTCATCACGGGCTGCATCAGCATTATGGTTGCCCTCAAAGGGCCGGTTGTATCTGTAAGACTAGATGTTCAGAGCACCCCAACCCCCTTACATCAGATGTCAACAGCCCCCTCACCTTTAGAAGTCAAGAGTCCCCCACCCTCCCTTACATCACAGTGCAACCCCTTGTGCTGCTGGGGGCAGAGCTGGGAAGCAGAAAATGCAGGATCTGGAGGAGGACCAGGGGAGGGCTGCCAGAGCCTGCTGAATACTGATACCTGGGAGGTAGAGATGAGGGGGTGCTGCAGCTGCAAAGAGAGGCGCAGGATCTGTAGGAGTTCCTTCCTCCTCTCTACTGCCGACTGTTGAGTTGGGGGGCAGGGAAGAGCCTCTCCACAGCTGCATGCAGAAGCGCAGGATCTGTAAGAGGAGTTCTGTCCTCCTCTCTACTTCTGACTGCTTAGACAAGGTAAAGGCGGAGACGAGGAGGGTTCTGCAGCTGCAGGTGAAGTCTGAGGGTCACATGCAGGGGCGGACTGACAACTCATGGGGTCCCCCGGGCAATAGGGGATCATGGGGCCCCTGTGTCCTTGCCCAAACTCAAAAAAGCCCATGAAAAAGGTACCAGAGGCTGCTCAAGGGGCCCCCTACTGACCCCGAGCCTTCGGGCAGTGCCCAAGTTTCCAAATGGTCAGTCCGCCCCTGGTCACATGAAATGGCCTGGTTTGCCAGATTCAACTCACACCCATGGGCCTTGTGTGTGACACATGTGGTCTGTATTGGAGAAACTGACTGTTCACATAAACAAGGCAATTTACAGCAATGGCACCACATACTGTATGTTACAGGCCATACAATTCTTCAGGCAGAAGAGGGCATTGTTTGTCCACAAAGCATGTTCCAATAGTAATAATACCGATCTTTACTTACTACAGAATGCAAGAGGAGCACTTCCCGAGGAGGGGCTATGGTAATGCCTGTTCACACTGCAATCCCCAAATGTTCTTATAGCTATCTAGCTGGTAGACTGTTCCAGAATGCTGACAAAGGAGACACCCTGTAATAGTAAACCTATTCCTTCCCTACTTGGCAGAGACCTCTCCCTAATGCTACTCCTACTCTCTCCCTATCCAGCAGGTCTCTGTCCCTTATCTTATCCAATAGCATTGCTGTCCTCCCCAAAATGGCTGCCTGGAGCCCATAATAGGAGGCAATTGGTCCTCAATGGGCTCCTGCCAGCCTGAAGAAGGATATACTGCAAACTCCACCTGCCTACTGCATATTCTGGTGCCGGCTCTCAAAATACAATATGCGCACTGGGAGATTTGTATAGAGTGGATGGAGGGGCTGTTAGAAAAAAATCTAACTGTGTATGGCTAGCTTAAGTAGTATTCTGGAGGTGAAGCCACTCCCTGTAGCGTAACATAAGGGGCAGGAGCCGGTGGCGTAAGACGTCTTTTCTAACAGTAGGGCGGAAGGAAACGCTAAAGTTATATGTAAGCAAGACTGAGCAGAATCCAGGGAACAGTGTTAACCACGTGCCCTCCGCCTCAGGGGCGGACTGACAACTCATGGGGCCCCCGGGCAATAGGGGATCATGGGGCCCCTGTGTCCTTGCCCACACTCAGAAAAGCCTATAAAAAAGGTACCAGGGGCATTTTATGGGGCCCCCTACTGACCCGGTGCCTGAGTGACTGAATGGTCAGTCCGCCCCTGCTCGCCCTATAGCAGAAGTACTGCTACAGGGCGGGAGGGCTGCGCAAAATCACGTATATATACGTAATTTGCATTTTTTGGTAGGGGGTGAGCGCACACCGCCATTAGCAGGTTTAGATGTCAATCACTGGGTCCAGTCTCTCTGCTGTCAACATGGACATGCTGTTTTGTATCTCTCCGCACAGCATGTCTCCCTAGCAAAACACACCACACTGTAAAACACATACAGCACACAGTTAACCCTTTGATCGCCCCACATGTTAACCCCTTCTTGCCCAGTGTCATTAGTACAGTGTCAGTACTTTTTATTAGCACTGATCACTGTATTAGTGTCATTGGGATGTCACTGGCAGTTAGTCAGTTCCCCCCCAGTGTCAGAATGCCCGCCCCAATCCCGCTATAAGTCGCTGATCGCCGCCATTACTAGTCTAAAAAAATTAAAATTCCACTACATATACCGCCATTTGTAGATGCTATAACTTTCATGCAATCCAATTAATTTACAAGTATTGGGATTTTTTTTTAGCAAATACATGTAGCAGAATACATTTTGACCTACATTTACAGGCGATCAAATACCACCGAAAGAAAGCTCTATTTGTCAGAAAAAAATAACAAATTTCATTTATGTACAGCGTTGCATGACCTCACAATTGTCAGTTAAAATAATATGGTGCTGCATCGCAAAAAATTGTCTGGTCAGGAAGGGTGGGTAAAGCCTCTGGAGGGCGAGTGGTTAAAGCAATACTCATGGATGGCAGATGATTGTTTATATGTTTTATATCTGAGCGTTACCTTTAGATTTGTGGGAACACTTGTACACTTTGATTGGATCAAGAGAGAACCAGTTCATTTGATACATCTGATTGCATCCCTTAAAGGGACATTGAACGTGAGCTGCCAGTGGTGGGTGCAGCACATTGGATGTTTATTTCATGGAAGAAGTAAGAAGTTGAGGATAACCAGTATTTTTTTCTTAATCATTTTTATGTTTACTTCTTTTCTTTTTCTTGGACTTTCACTACATATTGATGGTTATACTGCAGTGCTAAAATATCGTATTTTTGGGATTTCTTTTAGTGCTGGAATTAGCAGAAAAGACCATCTAAAAAAGTAAGCAGCAATTTTCAAATATTTTTTAACCAGTTTGGCTCCAGAGCAATTGTTTTTATTTTTCACATACATTATTATTATTATTATACAGTATTTATATAGCGCCAAAGGGTATGCTCAGCGCTGTACAGTAGCAAGGGGGACAGAACAAGAGACAAGACAGTAACAATACAATACACGAGGGGTTTGAGGGCCCTGCTCTTTTGAGCTTACAATCTAGGAGGGAGGGGAAGGTGGTACAGGAGGAGATGGCTGTGGGGGATGGAGTGGTGGGAGGAGTGGAGGAGGTTAGTTGTTAGGTGAGGTCGGGTGTTATGTGAGGTTGGGGTAGGCATCCCTGAAGAGGAGGGTTTTTAGGGTGCGCCTGAAGGTGAGGAGGGTAGGCGACAGTCTGATGGATTGGGGTAGGGAGTTCCAGAGGATGGAGGAAGTCCTGGAGAAGTCCTGCAATCGGGCGTGGGAGGAGGAGACCAGGGAGCTAGAGAGTAGGAGGTCCTGTGAGGAGCGGAGGCCTGAATGGCCTTGTAGGTCAGAGTTAGCAGTTTGAAATTGATGCTTTGGGCAATCGGGAGCCAATGAAGGGATTGGCAGAGGGGGAGGCAGATGTGGAGCGGTTGGTGAGGTGGATGAGTCTAGCCCAGGGGTGGGCAAACTTTTTGACTTGGGGGCCGCAATGGGTTCATATATTGGACCCGGGGGCCGGACCAAGAGTAGATGAATGATGTGTATGTGTCATCCATAGTAAGTATAGTAATATTCCCCCATAGTAAGCATAGTAATTCATCCCCCATAGTAATTCATCCCCCATATAGTAATTCATCCCCCATAGTAATTCATCCCCCATAGTAATTAATCCCCCATATAGTAATTCATCCCCCATAGTAATTCATCCCCCATAGTAATTCATCCCCCATATAGTAATTCATCCCCCATAGTAATTCATCCCCCATAGTAATTCATCCCCCATCCATAGTAATTCATCCCCCATAGTAATTCATCCCCCATAGTAATAATCCCCCATATAGTAATTCATCCCCCATAGTAATTCATCCCCCATAGTAATTCATCCCCCATATAGTAATTCATCCCCCATAGTAATTCATCCCCCATATAGTAATTCATCCCCCCTAGAGTAATTCATTCCCCATAATAATTCATCCCCCATATTAAGTCCCCAAGTCCCCCCTGTGTCAATTTACTTACCTTTGCTCCGCGCGTTCCTCTCGCCGTGTTCCCGCGCCGTTCCGGTCTTCAGGGCGGACTGTGAGAGGAGCCTAGCTCCCCTCACGTTCGTCACGCTGCCCCGCCTACACACATCCTGACAGCCATCCTGACAGTATCACACTCCGCGGGCCGGATTAAAAGGTCCACTGGGCCGTATATGGCCCGCGGGCCGTAGTTTGCCCATTGCTGGTCTAGCCGCTGAGTTTAGGATCGACTGGAGTGGGGATAGCGCTCGTTTGGGTAGGCCAGAGAGAAGGGAATTGCAATAGTCCAGGCGTGAGATGATGAGGGAGTGTACGAGTTGTTTGGTGGTGTCTGGGGTGAGGAATGTGCGTATCTTACATACATGTAAAAATCTTACTTTTTGGCAATAAAATGACTTAAACCCCCCAGGATATTACATATTTTCTGAAAGCAGAGGCCCTGTAGAATAAAAAGGTGACCGTTGCAAATGTTTATGTCACAAGATATTTGCGTAAATGTTTATTGAACACAAATTTTTAGGAAAAAATATAATAAAATGAATTTTAGTGCAAAAACACACAGTATAATACCCATTTTGGCTAAAATATAAATGATGAGGTTGCATTGAGTAAAGAGATACCAAATATTCCATCGTCAAAAACGATGGTGCCCACAAATCACCAAAAGTGATGCTTTAAAAGCCTTTACAGTTCATCAGTTTAGAGTTAACTAGGAGCTCTTTGCGAGAATTATTGTTCTCACTCTGACGTTCGGAACAATATCTCACATGTGTGGTGCGACCGCGGTTTACAAACGTGTGCACACTGGGCTTGCATTTGCACAGGTATGTGGAGCCATGGGGGTTACAGAAATTTAAAAAAAAATTATAATATATTTTATTAGAATTTTATTTTTTAAAACTTTTTTCATTCATTTTTTTTATGTATTTTTACTTGATTGCTATCACACGGGGTTAATAAACAGGTGACAGGTACTCTTTATGGAGTCATTAGGGGCCTATTAGACCCCATTGTCTCCCTGTCCTTCAAACCATCTAACCAAGCACAGATCAACTTGGATAGATGTCTCCCCTGACTGTCTTGGTAAGGAAAGGGTGCATCAGAAACCGGAAATAACATTACTTCCGGTTTTACCTCCCTGGAGGTATTCCCGAGTGTAGCTCGGAGTTAACTTTCAGTACTAGGAGCGGTAACCCCAAGCTACACTCGGGATTACACTGCAGCGTTGCTCAGGGATTCCCTCCAGCACTTACCTTGTCCTGCGCTCCCGCGATGTCCCCCCTGCAGCGTCCCCGGCCATCTCCTCCGGCCGATGCCAGCATCCGTCTTCCCGGTTCCGTTCCCTGCGAGCTTCGGGACGTACGGGGGATGGAACCGGCGGAAAATTCAAAAATTTTAAAAGCGACATTCACTCAATACACTAAAATCACATAGTATAACATTGCTGTTTCAAACCATTTCACATACATTTTGTCCCGAGTGCTTTGTCCTGTGCCCTGCCTGCATTTTTACTGTTCTTTCTGCCTGGAAACTGAGAAACGTCCATGGCGTCCAAAAAGCGTCCCTTTAGGTCAAAATCGGTTTTAGACCGGCTCGAGAACAGCGATAGTAAATCAGAACCACTTGCAGAATTGAGTGATAATGATTCGTGGGGGAAATTCGTCAGCAGACACTGAAAACTATTTTGCTTCTTTGCTCAGCGATGTGCGAACTTGGCGCTCTATTTCAAATTTCAGTGTTTTTGGTTTGATTATATTATTGAATTACATTTATTATTATTATTTATTATTATATTATTATTTTTTATGATTAGTTATATTATAATTTATGATTTCGTGTTTAAAATTTTATCATACCCGGGATGTTTACTAGACTCTTGTTCGGACAGATTTCAGTGAGTTATTCCTAAGAATTACAGGCCTACAATAAATAAACAACATATTTCCATGCAAAAAAATGTACCGCTTTGAGCACAGAAATATGGACATAATCAGACCGCTAGGGAGGTTAATTGTTGCATGTATTTGCCTCGGTCTCACAGCGCTCTCTATCCTCTAGCTGGAATTGTTCCCAGCTAGAAAGCCCGGGAACCAGGGGAGGAGTGGGGGGAGGCACCGGCGGAAGGGGGGCTGCACTGTGCTGCCAGCTCTCTAAAAGTGATCTGCAGCTATGGAGCTGCTGCATCACTTTTACTTTCAAGCTGGGAGCAGCCTGAACAAAAACCGCAGCCATCAGCTTGTGAATATAATTTCGCTCTTCTGACTTGGGGAATGGGGACATGTAACACATATAAAGTAGGTGTCATTGTAATTTGGCTGTAATGGTGGAAATACACTTTAAAAGGGATCTTCTCCCTAAAGGGCATTTTTTAAAAGTGATTTTTTGGTTTTGCAAAGCAGCACATCTGCAATTCTCGCCTAGGAGAGAATTTCTTCCTGCCCCTTGTGTGTGCGCAGATGTGTCACAGGGTCCTGAGAAAGCTCTGCAACATTTCTCCCTCGAGCAAGTCACATGACAAGTGATGAAGTATGTAGGGGTGGAGCCTATGAGGTCATCACGCATACCCAGAAGCAGGCTAAGCTGGAAGTTGTAAGCTGACGTCTTCTTAAGATGTTTTAAATGGTTGCTACATTAGTGCAATATAAAAAGTGAATGTATTTAATCATATTTTAATAAAAAATGTTTTGTTAAATGGAAAGCAGAATGATGGTTCTCTTTTTCTGAGCTATGTGTTAGAGAGATCCTGGTTACTGTAACTGACCAAAAGGACCATATAGGAAGGAAACATAGAGACCAGTCTGGAGGCACCAAGGAGGTGTTTGACCCCTTAAAGGGGAAGGCGCAGTGTGGCCTATTATGCCATAGGTCAGCAATGGGCAAACTACGGCCTGCGGGCCGTATACGGCCCGGCGGACCCTTTAATCCGGCCCGCAGAGCGTGGCAAACATTGGCTGTCAGAATGTGTGTAGGCGGGGCAGCGTGAGGAACGCGAGGGGAGCTAGGCTCCTCTCACAGTCCGCTATGAAGACCGGAACGGCGCGGGAACACGGCGAGAGGAACGCACGGAGCAAAGGTAAGTGAATTGACACAGGGGGGACTTGGCTTACTACTTGGGGGGGAATAGTACTGTGGGGGATGAAATACTATATGAGGGATGAATTAATATGGGGGGATGAATTAATATGGGGAATGAATTACTATAGGGGGGATGAATTACTATAGGGGGGATGAATTACTATATGGGGGATGAATTACTATGGGGGATGAATTACTATGGGGGATGAATTACTATATAGGGGATGAATTACTATGGGGAATGAATTACTATATGGGGGATGAATTACTATATGGGGGATGAATTACTATGGGGGATGAATTACTATAGGGGGGATGAATTACTATGAGGGATGAATTACTATGGGGGATGAATTACTATATGGGGGATGAATTACTATGGGGGATGAATTACTATATGGGGGATGAATTACTATATGGGGGATGAATTACTATGGGGGATGAATTACTATATGGGGGATGAATTACTATGGGGGATGAATTACTATATGGGGGATTAATTACTATGCTTACTATGGGGGAATATTACTATACTTACTATGGATGACACATACACATCATTCATCTACTCTTGGTCCGGCCCCCGGGTTCAATATATGAACCCAATGCGGCCCTCAAGTCAAAAAGTTTCCCCACCCCTGCCATAGGTCAATTGTTTCAGGAGGGAGCATAAAGTGAAGGTCTCATAAAGGACCTCATCGGTACTATAAGATTCATCAGCAGTTCTTAGCGCCGGCATGAATGTGCAGAGCCAGAAAAACAATAGCGTCTCCCATTATTAAAACTAATCTCTATCTCTCCTTTGAGATTATGGCTGGCTATTCAGGCATTATGAATAATTTTCTCTATTAATGTATCTAAAGTAGTTCTGAGCTGTGTAAATATTAACTCAATAAAATGGACTATCCTCCACAAGTTCAGTTTATGCACCAACTTCCACAAAAATAAACATAATAATATGATGGATGAAAGATTAACGCTCACTCCGCTCCCAGACTGTGGGGTTATATTACACGGGTGTCAGAAAATAGGAGGTTGGTATGCTTTAAAGGTGAAGTCAAGACAAAGAGGCTTAATACATCACTTAAATACAGCTCCACTTCTTTTTTGACTGATAAATTGAATGCCTAGCAGGTTTAATATAAAAAAGTCGCTTTGACTGCAATACTCACCTCCTTTTTCGTATTGTTCCCTGCATTGTCACTTCTGTTTGATCCAAGCACTGGGGTCCTGAATCCCTGCCAGGATATTATCTGCATGGAGTTTGCATGATCTCCCTATGCTTGCAGTTTCTTCCCACACTCCATAGACATGCTGGTAGGTTAAAGTGTTTGGAAAGTGTTACTTATGAAAAAAAAAAAAAGATGTTATGCTTACTTGCTCTGTGCAATGGTTTTGCACACAGCAACCCCGATCCTCTTCTTCTCAGGTCCCTCTTCAGCGCTTTTGGATTCTATCTCCTGCTGAGTGCCCCATAGCAAGCAGCTCGTTCAGGACACACAGAGCGCAGCTTGGCCCCGCCCCCTACTGCCTCCTCACTGGCTGTGACTGACAGCAGTGGGAGGCAATGGCTCCCACCAGGGCTGCTGTTAGAATCCATGGGGCCCCATACAGTCAACCTGACAGGACCCCCATGTTCTTCACCTATAGCAGCCCTCTTTCCCATAAGGCCTACCAGTGCTTGGTTGCCCCCAGGACTTATACACAATGCTAATAGTGCTTGGCTACCATGCTGGGGCAGGATCAAACTGAGCACAGAAAACAGGTACTTGTGGTTGGCAGACAGGCAGAGTGGTTCAATGACAGTTTTGGTACAAGGCAGGCAAGGTTCAGAACTGTCAGGGCCAAATCCATAGTCAAAAGGCAGGCAGAGTTCAGAGAACAGTCGATATCTGATTCGAGGTCATAAACAGGGAAATCCAAGCAGCAGGGAAGACAAACAGGAAGCTTGAGCACATGTTACAAATGCAATATCACAAGCATGAGACTGCAGGCTTGGCTGGCTTAAACCAGGTTTAGGCTCCACCTAGAGACTGGTCACATCAATAACCTTTAAAGTAGGCAGACAGACAGGAAGAATTTATCACATGCTGGAATGAGGCTGTAATGCAATGCTGGATGCAATAACTAAAAGCAAGTCCTATACAAACAATAGACAGATAGTCACACACAGGGGTAAGTTGAACCAGCATTTACACTATTAATTATTCTAAGCATGTGAAAGACCACTACCGGATGAACAAATGCCCTGGCACATCATAGCATTCACTCGGCACTCCAAGAAATAACAGAATCCAACTGCAATATTCTTGTACTGTCAAAACCTCCACTTTTAATATCACACGACACACAGGAGGATATATCTTATAGTCATCACAATCTGCATAATACCACACACCAATAAGAATGTGAGCATTACAACATGAAATAGACTCATCTTTTGACAGTGTCACAGCATAGAATGAATACATTACCAAAGATATGGGAAGACGGGAATGAATATACCCCATTGGAACCATAATGCACAGGGGGTCGCGGGGAAGCTGTAAATGTGACCAATCGATGAGCCCATATAGCCTTGGCAAGAGTACCAGCGTCAGTGCATCCTCGTCTGCATAGGAAGGCTGCTCCCAATTGATCCCGCTTAAGCTCCCCATTTTAAACCCTCTGGCAGCTTTCCCAAAGTGGGCGGGCACCACACCCACTCTAGGAGGAGCTAGCAGAAAGGTCCCATGAAGATAACCGAGTCACGCCCAGCCACTACACCTAACAATATCCCACTTTTGCTTAAAATCTGCTTCTTATCTACCCTAAACTTAAAGATTTCTAACTTCTCAAACAAGTAGATATCTTTAATTGCACAAATAAGTTCTTATCTAATTTAAGCAGTCTAATGTAACATTTCTAGATTCCACAAACACGTTCTATCCCACAAACACTTGTTATCTTTAGGCAGTCTAATATCTTGTGACTCTGTTCCTTGGGCCTAGAGAAATGACATCAATGTCTCATGCTCCTAGCATCTGGGCAATGATGTTTTATTGTAAAAATTAACCAAGAAACAAAGGGTCCAAGGCCAACACATTTCATAGGCATTACAGAGGCCAACTAGACGCTCCTGCTACTTTCAGGGTGCAGTCTGTCTGGAATTTGATGAGTTGATGTGGCTGCTGTTGAACAGAGTGAAGCACCACTGAACACCTGATTGGTGATCAAGATTTTGGCAAGAAAGCTGATCTCTAATAATGAAGTACTATAAGCTTTACCTTGTGAAAGTTTTGTCTACAACAGCAAATTACAATGGATTTTGGCTTGTTATCGCTTCAGGTCTGGGAGACCGGATATAGTGAATGCAGGGTCCGGGGAGACAAGATATATTGAATTCAGGGTCCGGGGAGGCCAGATATAGTGAATGCAGGGTCCGGGGAGGCCAGATATAGTGAATGCAGGGTCCTGGGAGACCAGATATAGTGAATGCAGGGTCCGGGGAGGCCAGATATAGTGAATGCAGGGTCCTGGGAGACCAGATATAGTGAATGCAGGGTCCGGGGAGGCCAGATATAGTGAATGCAGGGTCTGGGGAGGCCAGATATAGTGAATGCAGGGTCCTGGGAGACCAGATATAGTGAATGCAGGGTCTGGGGGGGCCAGATATAGTGAATGAAGGGTCCTGGGTTTAGTGACACTTTAAAAACTTGCCCTCCAGAAGATTTACCCCCCTTCCTGGTCAGACCATTTTTTTGCTATTCAGCATTGCGCTATTTCAACTGGTGATTGCGTGGTCATGCAAACTAAATTTATGTCCTTTTTTTCACACAAATAGGGCTTTCTTTTGGTGGTATTTTATCACCATTTTTTTTATTTTTTGTGATATAAATGAAAAAAGACCACAAATTGTGAAAGAAAATGTATTTTCTACTTTCGTTTATAAAAAATATCCAATAAACTCAAAGTTACCGTATTTTCCGGCGTATAAGACAACTTTTTACCCCTTGTGATTATAATTTTGCTCTTTTGACTTGGGGAATGGGGACATGTTACAAATATAAAGTAGGTGTCATTGTAATTTGGCTGTAATGGTGGAAATACACTTTAAAAGGGATCTTCTCCCTAAAGGGCATGTTGTGCTCAAAAGTCAGGGGTCGTCTTATACGCCGGTAACGGCATGCTGACACTTTTTAGGGGGGCGGCGCCGCCGCCCCCCCTTCCAACAGATGGGAAACTAAGTACAGGGGTGGGCAGGGGCTGCTGTCTCTTACCTGGCTCCGGTCCCACGACGATCCGGTCCAGGAAGCGCGGCTGCTCCATCCTTCGGTTCGTCCACTGGATGTTCGCGCGGCTGCTCGGCTCCGCCTCCTCACCGGTGATTGGCCGCCAGAACTGTAGCTCAGGAAAGGCACACAGGCGGCCAATCACCGGCCAGGAGGCGGAGCTGAGCGGCCCCGTGAAAATCGAGTGGAGATGCAGGTAAGTGTGCCGTGCTTAGGTGCTGCTGCAACCACATATGCTGGCTGCAGCAGCACCGTACTGGAACAGGGGCCAGCAAGTGTCAGTGGGAGGAATAGTGCCCCATCGTTGGTGTCCCCCACTGACACCAACGATGGGGCACTATTCCCCCCCCCCACTGACACCAATAATGGGATACTATTCCTCCCACTGACACCAAAGATGGGGCACTATTCCACTGACACCAATGATGGGGTGCTATTCCCCCCAATGATACTAATGATGGGGCACTATTCCTGCCACTGATACCAATGATGGGGCACTATTCCTCCCACTGACACCAATGATGGGACACTATTCCTCCCACTGATACCAATGATGGGGCACTATTCCTCCCACTGATACCAATGATGGGACACTATTCCTGCCACTGATACCAATGATGGGGCACTATTCCTCCCACTGACACCAATGATGGGGCACTATTCCTCCCACTGATACCAATGATGGGACACTATTCCTTCCACTGACACCAATGATGGGGCACTATTCCTGCCACTGATACTAATGATGGGGCACTATTCCTCCCACTGATACCAATGATGGGACACTATTCCTCCCACTAATACCAATGATGGGGCACTATTCCCCCCCCCCACTGACACCAATAATGGGATACTATTCCTCCCACTGACACCAAAGATGGGGCACTATTCCACTGACACCAATGATGGGGTGCTATTCCCCCCAATGATACTAATGATGGGGCACTATTCCTGCCACTGATACCAATGATGGGGCACTATTCCTCCCACTGACACCAATGATGGGACACTATTCCTCCCACTGATACCAATGATGGGGCACTATTCCTCCCACTGATACCAATGATGGGACACTATTCCTGCCACTGATACCAATGATGGGGCACTATTCCTCCCACTGACACCAATGATGGGGCACTATTCCTCCCACTGATACCAATGATGGGACACTATTCCTCCCACTAATACCAATGATGGGGCACTATTCCTCCCACTGATACCAACGATGGGACACTATTCCTTCCACTGACACCAATGATGGGGCACTATTCCTGCCACTGATACTAATGATGGGACACTATTCCTTCCACTGACACCAATGATGGGGCACTATTCCTGCCACTGATACTAATGATGGGGTGCTATTCCTCCCACTGACACCAATGATGGGGCACTATTCCGGCCACTGATACTAATGATGGGGCACTATTCCTCCCACTGACACCAATGATGGGGCACTATTCCTCCCACTGACACCAATGATGGGGCACTATTCCTCCCACTGACACCAATGATGGGGCACGATTCGTCCCACTGGTGTGCACTGGAAGAGGGGTAGTCTTATACGGCGAGTATAGCCCAAACACTACATTTTAAAGAGGAAAAGTAGGGGGTCGTCTTATACGCCCAGTCTTCTTATACGCCGGAAAATACGGTAGTCATACATTTAAACCAAAATGTATTCTGCTACATGTCTTTAGTAAAAAAAAATCCCAATACCTGTATATTAATTGGTTTGTGTGAAAGTTATTACATCTACAAACTTTGGCATATATACAGTATACTGGAATTTACGCAGCTTTTATTTTCTGACTGACTTTCGCATTTCTTGAGGTTCTAAAATGCCACAGCAGTGCACAAACCCACCAAATTTTTGGGAAGTATACACCCCAAGGAATTTGCTGAGAGGCATGTTAAGTTCATGGAAGATTTTATATTTTTTGCCACACATTTTTAGAATTTTTTATTTATTTTTTTTACACAAAGTTGTCACTTTATATATTGCTCACGTATGCCATAGCTAAATGTGGAATAACACTCGAAAACACATTATGCTACTTATGAGTATAGGGATACCACATGTGAGAAACGTTTTGGCAGCCTAGCCGCATACAGGCCCTAAAAGTTCAATGACCACCTTCAGGCTTTCAAAGGGCATATTTCCTCATATTACTTCCTCACTACCTATCACAGTTTCGGAGGCCCTAAAATGTCAGGATAGTACAAACACTCCCCCAAATGACCCTTTTTGGAAAGAAGACACCCCAAAGAATTTGATAAGAGGCAAAAAAAAATACATTTTTGTTTTCCAAAAAAATGTGGCAACAAATGAGATCTGCAAAATACCCACCATGCCCCTTTAGCAAATACCTTTGAGTGTCTACTTTCTAAAAAGGGGTCATTTATGGGGGTTGCTTCTATTATCCTGGCATTTCAGGGCCAACGTTAGAATGTTATGCCACACATCTCCCACTTTTTTAACAACTTGCAGAACAATTCTTTTTTGACATGTTTTGTTTACATGAAAAAACACTTTTTTGCTAGAAAATTATTTTGAACCCCAATAAAAAAATATATATATATATATATATATACAGTGGGGCAAAAAAGTATTTAGTCAGCCACCAATTGTGCAAGTTCTCCCACTTAAAAAGATAAGAGGCATTGTAATTGGCATCATAGGTAGACCTCAACTATGAGAGACAAAATGAGAAAAAAAAATCCAGACAATCACATTGGCTGATTTGGAAAGAATTTATTTGCAAATTATGGTGGAAAATAAGTATTTGGTCACCTACAAACAAGCAAGATTTCTGGCTCTCACAGACCTGTACCTTCTTCTTTAAGAGGCTCCTCTGTCCTGCACTCATTACCTGTATCAATGGCACCTGTTTGAACTTGTTATCAGTATAAAAGACACTTGTCCACAACCTCAAACAGTCACACTCCAAACTCCACTATGGTGAAGACCACAGAGCTGTCGAAGGACACCAGAAACAAAATTGTAGACCTGCACCAGGCTGGGAAGACTGAATGTGCAATAGGCAAGCAGCTTGGTGTGAACAAATCAACTGTGGGAGCAATAATTAGAAAATGGAAGACATAAAAGACCACTGATAATCTCCCTCGATCTGGGGCTCCACGCAAGATCTCACCCCGTGGGGTCAAAATGATCACAAGAACGGTGAGCAAATCCCAGGACCACACGGGGGGACCTAGTGAATGACCTGCAGAGAGCTGGGACCAACGTAACAAAGGCTACCATCAGTAACACACTACGCCGCCAGGGACTCAGATCCTGCAGTGCCACACGTGTCCCCCTGCTTAAGCCAGTACATGTCCGGGCCCGTCTGAAGTTTGCTAGAGAGCATTTGGATGATCCAGAAGAGGATTGGGAGAATGTCATATGGTCAGATGAAACCAAAATAAAACTGTTTGGTAGAAACACAACTCGTCGTGTTTGGAGGAGAGAGAATGCTGAGTTGCATCCAAAGAACACCATACCTGCTGTGAAGCATGGAGGTGGCAACATCATGCTTTGGGGCTGTTTCTCCGCAAAGGGACCAGGACGACTGATCCATGTACAGGACACAATGAATGGGGCCATGTATTGTGAGATTTTGAGTGCAAACCTCCTTCCATCAGCAAGGGCATTGAAGATAAAACGTGGCTGGGTCTTCCAACATGACAATGATCCCAAACATACCATCCGGGCAATGAAAGAATGGCTTCGTAAGAAGCATTTCAAGGTCCTGGAGTGGCCTAGCCAGTCTCCAGATCTCAACCCCATAGAAAACCTTTGGAGGGAGTTGAAAGTCCGTGTTGCCCAGCGACAGCCCCAAAACTTCACTGCTCTAGAGGAGATCTGCATGGAGGAATGGGCCAACATACCAGCAACAGTGTGTGCCAACCTTGTGAAGGCTTACAGGAAACGTTTGACCTCTGTCATTGCCAACAAAGGATATATAACAAAGTATTGAGATGAACTTTTGATATTGACCAAATACTTATTTTCCACCATAATTTGCAAATAAACTCTTTCCATATCAGCCAATGTGATTGTCTGGATTTTTTTTCTCATTTTGTCTCCCATAGTTGAGGTCTACCTATGATGCCAATTACAGGCCTCTCTCATCTTTTTAAGTGGGAGAACTTGGACAATTGGTGGCTGACTAAATACTTTTTTTGCCCCACTGTATATATATATATATATATATATATATATATATATATTTTTTTTTTTTAAGCAGAGGCCCTAGAGAATAAAAATGGTGGGTGTTGCAATTTTTTATGTCCCACAGTATTTGTGCAGCGATTTTTCAAATGCTAATTGTTTGAAAAAAATACACTTAATGTTAATGCACAAAAACACAATATATTGCAATATATGTCATGAATGGGTGAAGCTCATGACATTTCAAAATAATAGTGATCTGTAATTGGCTAGAACTGATCACATGGTACAGGGTGTTCAGATTGGACCCATGCACCATGTGAGAGCTGTGGGCCAATCACAGCTCACCAGGAAGAGAAGCAGAGCTGTTATGAACCAGATTGATTCATAACAGCGTTGTTGTCATTGTGATCATGTGATCGCATGGCAATCACATGACCAGCGGGTCCCATTCACGGGATCTTCATTTCAGTTGTGGGTGGCGAGTGCTGCGCTCAGCTATGTTCAGCCAGAGCGACATACCCATACGTCACTTTGCCTGTTAATTTTCACAGTGTCGCATTTAAAAAAACTGTAAATTAAAAAAAGAAGTCTTTATTTAATTTGTAAATAGATTTGCAATGTTCTGTACAAAAATCATAATTTTGGTGTGATTTTAAATGGGACAAATATAATAAAATACATTTTTTTTAATTAAAACTGACCAAAGTAAAAAAAAAGTGTTTTTCCTTCAGATTAATTTTTGTCTATGGATTGAATTAACCACTTGACCTCCAGAGGATTTACCCCCCTTAATGACCAGGCCTCTTTTTGCTACTCGGCGCTGCACTAATTCAACTGATAATTGCGCGGTCATGCAATGCTGCACCCAAACGAAATTTACGTCCTTTTTTTCACACAAATAGAGCTTTCTTTCGGTGTAATTTGATCACCTGTGTGCTTTTTATTTTTCATGCTATAAACAAAAAAAGGCCAAACATTTTGAAGAAAAACAATATTTTTTATTTTCAGCTATAAAAAATATACAGTAAACTCAAAGTTGGTTATAAATTTAGGCCAAAATGTATTCTGCTCCATGTTTTTGGTAAAAAAAATCCCAATAAGTGTATATTGATTGCTTTGTGTGGAAGTTATAGCGTCTACAAACTATGGTATAGATACTGCAATTTACGCCATTTTTCTGCTATACAGCGCTGCGCTAGTTTAACGGACAATTGCGCGGTCATGCAATACGGTACATAAATGAAATTTACATCCTTTTTTCCCCACAAATTGAGCTTTCTTTCGGTGGTATTTGATTGCCTGTGCAGTTTTTATTTTTTGCACTATAAAAAAAAAAATTCTGACAATTTTGAGGAAAAAAAAAACAATATTTTGGACTTTTTGCTATAAAACATGTCCAGTAAAAAAAGAATGCAAAAATCAAATTTAGTCATAAATTTCTGCCAAAATGCATTCTGTGACATGTCTTTGCTAAAAAAAAAACCCAATACGTGTAAATTAATTGGTTTACGTGAAAGTTATAGTGCTTACAAATGGCGGTATATATACTGGGATTTTTAGGTTTTTTTTTATACTAATAATGGTGGCGATCAGCGAATTATGGTGGTGATCAGGGACTTATGGCAGCGACCAACGACTTATGGCGGGACTGCGGCAGACATTTTGACATTGGGGGGTACTGACTTGGGGTCACTGACATCCCCAAAAACACTAATACAGTGATCAGTGCAAAAAAAAAAAAAACTGACACTGTACTAATGGCAATGGGGAGGAAGGGGTTAACTTTATTTTGCAGGGAAGGGTTATAGGAGTGAGGGGAGTGTTTTACTAGGGGGCGGGGTGTGTACTGGGCGGGACAAGGCTGATCGAGAAAGAGAAACTGTTCTTTCTCGATCAGCTCATTCTCGAGCTGTCAGCTGTGCTGTCTGTCACTGTTTGCCGCCGATCGCCGGGACAGAGCTGCTAAGGAGCGGCTGTGACCCGGCGACTGACATCTGCGCCGGTGAACCGCGGGACAAATAGGGCAGCAGCGCGCCTCGCGCGAGCCCCCTATTTGTTTACAAAACACACGTTTTAAAACGTGGTTTTGCCTGTGAGTGCCGCCCTGCCACCGTATATGTACAGTGGCTGAGCGGTTAAAGAACAAAATGCAAGGCAGTGTCACCGAGGTGCACAGCAGTTGGTTAGGCAGTGTACAGGTGTGAGAGCTAAGTGGTGAAACATTTTTTTTTTATGATTGCACTTTCTATAGTTTGGAGAAAGTAAATAACTCTTCATTATCCTGCCTTAAATTACTTACAATATGTTTACTGGTTCGTAAATCCAAATTACAGTTTGGTCTACAGCTAATATAAAAACAACTTGTTTTTATACCGTATGTATGGTCTATCATACCTGAAGGCTGTCCCCTCCCCGCAACTCTGTATTGTCACAAAAAAATAAAATAAAAAAACTAATTGGATTCAGCCCGCAGGAATGAGCAATGGGGTTTTAAAAGTTTGAATAATGAAATTGAAGAGTAAGGATTCAGCTGCACCATTTGCGATGTACTCCTGCCAGCAAAATTGTTCCATAGGAAATGCTGCTACAGAACAAAATTGTATAGCGGTTTATTTCATGTTTTCCCCGTTCAGCACACATGAGCAGCTGAGATGTGATTCTTTTATATTAGGGGGAAAGCAGAACAGTTACAATATAAAAGATCAGTACATTGAGAACAAGCAGAAGATGCTTTAACAACTCTTTAGGGAACAAAATGGAGGAAGTCTACGTTGAAGAAGAAATCTGCACCGTCCAAGATGGAGTTGGTTCGGTCACGGTAAATAAGTACCAGCGCTAACAAGCCTGTATTTACACAGCAAAATATATTCCCAATTGCACCGACTGGAAGGTCACTCTATTCTCAAGAGGCCAGGGAGGAATCCTCTGATGTTCTGTATTACAGTTTTAATGTATAATCCAGAATTTTATGGAGTCTTTAACTACTTGCCCTCCAGAGGATTTACCCCCCTTCCTGACCACGCCATTTTTAGTGATATAGCGCTGCGTTGCTTTAACTGACAATTGCACGTTTATGCAAGGCTGCACCAAAATTAAATATATGTAATTTGTCCCCACAAATAGAGCTTTCTTTTGGTGGTATTTGATCACCTCTGCATTTTAAATTTTTTGCGCAATAAAAAAAAGACAATTTTGAGAAGAAAACAATAATTTTTGACTTTTTTGCTACTAAACATGTCCAGCAAAAAAAAAAAAAAATCAAATTTCATCATAAAATTTAGGCCAACATGTATTCTGCTCCATGTCTTTGCTAAAAAAAAAATCCCAATACGTGTAAATTAATTAGTTTACGTGAAAGTTATAGTGTCTACAAATGGCGGTATATATACTGGGATGTTATTTTTAAATTTTACTAGTTTTACTAGTAATGTCAGCAATCAGCGACTTATAATGGGACTGCGGGACTGCGGTGGGCATTCTGACACTGGGGGGGAACTGACTTGGTGTCACTGACATCCCCAGTGACACCAATACAGTGATCAGTGCTAATTAAAATCACTGACACTGTAATAATGGCACTGGGCAGGTAGGGGTTAACATGTGGGATGATCAGTGGGTTAACTGTGTGATGTGTGCCATTTTACATTGTGTTCTGTGTTAGTGCTTCACTGTAAGCACGAGTTCGAGTCAAACTTATGTTCAGCTCAAACATCAAGCCCTTCCCCAGTTATAGGAGGAGCTCATTAGGGATGCTTACCATTTTTAAGGTGGATTTTGTGGGTTTGAGATTCACTGTCCTGGCACATTTATGTGCAGATTTTTATAGACTTTTAACTATGGCCAGCAGTCTTGGAATAGTCAATAAAGTGGATTTTGGAAATGCCAATACCTTTCCAAGGGGGGGGAGGGGGCAGAGCAGGCATACTGTTAGTGAATTGAAAACTGTTGCAGGGAAAGCTGACAAATTGCAAAGGGAGAGGTTAGGTTCCATAAGAGAACTGTACTTTATTTATTACAGGTACTTATGTAGCACTGTCATTTGATGCAGCACTTTACATATATATTGTACATTCACATCAGTCCCTAACCCTCAAAGGGTGCACAATCTAAGGTCCCTAACTCACATTCATACATACATATACTAGGGCCAATTAACCTACCAGCATGTCTATGGAGTGTTGGAGGAAACCAGAGTAACTGGAGAAAACCCACGCAGGCACAGGGAGATAATGCAAACTCCAGGCAGGTGGTGCTGTGGCTGGGATGCAAACCAACAACCCTGGTACTACCAGGCGAAAGCGCTAACCATTTAGCCACTGTGCTAGCTCTTTGGGCAATCAACTCCTTTGCTGTCTTCTTTATTATTGGGGACTTCTTTCTTTATTTTGTGGTTGAAGGAAACATTTTATTTTTTGCTGCAAGGTTTCCTATTTAAAAAAGAGGCTATTATTTAAGGGTGTAGTTTTCTGGGATTTTCATTTATTTTGGGACCAGATCAATTCAGATCGAACCAGATTGATTTTTATTAGTAAACACCATATAATGAGACCAATGAGATGCCATCTGATCCATCACAGAAAGGGGATTTCGAATCCCCAGACCACTAGAGTGGCTGCGGGGGTGCTGGCAACTCGGCAGTCCTGGAAGTAAGTACAGTGGGGAATGGTGGGGTGGGGAGGAAGTCTGGTGTTGGTTCACCTTTACATTTTTTCTGTAAAAGGGAGGCCACACTGCAAGGGTGATTTTTGGGGACTTTAACCTCCCTAGCGGTCTGATTATGTCAGTATTTCTGTGCTCAAAGCGGTACATTTTTTTGCATGGAAATATGTATTTTTTTATTGTAGGCCTGTAATTTTTAGGAACAACTCACTGAAATCTGTCCGAACAAGAGTCTAGTAAACATCCCGGGTATGTTAAAATTTGAAACACGAAATCATAAATTATAATTCTTTAAATAATCATGAACAATAATAATATAATAATAAATTTAATTCAATAATATAATCAAACCAAAAACACTGAAATTTGAAATATAGCGCCAAGTTCGCACATCACTGAGCAAAGTCGCAGAATCGTTTTCAGTGTCTGATGATGAATTTCCCCCACGAATCATTATCACTCAATTCTGCAAGTGGTTCTGATTTACTATCGCTGTTCTCTAGCCGGTCTAAAACTGATTTTGACATAAAGGGACGCTTTTTGGACGCCATGGACGTTTCTCAGTTTCCAGGCAGAAAGAACAGTAAAAATGCAGGCAGGGCGCAGGACAAAGCACTCGGGACATAATGTATGTGAAATGGTTTGATACAGTAATGTTATACTATGTGATTTTAGTGAATTTAGTGAATGTCACTTTTTGTCATTTTCAAATTTCCCGCCAGTTCCGTCCCCCGTACGTCCCAACGTCGCAGGGAATGAACCCAGAAGACAGATGCTGGCATCGGCCAGAGGACATTGCCGGGGACACTGCAGGAGGGCCATTGCGGGAGCGCAGGACAAGGTAAGTGATCGAGAGATCCCGGAGCAGTGCCGCATGGTAAGCCCGAGTGTAGCTCGGGGTTACTGCTTGTGGTGCTGAAACTTTACCCCGAGCTACACTCAGGAATACCGCCAGAGAGGCTACGTAACAATCTGTTCGGTAATCAGTATCTGTGAGTCCACACATTTTTATTGCTGAGTCTTCTAAGTTGCTCTGAGCAAAAAGTCCCAAGCCAAGTTCCTTTGGTGCCCTAATTCCAGCAAACTTTTCATTTTAGCATAAGAATAAGTGAGCCATCCATGCTTCTATCACTCCCCTACAATGACTCTCCAGCTTCTCATTCCTTGAAATGTTTATTCATGGGAGCGAATCTGAGCAGAAGATAGAAAGCGGTAATCCAGAGAGCAATACAAGCGCAGGTGTAATACGGATGGATCGCCGACTTCTTAAATCCAAGCACTGAGAATTCGGCTCTAATCTCATTTTCTTTGGGGAGCCTGTGAATATTTTGTCTGCCATCAAAATGTACAATAATTAATTCCTGATGTATGTCTACACAGCCTGTAGTTACAGATAACAGAGAAGCAAATAAAATGCTTCACACTTCGATACAAGAAAGCGGCTTAAAATGGCAACTGCAGTCAAACGGCTAAATGCACAGCTGAAACGCATCTTTCGGAACAGGTTTACCTGCCAAAAAAGATTTGTCAGGTAATGAGCATTCTCTTCCTGCCATATGTTGCTGGATATAACACACGGCTGAGACAATGGTTTGGTGGGCTCTGTGCCACTGCCTCCCCTCCTGACTTCTCTGTGTTCTAAAAGGGAATCTCAGTATAGTTTCTCCACCTACAACCCCCCAGCTTGCAGGGCAGACATGGCCACTCCAAGTGTCATTTTTAATTGTCATCTTTGTTTGTGACAAGTCGGTATTAAAATGAATCTCAGTCATGACCTGGCCAGGACTTTTAAAACAGGAGAACCAGAGAAAACCCCAAACTGCCAAGTGGACAGGAACAAAGTTGGTAATCATGTCCGGAAGATCTCAATGTTGGAATATTGATGATATTTAAGAAGACGGGGATCACTCAGCCAACCAGCCTTTGTTAAAACAAAAAAATGTCACTTTTGGGTGAACTGCCCCTTTAAGAGTACCTGTCATGGCAAACATATGCAGGCTTTCCTCGCTCTCTTTGTCTTTTCTGCCTCTATATATACAGTATATACAGTGCTCAGCATAACTGAGTACACCACCACAGATTTGTCAGAAAGCCTTTACTTTCCTTTCAAAATCAACATTTTCTATGGGACACTATACTACAAAATACTCCCCCCATAATGCACTTCCCCTCCCACACAGTTCCTGATTGCCCTCTCTGTTATGGCACCATCTTTTTGCTCATGCAGCCGCTGACACATCTGTGAGAATATAACCTCAATATGATACAGTGGGGCAAAGAAGTATTTAGTCAGCCACCAATTGTGCAAGTTCTCCCACTTAAAAAGATGAGAGAGGCCTGTAATTGGCATCATAGGTAGACCTCAACTATGAGAGACAAAATGAGAAAAAAAATCCAGACAATCACATTGGCTGATTTGGAAAGAATTTATTTGCAAATTATGGTGGAAAATAAATATTTGGTCAATATCAAAAGTTCATCTTAATACTTTGTTATATATCCTTTGTTGGCAATGACAGAGGTCAGACATTTCCTGTAAGTCTTCACAAGGTTGGCACACACTGTTGCTGGTATGTTGGCCCATCCTCCATGCAGATCTCCTCTAGAGCAGTGATGTTTTGGGGCTGTCGCTGGACAACACGGACTTTCAACTCCCTCCAAAGGTTTTCTATGGGGTTGAGATCTGGAGACTGGCTAGGCCACTCCAGGACCTTGAAATGCTTCTTACGAAGCGACTCCTTCGTTGCCCGGGCGGTATGTTTGGGATCATTGTCATGTTGGAAGACCCAGCCATGTTTCATCTTCAATGCCCTTGCTGATGGAAGGAGGTTTGCACTCAAAATCTCACGATACATGGCCCCATTCATTCTGTCCTGTACATGGATCAGTTGTCCTGTTCCCTTTGCGGAGAAGCGGCCCCAAAGCATGATGTTGCCACCCCCATGCTTCACAGTAGGTATGGTGTTCTTTGGATGCAACTCAGCATTCTCTCTCCTCCAAACATGATGAGTTGTGTTTCTACAAAACAGTTCTATTTTGATTTCATCTGACCATATGACATTCTCTCAATCCTCTTCTCATTGGTGGCTAACTAAATACTTTTTTGCCCCACTGTGTATATATATACATAAACACACACTTTTTTTTCCTTTCAATGCCATTAATATTGTCTTCTGACTACAATATAGATGTTTGATTTTGAACATTGTATACCTTCATCTACATTTTCCTCCTTATCTCCACTGAGAGCCGTCATCGCTCTTTTGCGGCTGCACATCTCACTATGAGAACACTTTAAAAGCTATTTTCAATATTGTGCCTGAAGATCGGGTCATTGGTAACTTGTTTCATTTTCCAAGGACACCCTACAGGCACCTATTTCAACTTGCAGGCATCCGACACAGGACAGAGCTGATGAATTATTCAGAAAATATTCCTATCGAATGCACCTTACCTCCTAGAAACAAAAGAGATGCATAGAAATGCCAGGAACAAGGAAGGTTGAAGGTATGAAAGTAGAAACATTGAGTAATGTTTTGAAATAGCAAAAAGGAAAGATGTAGCGAAAAAAAATTTCATTTTGGAAAATCATTGTTTTTTTAAGCTCTGAGATTTTGACACAGGTAGATCTCAGCGTGAGACAAGATGCTTCGTATCCAAGAAAAGGTACATATGTTCCCATATTTATGGGGCTGACTTAGTATTATAGTTAAAAGGATAGAGTAGTGTGCAAAGGGTTAATAGGATAAGGTGCAGGTGGGAAATAAGGTTTTCAGAATTTATGTTGAACTGTGGGCTAAAGTAAAAAAAAAATATGATGAAGTTTAATACTAGTGTAGCCCCCGGTCCTAAACTGGGGCTACTATGAAAATCTAGTTTTTGGCTGAGCTGTAGTTGGCTCAGACTGATTATACAGTTTCTTCATCTGGCTTTCCCCTAATCTCAGCTGGGTTGTGCATTTCTCACTGTTGCCAGTAGGTGTCCCTAGCATGACAGGTCATAGTATGCGATTTCACAAACAGTTATGAATATTTATTTATATATGAATATGTATTTATTTCTATGAATAAATATTATGAAATAATATTTGGGGTGGGCCATGTGCTCACTCTCTTGCCTCAGGCTAAGGCCTGAGGAGGGGCTGCTGGACAGAGTCCTATGCTTAGGCACAGAAGCATGTCTGGAGCTGACCTGCTTTGAAGTTGTTGTGAGGCTGTCCTGGCCAGCGTGGAGGTGAGCCGAGCCAAGGTGAGAAGATCCAGGGAGGCCTCTTGCTGGACTGAGCCAGGATGAAGGTTGATCTCTCAGAAGGGCCTGGTGACTTGCTTGGAGGATGCACTAGACTCTGAAGACATGCTTGCAGTGTTGCCGGGTCAGCTTACAGGTTCTGACACTGTGAAGGAATCCAAGGAGTCTGTAAGTGATCTGAGTGGCCTCTGAAACCCCTAACCCTCCACTCCAGGGGTGGATTGACAACTTATGGGGCCCCCGGGCAATAAGGGATTATGGGGCCCCTGTGTCCTAGCCCACACTCAAACCACACCCAAACAAGCCTATGAAAGGTATCTCATGGGGCCCCCTACTGACCCCAGGCACTCGGGCAGTGCCCGAGTTCCCAAATGGTCAGTTTGCCCCAGCTCCACTCCCACTCCTTTCCAAGTTTAACATTAAAGCTTTGAAAAAGACATAATGTGACTGGCTCCCAATTTCAGTTCTAATCTCCTCTTTCTAGCCAAGGACTCAGCCCTGAGGTAAATGCTAGCTCGGTCCCCCCCTTTGGAGGTACTATCCTGTCTTCAGGGGAGTCAAGGGCACTACACTAGTATTAGCAGTGTTTTTTTAAAGCCCCACGTAACCTGAGGACCATGACCTGGTACTAACAGGCAGAAAAACCCATCTCCTCCATCAGGAGCTTTGGTGAATATTGGTTAGTTCTTAGACCCTGCGCCTCGGGTGAACCTGCATCATCCGCCAGGGTGGACTGCCCATGTACTCTTCCTGTTGGCCTCTACTGTTATAGCTACTATCCCTGGTCAGGGCGCTGAAGTGTTTTCAGGAAGCTATGTACAGCACCCTGCCGGCCCCTACCCCCAGCTTTGAGCATTGCATAGAGAAGCAAAGAAACCCAATGATGGTGTCACTGAGCGTAAAGAAAAAATAAATAAGAAAGCTCTTATTTAAAAATATCATTAGCGTGTTGCTGAGGGAGAAAAGAAGGAACCAGGGAAGGCAAAATATAATTAAATTAAAGACAAAGCCTCGAGAAGTGGGAAAGAGATGAAGGCCTGGTTATGGGAAACCAGTGGGAAGATGCCTTCTATTCCATGTTGACATGTTCTCTAAACATGATCCAAAGGTTGACTCAATTATATATTACGAGTCTATTACACCCTGCATACACTGCATAAAATGGGAATCCAACAAAATCCCACCTGTACTAGATATAAACGGGACCATGAGGATTTAATTAATCTCCTGTGGAGGTTCCCGAAATTACACCCATGCTGAAGGGGGTAGTTGATACCCCTAATCCTTTATTCCAGGTTACGACTCCACTAGATCCTGAAAGTTATATTTTAAGCATTTTGGATGATCTTGACTTGGAGGCTTTAACTAAAGAGGTGATTGTAAGTGTCCTCTTTAGTAAAGCTCTCATTTGCTGCTGATCCACTGGAAGTCGGAGGACCCACCACCTTAGGTGAATGGATAGAGTATTGTTAATTCCCTGGGGCTAGAGCAACATGTGTATTAACGTAGAGAATGCCCAGGTACATGTGAAAAGATATGGGCAAATTGGCTGGATGTTCCTGGGCTAGCACCTGTAGATCTGACCATGGTTAGGTTTCTGAGGGATAATAATGGGTGACAAGTGCAGTCCACAGTCCTGCTTCCTGTAAAAGTCTTACAGTACCAATTCATACTATTTGCAAATGCTCATTTTTGGAATATTTCTGGATGATGGTCTTATTGGGCAGTGTAATGTTTGCCTATGTACTAGTTCTCTTTTTCAATAAAGTTTTGTCACTGGTTAAAAAAAAGACAGACTCACTTCCTTTTTTATTAATGTGCTCTGTTCCCCAAGGGACAAAGTACAGGTAGCACTTCATCACACCTTCCTAGGTTCTGGCTGAAGCTAGCTGTGAGGTCGCACAGGGCAACCCTCCTTGCTCCATGGCCATCTGACAATGCAGCTAGCAAGGAGATAGCTGCTTTGACAGATGGGACCTTTCTCTCCTCTACAAGCAATTGCCCAAGACAAATGTCTCACAGCGAATGCAGAAGGAGGGGATCTTGTCAGATAAAACGTTCCAGGCAAATGGTCAAGGGCTTAACGACCATGAAAAGTGGCGTTTGTCAAAGCAGCCATTTCCTTGCTAGCTGCGTTGTCAGACAATCATGGAAGAAAGAGGGTTGCCTGTCCAACTTCACAGATTTAGACAGCATCTAGGTAGATGGGTTAAAGTCCTACACAGGGGCGGACTGACCATTTGGAAACTCGGGCACTGCCCGAGGGCCGGGATCAGTAGGGGGCCCCATGAGATGCTCCTGGTACCTTTTTCATAGGCTTTTTTGAGTTTGGGCATGGACACAGAGGCCCCATGATCCCCTATTGCCCAGGGGCCCCATGAGTTGTCAGTCCGCCCCTGGTCCTACACTTACTTTGTCCCCTGCAGAACAGACCACATTAATAAAAAAGGAAGTGAGATTTCTTCTTTAAACTTCAGCTTTATGAAAACTATACACAGCAAAGCGTTACTCCAAACATATTGAAAAAAAAGATTCAGGCTTTACATACACTTTAATATTTTTGACAATCAACTTAGAATTCTTCCAACACTCAACAGGGGTCTTGCACTTATGGGCACTGCAGACCGACTCTTTTTGTAGTTCTTCAAAGCAAGAAAAGATTGTTTAAAATCTAGATTCACTTATTTTGCAAGGGAACAGTTTCTAAGACATAAAAAATATTCCATCATTTCAAAGTCAGTTCTATTTTTAATATTGCCACGTAGCCTGTGTACAGTGATTCACTTGTTCCCAATCAATAGAATTTTGGGTTATTTTAATTTGCCAAAATGATCTGATCCTGTGTATTTATAGAGCAGCTGTGAAAATAAAAGAACATTTGTTTTTTTTTTCTTTTTGCATTTACTGTATGAAGGTTTTAGAAAATTATTGCTGGGTTTAAAATGCAGTTATTTAGCATTTTAAAGTGCTACTAAACCCAGGACCCTACATTCAATCTATCTGGTCTCCCTGGACCCTACATTCAATCTATCCGGTCTCCCTGGACCCTACATTCAATCTATCTGGTCTCCCTGGACCCTACATTCAATCTATCTGGTCTCCCTGGACCCTACATTCAATCTATCCGGTCTCCCTGGACCCTACATTCAATCTATCTGGTCTCCCTGGACCCTACATTCAATCTATCCGGTCTCCCTGGACCCTACAATCACTATATCTGGTCTCCCACAGTACACAAAATATGGAAAGGCAATTATTTTAGTAAATATAAACTGCTAAATACCTTTTATCATCCACAGTATATAGCAGTCTTGTGACTTCTATCAGTGTCAAGCAGAGCACTGGTTAAAGCTTGTAGGAGGAGTTTTCATTCTGCTCTGATTGTCCTATGAGGTTCAATAACCCTTGACCCTCTGTCTGGCCAGCGCTGATTGGCCCTTTGCACATCACATATACTCTCCCAAAAATAAAAGCTCACTAAAATGAGCATGTGCAGAGTGTCTCCTAGAGCTCTGTACTATCAGCAGAGGGACTGGGGACAGTAGAAGAAGGGGAGGATAAGAGAAAACAGGATCAAACAGTCTTTTTACACAGAGTGGAGGATTAACCCCCTAGGTTCCACAGTGAGTATAACCCCCCCCCCTCATACTTCACCCCCACGCCCCAATACTTCCCTCTATTGTTTTTGGACCAAGCATCATGCCTGTCTGTAGTGGCTTTCCCTGCTCTCGGAAGCTTTGCTGAGGCAGCAGGAGAGCAGGAGCCATTGGCTGCTGTTAGTCAAATCCTGTGACAAGGGAGTAGGGGGGCGGGGCAAAGCCGTGCTGTCTGTGTCTATGAACACAAGCAGCACGGTTCGGGATCGAGCCCACAGGTATGCTGTTCTAGCTTCATATGGTGGCACATAGAGAAGAGGAGGGACACCAGCAGGGGACCCAAGAATAGGAGGTTCAGGTCCCCTCTGTGGAAAACCATTGTACAGAGCAGGTAAGTATAACATGTTTGTTGTTTTAAAAAATTCTTGAACAAATCCAGCATTTCCTTTTCTACCCTGGAAAGAACTACAAGCTCCTCAGTAGATAGTATAGGGACTCTCTCCATCGATTATTTCGACAGGTCTCAGAGATGTGCTGGAGGTATGACGCTAAAGGCACATTTACACATCTGGTGGGAATGTAGCAAGATCCAGCCATCTTTGACATCTACAACGACATCTATGGCAAGTCACTTTATTCTTCTCCTGAAATGGTATCCATCCTACTACGTTCCTTACGGAATTAAATGTCTTGTCTCTGCTTTTTTTATCGGCCGGCAGGCAGTTAACGTAGAGCTCCACCCAAAAGGGGAAGTTTTGCTTTAATGCATTGTCCCCCACTCCCCGTTAAGGATTTTCACCCTTGGGAGCGGGTACCCAAATTTGACTGGCACCCGCTCCCACTTCCCCTGCGATTGCCTAAGGCGATCGGAAGTGGAAGTTGTCCTCCCTCCCCGTAGTCTTCTGCGACACGTGAGAGGTTGGGACCATTCACAAAGCGCAGCCCTACTCACGCATGCGCAGTGGGCACCCGGCTGTGAAGCCGCAAGCTGTCACAGCCAGGTGCCCACACTGAAGATGCCGGCACCAGGGAGAGAAGACGGAAGGTGATACCAGCCGTGGTGAGGACACCACTGGACCGAGGGACAGGTAAGTGTCTGTAGTTTAACCTCTTAACCACTTCCAGACCAGACACTTTTACCCCCTCCTGTCCAGGGCAATTTTCAGCTTTCAGCGCTATCACACTTTGAATGACAATTGCGCGGTCATGCAACACTGTACCCAAATGAATTTTTTACCATTTTTTTGAGACAGATAAAGCTTTATTTTGGTGGTATTTATTCACCGCTGGGATTTTTATTTTTTTTGCTATGTAAATGTAAAAGTCCCAAAAGTTTGAAAAAAAGTGTTTTTTTTTATAACATTTTGCAAATAAATAATATTCCATCATAAATCTTGGCCAAAATTTATTCCGTTATCTTTTTAGTAAAAAAAAAAATCCAAATTAGTTTATAACCAAAAATTATAATTTTTAAACATTTTTTTTACATTTTTATTTTATTATATTATTATTTTTTATTTTTTTTTTTTTTTTTTACATACTGTCACCCTAGCAGTACAGTGTCACCATGGTGACACTGTACTACTTGTGGGGGATGATGAGGATTTTTTTTTTTTACACTGATTGCTTTTACACCCATATAGGATGTAAAAGCAATCATTTCTCTTTCTCTCTGTCTGCATTCTTGCACTCATTGAGAAGTACTGAGTGAGCTGTGATTGGTCAAAGCTTGTCACATGGTACAAGGCTGTTGTGAATAGCCTTGTACCATGTGACCTCTGTGATCATTCACAGATTTCACACATAGTAAGCAATGATGTCACAAGTGACATCTTGCTTACTACTTTGCATGTGATCACTGATTGGCCAATCAGTGATCACATGATCGGGACCTCGTACAGAGGTCCCGTCTGACGATCGGTGTTTCACTGTGTTTATAAACGGCCACCCGACCCTGCAGTGCCACCGTCCGGCCGTTTATATGCAACGGCCGGTCGAAAGTGGTTAATGCCGGCGCCTCCCAGCCCTTTAAGAGTTTCAGAATCCGGGAGGCGGGCGGGGTTTTAGGGTCATGTGACCGCCGTAATTCACCATCTTGCCAGTCACAGGATCAGAAAAGATCCCCTTTCGATCGGGACCTTTCTGTGAGTCACGGACATATGTTCTGGGAGCACACAGGGCGCACGCTCTCAGCACATATGTATTTTCTAATTGCATGCAAATATGCAGCTGCTCGGCTTCAAGGCACAGACGCGGAGAGGCTGCATATTTGCGTGCTCTCGGAGTCAAGGGGTTAAAAGTCAGCAGCTACAGTTAAAAGGGGTTAAAAGTCAGCTGGAACTCCGTTTTAACCACTTCCCGACCGGCCGTTGCTTATAAACGGCCGGACGGTGGCAGTGCAGGGTCGGGTGGCCATTTATAAATGGCCTCCCCGCACCCTGCTTGTGCGCGCTCCCTGGGAGCGTGCAGTACTGCGATCCGGTGCCCGCTGTGTCCTCCAGACACAGTGAAACACCGATCGTCAGACGGGACCTCTGTACGAGGTCCCGATCATGTGATCACTGATTGGCCAATCAGTGATCACATGAAAAGTACTAAGCAAGATGTCACTTGTGACATCATTGCTTACTATGTGTGAAATCTGCGAATGATCACAGAGGTCACATGGTACAAGGCTATTCACAACAGCCTTGTATCATGTGACAAGCTGTGACCAATCACAGCTCACTCAGTACTTCTCAATGAGTGCAAGAATGCAGCTAGAGAGAAAGAGAAATGATTGCTTTTACATCCTTTATGGGTATAAAAGCAATCAGTGTAAAAAAATCAAAAAAAATCTTCATCACCCCCCACAAGTAGTACAGTGTCACCATGGTGACACTGTACTCGTAGGGTGACAGTATGTAAAAAAATAAAATAAAAATAAAAAATAATAATATAAAAAAATAAAATAAAAATGTAAAACAAAATGTTTAAAAATTATAATTTTTGGTTATAAACTAATTTGGATTTTTTTTTTAACTAAAAAGATAACGGAATACATTTTGGCAAAGATTTATGATGAAGTATTATTTATATGCAAATTTTATAAAAAAAACACTTTTTTTCTAAATTTTTGGACATTTCATTTACATAGCAAAAAAAATAAAAATCCCAGCGGTGAATAAATACCACCAAAAGAAAGCTTTATCGGTCTCAAAAAAATGGTAAAAAATTAATTTGGGTACAGTGTTGCATGACCGCGCAATTGTCATTCAAAGTGTGATTGCGCCGAAAGCTGAAAATTGCCCTGGGCAGGAAGGGGGTAAAAGTGTCCGGTCTGGAAGTGGTTAATACCTTCTTTTTGGAAGTACACCGTCCCTCCTCAATTGGATACATATGATGAATGACATTATGAGAATGGAAGAACTCCTTGCCCAAGAACAGGAAGTCCCGGAAAAGTTTTTTCTCTTTATGGACAGCCTGGATTTTCTACTCTTTCTCTGAATTGCTAAAACAAAAGTTGCGGGAAGCGCAGAGCGAAGGCATGCCCCTCCGGTCCTAGTACTCGGCTAGCTACATCACAAATGCATTTCTGTAGGGTTGCTCCAGATTCTTCCACACTCCACTTCCTTTTCTTTCTTTCTTCTTGTCCTCTCTTTCTATTAGTTTTGCATCACTCCTCAAAATATTAATAGTGCTTTAGGTGTATTCTGTTTGACTATTGAAGCTATTGAATCAGGCCCTGATTGGGGCATTTATGTTGCTGCGAGGTTTCTGTTTAAGCTGCACTACTCTGCCTACGTGTACTACATTAGAACCTAATATCTTTTTTCAGAATGACTCTGCCCATGGCTGTTTTTCAGTGTTATCTTGATTTCTACGGCCTGTACGTGCTTTGTTTGTTTTATTTGTATGCTTTCAAATAAAAATATATTCAACCATAAAAAAAATGCTTGAGTTTACAATCACTTCAAAGCTAAACTCCAGCTTTCCCTTCAGTCTTGCATAGTTGTGCTTTCTTCTGTACTGAAATTACAGTGCAGTGTGCATCAGAAGCTGCAGCAAGTCAGATAGAACCCACCTTCTTTCCTGGGGAGAGGCCACCCAGGATCATCTAGCCCCCCTGGTGCCTAACACACAGGCCGTGGGCAACACACAGCCCTCTTCGTGTGGCCTACAGGTTATTGGGCACCAGTCAGATTGCAGAGTTGCAGCAGAGTGTTGGGGCCTGGAACGCGCTTTGCCTGATAGGTAAGTGATTAACAATGCAATGGCAGTTAACATGTTCACTGCTATGACCGCTAGTACAGGGGAGATGGGGGTGGGGGTAAAACACTCACTCTCATGACCACCATAATATATACTTTTTCAGTTGACCATCACTGGTCGAACCTTTACCTCCCAAGCCTTTCTGTTCCTGACCCACCACTTTCACTCACTGGATTTCAGTTCTTTCAATCATGGAGGCCTAGCATTACCTGTGGGTGTTACCTAGGGTGGTCTGCATGAACATATAGCTTGTCAGTGTAGCACCCTCCTAGTTCAGCTAGGAAATCCTAGACCCTAATGGTTAGTCAGGAGCTGGTTAGCAGCTCTGGTGTGATAATCAGAGGGGTCAAATTATGGTCAGGGCTGAGAGGCTCTGCAGGCCAGCTCCTCTGGAATTTCCCCCTGCTCTGAGGCTTTCGGAGAAGGGCCTTGGATACAGTGGGTGGATCTGAGGAGTAGCTGGCTGCACTTTTGTGAGACCTCAGCCAATCCCCAACAGTAGGGTTGGCAAGGGGCTGGGACTCCCTTTAAAGTGTAAGCCTTATCAGTAGGGGACTAGTGACTGTTTACCCATTTAACCAATTCAATACCGGGCAATTTTACACCTTCCTGCCCAGGCCAGTTTTCAGGTTTCAGCGCTCTCACACTTTGAATGACAATTGTGCGGTCATACAACATTGTACCCAAACTAAAATTTTATCATTTTCTTCACACAACTAGAGCTTTCTTTTGGTGGTATTTAATCACCACTGGGGTTTTTATTTTTTGCTAAATTAACAAAAAAAGACCAAACATTTTGAAAAAAACACGTTTTTCTTTGTTTCTGTTTTAAAAGTTTGCAAATAAATAATTGTTCTTCATAAATTTAGGCCGAGATGTATTCTGCTACATGTCTTTGGTGAAAATAACCCAAATTAGGATGTATTATTTAGTTTGTAGGAAAGTTATAGAGTTCACAAACTATGGTATAGATCTGAATATTGATCAATCCTGAAGTACTGACAGCCAATCTAATTTCTTGAGGTCCAAGAATGTCAGAACAGTACAGATATCCCCCAAATGACCCCTTTTTGTAAAGTAGACAGTCCGACGTACTTCATAAGAGGCATGGCGAGTTTTTTGAAGTTGTATTTTTTTTGTCATAATTTTTCGGAAAATGAAAAAATAAAAAAAATTAGTTTCACAATTTTTTTTTACATACTGTCACCAGTGCAGTACAGCGTCATCATATAACTGGCATGGCGGTGATCAGGGACACTGACTGGTGACAGTATGAAAAAAAAAAATATATATATATATTTATTTATTTTTATTTTTTTATTATTTTTTATTAATTTTTTTTTTAAGATTTTTTTTTCATATTTCACTATGACCAAAGTAGTACAATGTTACCATAGTAACATTGTACTACTTTGGGGAAGTGATCAGTATTTTTTTTTTTTTACACAATTTGCTTATAGCAAAGAATTACTTTGCTATAAGCAAGCATTTACCTGAATGAAATCGATTCATTCAGGGTTTTTTTTTTTTTTTTTGTGCTTAGCTGTGATTTGGCCACAGCTAATCACATGACATGTGCATGTGATTAGCTGTGACCATTCACAGCTAGACACTAGTATACACTAGTGTATACTAGTGAATGAAGCCATCCATTGTATACAACTGTCATGAGACCTGCTGTGATTGGTCACAGCAGGTCACATGGTACCGGCAACGGAGGCCGATACTCCGAGGTACACGGCCGGTGACAGATCGCGCCGCTGCGCGGCTCTGCAGCTCTGCCATATGGCATCCACCTGGAACGCTGATCACATTTGCTAGCCGCCATTCGGCCATAGGGCGGGCGGCAAATGGTTAAAGAGACAGGAGCCAGATCCCCTGTTCAGGAAAAGTCTCCAGGTTGCTGGGTGAAGTGGAGTTCATCTAGAGTCTGGGGTGGTACAACCAGGAGATGCTGGCTAGCACTCCAACAGAGACTGTGTCACAGAAGATAAAGCTTGTGAAGAGTTCCAGAAAGTTTGTCCTCTGTTCTCTTGGGCATCCTATACCCCCATTACCCTATCCCAGTTAAATCCCCTCAATAAAATACAAAACAAAAGCTCAAGGACTGATTTATGACTCAGAACGCAAGCTTGTGTGAAGAATGCAGATTGCCTGGCTGTGCAGCACTATACCCAATTCATCAGCAATCCCTACGGGGGTAGTGCTACATCTAGGAACGCTCACTCCTCCACACTGACATCCACCCATCAAAGCAATTTGGTATTTGCATAAGTTTTCTGAAGAGCCAGCCCACTGCTTGCATCAGGACTCATAGATCCAGTAAAGAGGCAGGGTGCTGTGATGTTTTCAGGAAGCTATGCACAACCCTCCCAAAAGTCATGATCTGCCTGCATTACATAAAGAAGCACTGAGACCCAGTGATGACTACATCCCTGGTTCTGAAAAACGTATGCAATGAAAACAGAAATGTTTTATTTAAAAAAGTAACTATCATGTTGATAAGGTGAAGAACCAGGGCAGGCAAAATATAAGCAGATTAAACTTCAGCTTTAAATAAACCAATTTGAGTACAGCTCACTCTAGTAGATAGAGGAATTCCACTTCATGCAGGAAGAAAAAAAAAAATCATTCATCCCTGACTCTCCCGGAATGTCATCATTTGCACATCGACACAAGTGACAACTTTATCTCAGAGCTTAAGGGGTTAATTCTCTGGGGCCACGAGCTCACCGAAGCCGATCGCCATTGTGCGTCTGACAGCGCCTGCCTCATGCCACTAGCGGCTCTATTTGTTCGACTGAACAAATCCGTGACCGAGGGGGGGGGGACTCAATCCCGCGCTTTTTTTTTCACTGACTCCGATTGCCGGGACACAATTGCAAAAGTGGCGATCGACTTATCACACCGTACAGATGGCTGCAGAAAAATTGCGCCTTAATGCTCCCTTTGATATGAATTAGTTGAAACTACAAAATATATTCCGGGCTCTAATGTGACAATGTGAAATGGTAATTGAAGGCAACCTTAGGGGAAGTAAATTATTAAATTAAATAGAAGCCAGCGAGGAGCTGCATCCTCGTATCTTCAAAGATGCCCTGCTCCTTGTATGTAATTAATTACATTTTTATTTGCGAGATGAATTTAGAAAAAAAAAAAAAAATCACTGTTTTCAAGGTAAAAATGTCCATTACTGCTGATGTCCTTAAGATGTTTAATAACTCATTTCGTAATAATTATAGGTGATAACTCGAAGCTGTAAATGGTTAGAATGTCAGCGGCGATTCACACCGCCAAATGTAACTTGTGTTTATATTTATGTGAGATGAGAACTACGCCCCTGCAAATTGACTCCACGGATTTCTAACAAATTGGCAATATGACCTTGTCTAAACAGAAAGTACATGTCTACGATTAAAAGAAACATGAACCTCAGAGAAAAAATAATTAGTCTAATTATGTTTTAAGCTGAACTTCAGGCAGATATGAAAGACGTAAATTATGTATCCTTTTACACATGAATATATATAAATGTATATATATATATATATATATATATATACAGTATATTAACTACCAGCATTTGACCTGACCTGGTATTAGTCTCTTACCATGCCTGTATACAGGGGCGGACGGACCATTAGAGAACTCGGGCACTGCGCGAGGGCCCGGGGTCAGTAGCGGGCCCCATGAGATGCCCCTGGTACCTTTTTCATAACTTTTTTTGAGTTTGGGCAACGACACAGGGGCCCCATGATCCCCTATTGCCCGGGGGGCCCCATGAGTTGTCAGTCCGCCCCTGTCTGTATAGCAGAGCTCAGACTGGGAGAGAGACAGCATAAGGAGCCAGTTGTACCAAAGGAACTTGCTAATAGGAGGAGAAAGCACAGTGACAGAGAGAACCAAGGGACAGTGCTCGGAGGTGGGTAGGGGGTGGAACCAAGGGACAGTACGCAGAGGTGGGTAGGGGGTGGAACCAAGGGACAGTGCTCGGAGGTGGGTAGGGGGTGGAATCAAGGGACAGTGTGCAGAGGTGGGTAGGGGGTGGAACCAAGGGACAGTGCGCAGAGGTGGGTAGGGGTGGAACCAAGGGACAGTGTTCAGAGGTGGGTAGGGGGTGGAACCAAGGGATAGTGCTCAGAGGTAGGTAGGGGGTGGAATCAAGGGACAGTGCTCAGAGGTGGGTAGGGGGTGGAACCAAGGGATAGTGCTCAGAGGTGGGTAGGGGGTGGAATCAAGGGACAGTGCTCGGAGGTGGGTAGGGGGTGGAATCAAGGGACAGCGCTCAGAGGCGGAACCAAGGGACAGTGCTTGGAGGTGGGTAGGGGGCAGAGACAAAGGGTGACTCAGAAGGGGGGGGGTACTTGCACCTATTCTCTGAGAAAAAAAAGCCCTGGGTGTGCCCCAATATCTCTGCATGCATTCAACATTAGGGGTCACAATTGTATGGTCTCATGTGCATGGGTCCCATTCAGCTGGGATACTGTCAAGTATAATTTATTGCTTTGCTTCATGGCCACAACATTTGTAAAACCCCTTCCAGCCATAACTCTCCCCTCCCCCCCATGAGAACAAGCTCTTAGTGATTTAGGATTTGTGGCCATTTAAAGGCCACATTTAAAGGCCAAAGCCATCATGTAAACTTACAAAGCACATCAAGAAGTTAATCAGACTTGTAATTAATACTTATTAGTTGCTTTGTTGCTTTAGCCTTGCACATGCTCTTAAAATATCCACTGTGCCCAGTACAGATTCCTGTTTGGCTGGTGGCCATGGGGAGAACTGTAAATCCAGTAGAGTGTTAACAACACTCCTACCGTGCATATATTAAGAACGTTCTTCGAAGACATTTTAAAGGACGCATTTTGCTTTTGTGGACAATCATCCTTAAAATAGGAAAGATTATGAACCCGTGATTTACGGGGCGCTAGCAATCTTTGTAATTATTCCTTGTAACATTCTATCTTCTCTTTATGGCGCAGCTGTAATAATTTGGTTTTACATCAAAACCCCCCAAAGCTGTTAATTGCTTTATAAATATGCAATGGGCAATGTTCACCAGTGTGGAATGATCATGGATCTAATTTACTCCTTGGATAAATGAAAGGAAAATAAAATATTCATTGTGTAATTTCACACTAGACAGGTACTAAGAGAAGAAATGTTAGCTGTTCCCTCTTCTTTTATTAATAATCTGAAGGATCGGGAGGACCAAAAAAAAAAAAATCCAGTTTGTATTCATAAATTCATCTACTCTCACTTTTTATACCTTCCCTGTTGGTCACCAAAGATCACTTGAAAATTCACTCTTGTCAAAAGAAAAAAAATTAAAGTATGTCTAAACCGGAGAAAACAAAGTTGTAATATAATGTAGGTAAAAAAAAAAAGGGGAGGATGGTGGATGCTAAAGATTTTCCTATAAACGGGGATAGCTGTCCATTAGATAATAAAGAGAGTCCATAAGGTCCATCATGAGGGCAAGTTGATCCAGGAGATGAAGCAAACTCTGTAGTACACAAGAAATACATAGGAAAAGCGCCTCTAAGTGTAGTAAGATTTTGCTCTTACTACACTTAGGGATGCTTTTTCTTTGTTTTCCTAATATATTGTAGGTTACTAATCCTCAGATGTGGTGGCTGCAATAGTTCTCTTTCCCCATTTTGTTCCTTATTTTCTCTAGGTGATCCTGCCAGTAACACACTTTCCATTCTATGGTGACAACACACAATGATACGTTACAATAGAGAGCACATGAAATTATCAGCTAACAGGATTTGTGACAGGATTAAAGTATATATATAAAGAAAATGCAGCGCTGTGTGATGTTACTATATTGCGGGCAGATATAAATAATAAATGAAACCAAAGCAAATGAATAAATCAATCAATAAATAAATAAATCACAGTCCAGTAATGGTGCTCGCTGATTCCCAGTGCAAAAGTTAGAAATGCGCACTAACCAGAAACGTATTAATAATACGCATGTGTATATGATATCATGGAGATTCCCCTCTCTTTTCTGGTCTGGTAATGGGCAGGAGCTGAAGATAGTAGAGATGAAGCGCCCTCGTGTGGCGAAAAGGAGGTCATCGCAGAAGACACAGGAGAGCCTTTTCAGCTTCTGCAGACCCAGATTGATCCCTGCACCAGCCTTTGAGAAGAGGAATTTTCCACTTCACACACTTCTTTAAGGATTTCTGTGACCTGCTGGACCTCCATTTCGCCACACGAGGGTGCTTCATCTCTACTATCTCCAGCTCCTGCCCATTACCAGACCAGAAAAGAGAGGGGAATCTCCATGATATCATATACACATGCGTATTAGTAATACGTTTCTGGTTAGTGCGCATTTCTAACTTTTGCACTGGGAATCAGCGAGCACCATTACTGGACTGTGATTTATTTATTTATTGATTGATTTATTCATTTGCTTTGGTTTCATTTATTATTTATATCTGCCTGCAATATAGTAACATCACACAGCGCTGCATTTTCTTTATATATATTTTTTTGGGACTTTTATGTGTTTTCCTTGAATTTTCAGCTGCTGACCATTGGAGCGCTCACTGTATTTTTTATACTCTCAGGATTAAAGTATAACTAAAGACAAATTTTTTTTTCTCTAGTTTTGGATAGAGTTGAGAGGGATTAGAACACTTGTCAATGTTTATTGCTGTCTGTACCCCAATCGGGGAGATTCGACCTCACTATTTGTCCTGTTTACCATTATCATTGTAAGTGAAAGTAAAAGAAAATCTCAAATTGGGGTTGTCCCCAGAAAAGTAATAGAGAGAAACCCTTCCAATGGGGACACTAGTTCTGGTGACCTAGGGGTCCCTTAGGAATTTCCTTAATTTGTAGGGATTTACTCTCACTTCCCGTTTGGCTATAGGACGGTAAGTGAAGGGAAATCATTGCAATGGGACACAGATGACAAAAAAAAAAATCTGACAGGGGTTACAACCCCCCTTTACTGTATTCAAAATGAAAAAAAGTTTTGCCTACAGTACTACTTGTGGGCCCGTTCACATCTAAATGTATCGGAATTGTAAGCAAAATTGTGTGATTCTGCCCTTGTTTTGGAAAAGCAGTATAAATGGTGCAAGACGCTCAACGTGCGTTTGGGTGTCATTCTTTTTTAATGGCAACTTAAAGGATCTTAAAAAATGGACATTTTGTTGTGTGAAAAATTGTTTACATAATGCAAAATTTCAATAGAAATGCACAAAAGTTAATTATAAGGCAAATAAACACAAAATATTACTAAATTTTTGGTAAAATATACAAAATGAGGTTGTGCCGAGTAAATTGACACCCAACATGTCAAGCCTTATATTACATATATGAAGTGACTGGCCTCAGGTGATACACAGAGATGAAACAAATCATCCTACATAAGTTGTAGCTGTTTATGTACAGCCGTCTTTCCCCTACATCCATTCAAAGTGCATAATTTACTCAGGATCTCTCAGCTCTGAAAAGCAGGGGGCGGGGAGCTGAAATTACGTCAGCGAGGAGAGCTCTAAAAGCTGATTGGAGGGAAGAGACACTCCCCCTTCACACAGCACACAGAGCTGAGGCTGTCAGTCTGCTGGAGGTCCCTCCCCTGTCACCATTTTTCTCTTGATGTCAGAAAAACTCAGCAGAAGTGATTCATGATAATAGCAGAGGAATGAAGCAGCAGACATAAATGACACTTAGTGCTCTGGATTGAGAGAAGGACATACTATAGAGGGATATGCTTTGTTAATACTGTATTTCATATCTGCAGTTTACAACCACTTTATAATTGCGCCTAAAGAGGTGACAAACTTTGAAAATCTATATTTTCCGTAGGCATGGCTTTAAAGCCCCCTACAGGTAATCAGTTTAAAGTTAACTAAGAATTATGGACCTAGAATTATTGTTCTCACTCTGGCACATGCAGTGATATGTATCAAATATAGTGCAAATAATATTTTCATGCGCAAGCACCCCCACCAGAAGCGTATGTAAAACCCTAACCCCACCGACGTATGGCATACATTGGTGGCAGTAAAAGGGTTAAGGGAATTATAATCCTTTCTACCTGCACCTTGCAGTGCACAGGTTAAGGCATGGCCTCTGTTTGTAGTCTAAGAACTAATACTTCCTGTAAAGAAACTACATATCCCACAATCCCTGTATAGTTTTCTGCAGGTGAGAGCTAAATAGTACTTAGATCTGACACAATCATTAACATGCAGATCAATTAACAGAGAGATCACCATGTTGGAAGAGATGGTGTTTATCACATTAGCACTCCCGCATTTGTGATGCAACACAGAGGAAATTGCAAGGAATGGATTGGACGCTGTGTGACCCGAAACAAAAGGTTGCTTGTCTCTTTTGCGACTAGAGACAAGCTAGGTGAATGAATACATGTACATAGGAAAATTCATCAGCCTATAGACTGCAGCCATAACATGTGAGCTCATGCTAAAGCAAAATGCTTTTTTTCAAAAATATATTTATTGCAATTGTCTTTTTATTCACCTAAATTCATTTTGTAGCTTGGTTGCAGGGTCCACTTCGATGTGACCAAACACTGTAAAAATATTAGCTGAATGTATATATAAAATTAAAACTTGAAAGTGTTACTAAATCCACAGCAGTAAAATCAGTCTGTATATGCAGTAAAGCAAGCTTGGTATACTCACTGTGGAACCGAAGGGGTTAATCCTCTGCATTGTGTAAAAAGGCTGTTTGATCTATTTTTCTCTGCCCCTCCTCTTGTTCAATGACAATTGTGCAGTCATGCAACACTGTACCCATATTAATTTTTTAGCATTTGTTTGAGACAGATAAAACTTTATTTTTGTGGTATTTAATCACCACTGGGATTTTTATTTTTTTTGCTATATAAATGAAAATGTCCAAAAATTTTGAAAAAAAAGTGTTTCTTATAACATTTTGCAAATAAATAATCTTTCTTCATAAATGTTGGCCAAAATGTATTCAATTATCTTTTTAGTAAAAAAAAAATAACCCAAATTAGTTTATAACCAAAAATTATATTTTTCTAAATTTCTTTTACATTTTAATTTTATTTTTTATATTATTATTTATGGGTTTTTTTACATACTGTCACCCTAGCAGTACAGTGTCACCATAGTGACACTGTACTACTTGTGGGGGGTGATGAATATTTTTTTTTCTTTTACACTGATTGTTTTTACACCCATAAATGCTGTAAAAGCAATAATTTCTCCTCTCTGGCTGCATTCTTGCAGCCATTGAGAAATACTGTGTGAGCTGTAATTGGTCACAGCTTGTCACATGGTAGAAGGCTGTTGTGAATAGCCTTGTACCATGTGATCTCTGTGATCATTCACAGATTTCACACATAGTAAGCAATGATGTCAGAACTGACATCTTGCTTACTACTCTTCATGTAATCACTGATTGGCCAATCAGTGATCACATGATCGGCACCTCACACAGAGGTCCCGAACAACGATCGGTGTTCGCAGCGGGCACCGGATTGCAGTCCTGTGCGCTCCGAGGGAACGCGCACAAGCAGGAGGACGTTTATAAATGGCCACCCACCCCTGCACTGCTCCCGTCCACTCGTTTATATACATGGGCCGGACGGGAAGTGGTTAATATATGCTGGATTATATTATTATTATACAGTATTTATAAAGCGCCAATAGTTCGCTCAGCGCTGTACATTACAAAGGGGGACAGAACATGTGACAGAACAATACCAATACAATGCAAAACATGAGGGGATCGAGGGCCCTGCTCTTTCGAGCTTACAATCTTGCTGTAGAATATGTTTACTGTCCTGTGTCTATTCTCTACCCCTCTATGCCCAGGGCAGCTGCCCCCCCCCTGCCCACGCCTTGTCCTGGCCCTGGAGGACATCACTAGGTCTAAAATAAGGTATCTAATTAAAACAGAAGGGTTTTGGTTAAACATTTCATTGGCATGTTGATGTGGGCAATGGAAGGAACTAGGGAAGGCAAAATATAGGCCGATTAAACTTCAGCCTGTTCACAACAAAACGCAATGTGCCACAGAACAAGTGTTTTCATGCTGCATTAGGCAGCCATTCAAAATGAATGGACTGTAATCCACAAAAAGCTGTGAACTGTAACATAGTTGTATTGTGGATGTTCATTAGAGCACCATTCAAACTGTATAGCACCGCAACCCTGTAATGCATGCATGATGCATTATTATGTGTCACAGCAACGCAATAGCGTGAATGGGCTCTGAACAGGAAAGGACTGAAATCCCTGCTAGACTGTATGGTAACAGTTACTTTTTTAAAAACAAGAGATGTAATAGTACTTTATATTCTGCTCATAGCTCCTAGAATTATCTTGGTTGATACGGAACTATCTGGTAATATTTTACTGTTACTTTAATGATAAATTTCTTCTCTTACCCTCAATTAATTCTCTTACTTTCATCTTAAGTAAGTCTTCACTTTCAACCTCCACCTCTCTTTTATGTTATCTTTGTAACTTTGTTTTTCATTATTGTTTGAGGACTAATGAGTATTTCAAAGAGCGGGACTAAAAGCCGAGGAGTGTCTTCTAAACACTTGAACTTTGATCGAGACTTGAAGAAGCCCTTCACCTTTTGTTCCAGCAACAAACATCGAGTATAGTTTTTTGTCTTCTGGGAAATAGAGTACACCGTATAAGCAAGGTTAATCGAGGGTTTTAAAGAGCAAGTCCAAAAACTGCGAGACATTAATGATGTGTTATAGAGCTACAAAATACAATAAATCATACATTTATATACAACTTAATGTCTGCCAGGCATTGCTCTGCTAATTGACTGTTTTAGTAGGGGTGACGTGACTGTGCTATGGCTGTCTAAGTGGAGGGGATGCGGTTTACAAGGTGGCAAAACATTTTAAAAGCTGTAGAAAATCTCAAGTATAACTAAAGGTAAAAGCTTTGCTTGGATTTGGATAGAGCGGTGAGAGGTTAGAACCCCGATCGGGTTTTTATTGCTTTGCCAAAAAGAGGACCAAAGAAATGTCTTGAGAGTCCAAAGACCTTATAACTTCCACAAGGGACCACAAAAGGCAACCAGCATGTTTCAGGGTGAAAAATCCCGCTTCCACAAGTGACCACAAGAAAACAAAAGGCAGCCAGCATATTTCAGGTTTACAAAAATACAAAGATTGTAATATTAAATATAGGAACAATGAAGACAACAAGAAATAAATATATATACCATGGTCATGGGTCAGGCTGGGAGACCAGTAGCTATAGCAGTAGAGAGGCTCCCACCAACCAGCAGGATAAATACAAGAACACATTACCCTGGAGGATTGCATAGACTCACTCGAGGTGTGGAGTCTAAGCACTAACCAGTAATCACCAGAGCTCTTGATGGTGTAGATGGGTTTTGCTGTGTTTTGGTCCTAGGTTGCAGTCTACAGGATCTCCCCATCAGGAGGTGAACAAGCCAGGGTCCAGTAGCATATAGCAGGAAGGGATCAAGCAGAAGCGTAGTCGAGAAACAAGACAAAGATAGGTAACGAGTGGCGGCGGAGATACAGACAACAGTAGGCGAGGCAAGAACAAAATATCGGCTTTAGGGAGCACAATAATCTGGCAAACAGAAAGTGCAAAAGGATGGCTTAAAGAGGACTTTCATGGGAGGAGCAAAAGGTTCAAAGTTCACTTTGGACAAGATTCAAAGCAAAATCATTTATCGCATTGTCCAGGGTGCTGTCCAGCATCCTAGGTGGCTCAGCAAGAAGAGACATCATCAGATACAGCAGAGGTTGCAGGTTCTGACATTTTATAAAAATATATTTAAAATATTGGTAAAAAATGGCAAAGAACCTACAAAATTTATTTACAAACTATGAATGACGAGAATCACTTATATGGGAAAAAAATGGCAAATAGCAAAAAAATATGTACACTATATTGTCAAAAGTATTGGGCCAGCCCTCCAAATCATTGGATTCAGGTGTTCCAATCATCTTCATGGTCACAGGTGTATAAAAGCACCTAGGCATGCAGACTGCTTCTACAAACATCTTTGAAAGAATGGGTCGCTCTCAGGAGCTCAGTGACTCCAAGCGTGGTCCCGTGATAGGTTGTCACCTGTGCAATAAGTCCATCCGTGACATTTCCTGGCTACTAAATATTCCACGCTCAACTGTTAGTGGGATTATAACAAAGTGGAAGCAACTGGGAACAACAGCAACTCAGCCACCAAGTGGTAGGCCATGTAAAATGACAGAGCGGGGTCAGCGCATGCTTAAGCGCACAGTGCGCAGAAGTCGCTGACTGTCTGTAGAGTCAATAGCTAAAGATCCCCAAACTTGGTGTGGCCTTCAGTTTAGCATGACAACAGTGCATAGAGAGCTTCATGGAATGGGTTTTCATGGCCGAGCAGCTGCATCCAAGCCTTACATCACCAAGTGCAATGCAAAGCGTTGGATGCCGTGGTGTAAAGCATGCCGCCACTGGACTCTAGAGCAGTGGAGACGTGTTCTCTAGAGTGACAAATTTTGCTTCTCTGTCTTGCAATCCGATAGATGTGTCTGTGTTTGCCAGGTGCTAGGAGAATGGTATTTGCTTGACTGCATTGTGTAAAGTGTATAGTTTGGTGGAGGGGAATTATGATGTGGGGTTGTTTTTCAGGGGTTGGGCTTAGCCCCTTAGTTCCAGTGAAGGGAACTCTTAATGCGTCATCATACCAAGACATTTTGGACAATTGCATGCTACCAACTTTGTGGGAACAGTTTGGGGATGACCCATTCCTGTTCCAACATGACTGCACACCAGTGCACAAAACAAAGTCCATAAAGACATGGATGAGTGAGTTTGGGGAGGAGGAACTTGACCTGCACCTCAACCCGATAGAACACCTCTGGGATGAATTGGAGACTGCGAGCCAGGCTTCTCGTTCGACATCAGTGCCTGACCTCACAAATGCGCTTCTGAAAGAATGGTCAAACCTTCCCATAGACACCCTCCTAAACCTTGTGGACGGCCTTCCCAGAAGAGTTGAAGCTGTTATAGCTGCAAAGGGCGGGGCCAATTCAATATTGAACCCTACGGACTAAGACTGGGATTCCATTAAAGTTCTTGCGCGTGTAAAGGCATGCGGCCCAATACTTTTGGCAATATAGTGTATCAAAACTTAGATTTTTTTTCAGATTCTCGTTGTCCTTCATTGTTTCCTAAATTTATTATCACAATCTTTGTATTTTTTTGTAGACCTTATGCAAACTAATTTGTTACCATGAAATATTGAAATATTTTGGCAGCCTTTTCTTTTCTTGTTTCTCACTTGTAGAAGTAACAAGACTTTGAAAAAAATGATATCAGTAAAAAAATGGGGAAAATAAATAAATATACAAATACAAATTCCAAAAAAAAAAAAAAAAAAAATATATATATATATATATATATATATATATATATATATATATATATATATATTCTGTAGCCCTGAAGAAGAGGGTTTTGTGACCCTGAAGCATTCTGGCTGCCTTTTCTTTTCTTATTGCCACCTGTGGAAATAATAAAAATCTTTGAGCTCCTAAGATATTTGTTTGAAGGTCATCTTCCTCGCTGCTGCCGATTGCTAAGACGGGGGAGTGGGGGGAGCAGAGATGAACCTCGCTGCAGCTGCATAGAGGAGCGCAGGATCTGAAAGAGGAGTTCTGTTCTCCTCTCTGCTGTTAACTGTTGAGACAAGGTAAGGACGGAGACAAGGCGGGAGAGGTGTGGGCCTTATTTTTGACATGCCAACTATAAGAACCAAAGAAGGACAACAAGAATCACCTATATGAAAAAATGAAAAACAAATTGTCAAGTATGCATATCTGGACATAGTATGGAAAAAGCAGGGTCTCTTACTGAAAACCAGTGACTGATCATGTGATCATAGTAATCAAACCCATCTTACAGCAGATGCGCCAACACAGCCATTGTCAAAATCTGCAGATCAGAAGCAGGTAGGACCAGGGGCGGACTGACAACTCATGGGGCCCCTGGGCAATAGAGGATCATGGGGCCCCTGTGTCCTTGCCCAAACTCAAAAAAGCCTATGAAAAAGGTACCAGGGGCATCTCATGGGGCCCCCTACTGACCCCGGGCCCTCGGGCAGTGCCCGAGTTTCCAAATGGTCAATCCGCCCCTGGGTAGGACCCTGTATATAAGTTTGCTGAAATCCTGGCAATGTATCTAATTGACTGGAGTGGATTGTTCTGCATCAAAATGACAATAAACAAATGTTTGCATTTCCCCTGCGGTGCCACTTTAAGGCAAGAGACCATGTTTGTTTGCACGCCATTCTTCAGCATTATACAAAACGGTAGGCAAAGTCCCAGGGCCCTCGTGCGTTCAGATGCAATCTGATATTATCAGTTAACAATGCAGGATAGACTAGCAAGATCCGCTCCCCAGAGTGGCAGAGGTAATAGTCTATGCTTGCTGTTTCACTTACTCTTTTCAGATTGTGATGACTTCATAAACTTATATATAGCCCAAAAATAAATACCTTCCCTGCTCGCTAAAGCCAGACTATTCATCAACCCCGGGGATACTGTCAGGAGAAAATAGGGAAAGTCAACTAAAATAATGCTCTTGATATACAGCCTGATGACACAGGCAGATGTAAAACATGCTGCACAGAACAAATGGGAACATTAAGCGGGTCCGGGCGCTGACACAGCTGGATGGTATATATTAGTGCTACCTAGCAGTAGGTATGCAGATATTGATTGTAGGCCTGGACAAGGGAGTAAGAAAACAGTCCGTATCCATTTATCTGGCCAAACTTTTACACTCAACAGAACAATCACTTTTATCCATTGACGGCACTGTACAGAACTGGGCCGGACTGAAGAAGAACCTTGCTAAGGACAGGTGCTATTTTAAACCTCAAGGAATGGAAGTTAACTGTAATCTGGTTCCCTCAAAAGTATAACTTCCCCCTAAACTATAACTAAAGACAATTTTTTTTAGTTTTGGATAGAGCGGAGAGGGATTAGAACACCGGTCAGATAATTATTGTTGTCTGTGTCCCAGTTAGGAAGATTCGTCTTTTCTATTCATCCTGGTTCCCCCTAAAGTATAACTAAAGGCAATTAAAAAAAAAAATTTGGATAGAATGGAGAGGGACTAGAACACCAATCAGATATTTATTGCAGTCTTTGTCCCCGTTGGGAAATTCACTTTTTCTATTTACCCTGGTAACCAATATCACCAAGACTAAAAATGAAAAAAAAAAAACAATTTTTTGGTGGCCGCAAGAACAGGAATAGAGGGGAAAACTTCCAATCGGGGACATTACTCAGGGGCGTAGATAAGAGGGGGGATAAGGGGGCTCAGGTCACATGACTCAGCTGAGGGTGGACTTCTCATTCTGTACTGCCTGGTCTTGAGAACGGATAGAGAAGGGGGAGCTATACTGGGGGGGGAAGCTGTACCGGGGAGGATCTATATAGGGAGTAGGGGGAAATCTCTGTACAAGGGGGGAGACATATGTACTGGGGGGAGAGATCTCTGTTGGGGGGTTCTATTTTTGCAAATGATTACACTAAAAATTTGTACATGTCTTTAAGACTCTTGTCCATGGCTAAAAGGTTTGTTTTTCTACACATTAATTACATTTTTCAAATGGGTAACAAACTGATGATCATTTTTGACCACAAAATTGAAGGTGAAGGAAAGAAAATGTTTCTTGTCTCTTATCTGGAGATAGAAAATTCTAACTGTTCCCGCATCTTAGCTTCTGATATCCTACCGATCCCTTGGTCGGATCACTGTGCGGTGGTCACTACCATTGCTTCTTTGGCCCCAGCTCCCCCCGATCCCTCCTGGATCATTAACGAAAACCTGCTGGCTGACCCAGTTTATTGCTCAGAGATAGCAGCTGCGCTTAAGGACTATCTCTCCTTAAATCAAACCCCTGATATCTCCCCCCTTCTACTATGGGAAGCAAACAAACCGGTACTTCGCGGACTCTGTATCAGCAAAGCCTCCTTCCTGAGTAGAGAGAGGAGGCAGAAACGCCTCCTCCTTGAACAAGCTTATGACCAATCCCATGCCGCCTTCCAAACTTCCCCCACCCCTGCTAACAAAGAAGCTCTCGAGCACTCCCGCCTCGCCCTGGATCTTTTCCTCACTGACCAAGCCGAGCTCTCCATCCGCAGATCTCGACACAAATTCTACACTAAAGCCAATAAACCTGGCACTTTCCTTGCTCTCTCTCTCCGTAAACTAGACCAAACTGTTAGACCCATACGGTTACGGACCTCAACTGCGAATCTCTCTAGCAACCCCGAACGGATTCTGCACACCTTCCACAAGCATCTCTCGCGCCTTTACTCTGCCTCCACGCCCTTTGACTCTTCCCATGCTGAAGCCCTTTTTGCTTCCCTTCCTTTCCCGAAATTGGCTGAGACTCACTTAGGAGCACTGGAGCGACCTATCTCAGTAATTGAAACCTTAAATGCTATCAATTCCCTAAAGCCCCGTAAACGCCCAGGACCCGACGGCTTTTCTGCCACGTATTATAAAAAGTTTGCCCCCATTCTCACGCCTGTTATAACCAATGCGTTTAATGCCATACTTTCAGGCCATACCTTTAACTCAGATACAGTGCAAGCCAACATTTCTATGATACCCAAGCCGAACTCAGATGACACGCAATGGTCCAATTATAGACCAATCTCCCTTCTTAACGTAGATGTTAAACTCCTAGCTAAAATTCTATCCACTCGCCTCAATACATGTATTGGATCCCTAATCCACAATGATCAGGTCGGCTTCATACCAACCCGACAAGTGGGGGACAACGTCAGACGTGCATCCCTTTTAGCACACTTAGCCAAAACTCGCAATATTCCTGCTTGCTTCTTGTCGTTGGACATACGGAAAGCGTTCGACACTGTCTCGTGGCCATACCTACACTATATATTGCGCCGATGGGGTTTTGGCCCGCATTTCTTAACCTGGATCTTTTCTCTCTACCAGGGCCCTTCGGCCAGGATCAAATACTTAGGGCATCGATCTGCTCATTTCCCAATTATGCGTGGCACCAGACAAGGTTGTCCCCTATCCCCTCTGCTTTTCGCATTAGCTATAGAACCGCTGGCCCTATTGATTAGGACTGACCCGGATATCCGCGGACTTGAGGTAGGAGGCACCACACATAAACTGTGCTTATTTGCAGATGATGTCTTACTTTTTCTCACCTCCCCCTTAACATCCACACCTACTCTTCTTCAGCTACTTGATAGGTTTGGGATGCTCTCGGGCCTCCAAATAAATCCCCAGAAGTCACTTGCACTTAATATTTCGCTCCCACCCAATGAACTTAACTATCTAAAATTGATCCTGCCATTCTCGTGGTCGCAAGACTCTGTTCCCTTTTTGGGTATAAAATTCACCCCGCATATTTCAGGTCTCTATACAGCTAACTACATTCCTATGCTAGCTCGTCTAACGGCACTAATGACCAAATGGTCCTCCCTTCCGTTGGCTTGGCTGGGCAGGATAGCTGTTGTGAAGATGTCGATCCTCCCCAAAATCCTTTACCTTTTCAGAGTTCTCCCTATCCCAGTACCTTCTCACTACCTTCGCGTATTGCAGCGCCGTATTTCCTCCTATGTTTGGGGTAAAGTCCGCCCCCGTGTTCCTTGCTCTACTCTATACCGACCAAAAATTCATGGTGGTCTGGGCCTCCCTGAAATTAGCAAGTATTACCAAGCGGCACATGTAGCACAATTGCCAAAGTATCATGCTACTAATGAAACCCCGCAGTGGGTCATTCTGGAATCCATTGAGTGCGACCCCTTTAGTACAGGAAACCTTCTTTGGCTGAGACGTGTTGATCGCCGCACGATTGCGAATCCCATTACCTCGCATTTTTTATCCCTCTGGGATAAACTGAAGTCCCGTTATCTCCTACAATCACCACATAATCCCCTCCTTTCCTACCTTCGCAATCCGGCCTTCCCCCCAGCCTGGTCCGCACCACACGTCTTTGCTCACTGGTCTACAGCTGGTCTCACCCAGACCCGACACTTCGTATGCAGGAATAAATTCAAATCCTTCGCCTCACTATGTGAATCCCATAACCTCCCTGCCTCTGAGATATTCAGGTATCTGCAGCTGAAGCATTTCTTTGCTCCGTACACAACGGCACATAACCCAACACCTACTTTGTCACCTTTTGAGCGAGCTTGCCTCAGGGACCCCCATAGACGGGGCCTCATCTCCTATTTATATTCCCTCTTCACAACTTCAACTACCTCAGCGTTCCCCTCGTATACAAATAAATGGGAAGTGGATTTAGGACGGCAAATTGACCCCTCAGATTGGGACCTTATTTGGTCCAATACCAAGGAGTCATCACAGAATATTGTGGCCCTGGAGACCAATTACAAAGTTTTGACCCGCTGGTACCTAGTCCCGGCTAGAATTGCGAAATATACCCCTGATTACCCCTCAGTTTGTTTCAGGGGCTGCGCAGACCTGGGTACTTTTTTCCATATTTGGTGGGATTGCTCCATCGTCCGTGCATTTTGGGTGGAGGTTTTTAAAATATTATCTACACTCAGTGCCGTAACCCTCTATCCCGATCCATTAATCGCGCTTCTTAACCTGCGACCACCTGGCATCGCTAAGGCGCATTTCAAACTTATTCTACAAGTCACCACCGCAGCCAAGCAGGTTATCGCTAAATCATGGAAATCTCCCTTGTTGAGTATGACTGCAGTTTCGAATAGGGTCACTCAGGCAATGATTCACGCAAAAATAGAAGCCACTATCCTAGATTCCATCCCTAAGTTCAAGAAGATTTGGAATCCCTGGGTAGAGCATTTCCTCCCATCCAATTTTGATGACTCCCTTCTCAATCCGTAATCTGCATCTTTTGTTTGATGGTACCATTCCTTAACCATACTGCGGGTTTCCCCCTTTTCCCCCTACTGTGCAGCCGTATGCCCCTTCCCATCCCCCCCCCCCCCCCCCATTTTGTTAGGCCTTAACTGCCATTTGATAGTCCTCTTTATTAGTGATGCCTGACTTTGTATTATTGGGTTTCTTACTGTGCAATTAATGTATACCTTCAATGACCCATACTTTTGCTTCTTATTTTATACTGTTCCATGTTAAAAAATAAAATTGTTTGAACACGAAAATTCTAACTGTTAATGTGGTGATCAGGACAAATTATACTAATTGTAATGTGCGTGTTCTAGGCGAAGTTTCAACCAGAATTAGAACTTTTGTGGTCACCAACATTCGTTGTTTTACACAATTGGTGTCTGGTATAAGAATGAATGAAAGAACAATACAAAGAAAGGTTTCTGTATAATGTACTCTGCCAAAAAACTCCTTCCTTTTTCCCTTAGATTTTTTTTTCTATTCTCTGTGTACACTGTACAATGCAAGGGTGTGTGCTGTAATTTCCAAGTATGCTGTATATACTTGTGGATTATAGCAAAAGCTCTACCCCACCAACAAAGTTTATATCTGCATTAAACAGTAACATTGCCAGTAGACATATGCAAGTCTTTTAAACAGTCCCCACCCCCCAATAGCAAATGACAGCCGAGCAGGATGTTCGTTGATCTGGGTGGGCATCATATGACGTTCTCCCGGATCGGGGTTGCACTGTGGCGAGATCCGTCACTTGATCTGTATATCTGTTGCTGGTACCATGTGACCAATCACAGCAGGTCCCATGACAGTTGTAAACAATGGATGGCTTCCTTTCATGCCATCCATTGTATACAATTGTGTTGATAGCTGTGATTGGTCAAAGTGATCACATGGTACAGACTGGCCCACCTGTGTCATGTGATTAGTTGTGGCCAATCATAGCTAATCACAACAAAAAACCACTAGAAATTCACACTGAAATTCACTGCTATAAGCAATCATGAAAAAAAAAATACTGATACATAACATTAAAGCTTAAATAGAAGTGCAGCACTAAAAAAAATTGATGAATAAAAAATGATAGTGATAATATATGAAATAATAAAATGTCCCATACATGTTAAACATGCATAATTAAGCAGTTCATAAAATAAATAACAGGTGATCCACTAGATGTAGCCATATATCAGGAGAAGCTGTGTCAGGAACAAGTGATAAAAATGCGCACTCACCGGACGCGCTATAATTAAGCGCATGTAATCAATATCCACTCGGATCCCTTAGGAAGGTGGAGAAGGTGAGCATCCATCTAGAGGTAAGTAATCCTGATATTCTGTCTCAGTGGTATACGGTGAAGGCTTCCAGGTCCAGAGATCCCCTTAACCACTTCCAGACTGGACACTTTTACCCCCTTCCTGACCAGGGCAATTTTCAGCTTTCAGCGCTATCACACTTTGAATGACAATTGCGCAGTCATGCAACACTGTACCCAAATTAATTTTTTACCATTTTTTTGAGACAGATAAAGCTTTACTTTGGTGGTATTTATTCACCGCTGGGATTTTAATTTTTTTTGCTATGTAAATGAAAAAGTCCAAAAATTTTGAACAAAAGTGTTTTTTTAATAAAATTTTGCAAATAAATAATATTTCATCATAAATCTTTGCCAAAATTTATTCCGTTATCTTTTTAGTAAAAAAAAAAAAACTAATTAGTTTATAACCAAAAACTATAATTTTTAACATTTTTTTTTACATTTTTATTTTATTTTTTTATATTATTGTTTTTCATTTATTTATTTTTTTTACATACTGTCACCCTAGCAGTACAGTGTCACCATGGTGACACTGTACTACTTGTGGGGGGTGATGAAGATTTTTTTTTTTTTTTTACACCGATTTCTTTTACACCCATATAGGATGTAAAAGCAATCATTTCTCTTTCTCTCTGTGTGCATTCCTGCACTCATTGAGAAGTACTGAGTGAGCTGTGATTGGTCACAGCTTGTCACATGGTACAAGGCTGTTGTGAATAGCCTTGTACCATGTGACCTCTGTGATCATTCACAGATTTCACACGTAGTAAGCAATGATGTCACAAGTGACATCTTGCTTACTACTTTGCATGTGATCACTGATTGGCCAACCTCGTACAGAGGTCCCGTCCGACGATCGGTGTTTCACTGTGTCCGGAGGACACAGCGGGTACCGGATCACGGTGCTGCGCGCTCCCAGGGAGCGCACACAAGCAGGGTGCGGGTGGCCGTTTCTAAACGGCCACCCGACCCTGCACTGCCACCGTCCGGCCGTTTATATACAACGGCTGGTCGGGAAGTGGTTAAGGCTGAATGGGTGCATGCACTGGATACAGAGCTCCCTCCCTCTGGTGGTGGTGGTTAATGGTGAGATGTCCTGGAAATCAATTAGCTCCAATGGGAGCCAAAAACGGTGCCCATAGTGTAGTAAGGTTAAAGACTTTATTTCAAAAAGATGCAGTATAAAACAGGGTAGTAAACACTCCCAATGTATCAATGATAGATGCAGAGTAGTACTGACCCCTTAGTAAAGGGGTCACAGTGTTTTATAAAACTTAAAGCATAAAAAAAAGGAAAGAAATGTAATAAAAAATAAAAACAAATGAAAAAAAAAAAATTTTTTTTCATATTGTCACCAGTGCCCCTAATCACTGCCACACCAGTTATATGATGATGCTGTACTGCACTGGTGACAGTATATTAAAAAAAAATGATGAAAACATTTTTGTTTTCATTTATTTTCCAAAAAACGATTACAAAATTACAACTTCAAAAAACTTGTCACACCTCTTACTGAATACCGCAGACTGTCTACTTTCCAAAAAGGGGTCATTTGGGAGATATCCGTACTGTCCTGACAGTTTTGGGCCTCAAGAAAAGAGATTGGTGCCATCAGTACATCAGGATTAATCGATTTTTAAATATATACCATAGTTTGTGGACTCTATACCAGGGGCGGACTGACAACTCATGGGGCCCCCAGGCAATAGGGGATCATGGGACCCCTGTGTCCTTGCCCAAACTCAAAAAATCCTATGAAAAAAGGTACCAGGGGCGTCTCATGGGGCCCCCTACTGACCCCGGGCCCTTGGCAGTGCCCGAGTTTCCAAATGGTCAGTTTGCCCCTGCTCTATACCTTCCCTACATACGAAATATTATACACTGATTTGGGTTATTTTCACCAAAGAAATGTAGCAGCCTAAATTTATGAAGAATAATTTTTTATTTGCTAAATTTTATAACAGAAACGAAGAAAAAAAAAGTCCATTGGTGATTAAATACCACCAAAAGAAAGCTCTATTTGTGTGAGCAAAATGATAAAAACTTAGTTTGGATACAGTGTTGCACGACTGCACAATTGTCATTCAAGCTGTGAGAGCGCTGAAAGCTGGCCTGGGCAGGAAGGGGGTAAAAGTGATTAATCAGAAATGGAAATTTGGATTACATTTTTGTTATTCTGAATACATTCGAAACTCTGAATCTCTGAATTTCACCAAAATTATAAAGAAACAATAAATTAATGTATATTCATTTGTTTGATATAGATGACATGATACAGTAGTTTGGGTCTTTTGTTTGAAGCATCCGAAATAACGTACCAACATAACGAATTATTCAAACCTATCCTTTCAGCCCCAAGTCCAATCTTTAACTAACTCATGCAGACTCCACCTCCGCAACATCGCCAAAATCCGCACGTTCCTAACCCCAGAAACCACTAAACAGCTCATCCACTCCCTCATCATATCACGACTCGACTACTGCAACTCCCTCCTCACTGGCCTGCCTCGCCGCTGGCTATCCCCGCTTCAGTCCATCCTGAATACGGCTGCCAGACTCATTCACCTTTCCAACTGCTCCATCTCCACCACCCCCCTCTGCCAATCCCTCCACTGGCTTCCGATTGTGCAACGGATCAAATTCAAAATCCTAACACTGACGTACAAAGCCGTCCACCACACTGCCCCGAACTACATCACTGACCTAATATCTAAGTGCCGCCCAGCGCGCACACTCCGCTCCTCACAAGACCTCCTTCTCTCTAGTTCCCTGGTCTCCTCCTCCCATGCCCGCCTCCAGGACTTCTCCAGGGTGTCACCCATCCTCTGGAACTCCCTGCCCCAACCCATCAGATTATCACCTACTCTCCTCTCCTTTAGGTGCACCCTGAAAACCCATCTCTTCAGGGAAGCCTACCCCACCCCCTGCTAACTTGCCGACCTCCTCCACTCTTCCTACCACTCCATCCCCCACAGCTATCTCCTCCTGTGCCACCATCCCCTCCCTCCTAGATTGTAAGCTCGAAAGAGCAGGGCCCTCGATCCCCTCATGTCTTGCATTGTATTGGTATTGTTCGGTCACATGTTCTGTCCCCCTTTGTAATGTACAGCGCTGAGCGAACCATTGGCGCTTTATAAATACTGTATAATAATAATAAGTAATCTCCCAACATAACAAATTAACACCTTAAAACGAATATAGCCAATCTTCTGAAATAACTTCCGAAGATATGACGGTAACCCACGATAAATGCTTAGTGGCACTAACAAGGTCTGGCAAACTGGTAGACTGACTAGTGAGAATTCAGGTTGGGGAAAGGTTTATCAAGACCCAAAGCACACTGTAGACCAGGGGTCTCCAAACTATGGCCATCCAGGTGTTGAGGAACTGCAAGCTCCATGAGGCCATGACTCTGACATCCACAGGCAAGACTCCCAGAGGCAGAGGCATGATGGGACTTGTAGTACATCAACAGCTGGAGGGTCATAGTTTGGAGACCCCTGCTGTAGACGTAGGAAGAGATAGCCCAGCTTCCACACCTCGCCCAGCCAAGTGGTTAGCAGGTAAAATCAGCCTCAGCTCAATTCATCTAAGCCATGCCCCCAACATGTTTCACCCCGCCCCAAGAGAATACAAATTGATTTGGAACAACAAATATATGAACTAATCCACATATAAGAAATGAATTCCGAAAATGAATCATTCGAATATGGCTAAACAAAATTATTTACTTAACGATTGAATCCAAAGTTAAACAAATGTTTCCGTTCTGCACATCTCTAATTGCCATTTTTTTTCCTGGAAAAGCAGTTTTAAACCATGTGAATAAAACCTGACCATAACCATCCCCGTCAGTGTAATAGTTTGTCCCAACTGTCCATATTTTTGCTGGCCAGTTTGGCTCGCTTGTTAATGGAGAAAGGTATAAATAAAGGCTTGTGAAATAAACAGGTATTAAAGAATATGTTATGCTCTGGTGTTGCCTCAAGTTACATAGATATTGGAATGAGGTTCTCTAACTTATTTCTCTAGTATCGCAATATACTGTTCCCTAGGATCCCTTGCATCGTCTGTTGGGCACACTGGACCAAGAACTGTTCAAACCAGGAGGGTATATTATAGTATCTAGACTTTTATATCTGGCTAGGAAGTTGATATAAGGTACTGGTTATCATCGGCTCCTTCGTCTATGGATAGATTATGTTAATTCTTTACTCCCACGGGAGAAACTCACGTACCAACATCGCAATGCTTATCGGAAGTTCCAGCAGGTATGGCAGAGTTGGCTGGATACTCCTGGGCTCGCCCTTCCTCAATTGATAGTGGACCGACTTCTGCAAGTGTGGCTCCACTTCTCCTCTTGGGGGAGTTCATGTGCATCTCCTATTCTTTTTGACGAGACGTCTTGGGTGAACCAGAGCTGAGGAGGACGGAGATGTGTGAGTGAGGGATATGCAACATCTCCGGAATATCGCGGCATCGGACAGATAGAAATGTCAGGAAATAGTGTAAATGCTAGCAGAACATCCCAGAAACAACCATCCAACTCAGAATACACACGGGAATATGAATATTATGAATATGCACCAGTCTCATTTGAAGGGCTAAAGGCACACAAATCTATTTATTTTTAGAGCCCATCCGATCCAGCCATCCACTGTTACCCAGAGAGGGGAGTTCCTTAAAGCAGACACCTACACCCGTCCATTCCTTAAAGGGATCTCTGGCCAGTTGGATCCCATATCTTCCTGCGAATCCCTGACAGCACCACCTTACCTAGAGGGAGGATCATCCTGGATTAAGACCTTATCCAACTCCTAAAGGGGACCTCCACTTATTCATATAATGCGTATATACATTACGCATCTGGTGAGTGCATAATTTTATTACACTATTTGGAGCACCATTATTTGGATTCTACTGCTATTTCTTGGCTAGATCTGCACAGACTGTTACCTTTTAATTTGGCACATTAATATATTTATGGACATTAGTAATTTATATACAGTTGCAAGAAAAAGTATGTGAACCCCTTGGCTTTTGGAGATACTTTTGTAACCCTTTCCAGCTTCATGCAAGTCAACAATTCTTGATCGTAGGTCTTCTGAGAGCTCTTTTCTGCAAGACATGGTTCACATCAGACAGTGCTTCTTGAAACCAGTAAACCCAAAACAGGTGTGTGTTTTTTAAGGGCAGGACAGCTGTCAGCAACACATCCAATATCATCACACTGATTGGAGTCAAGGTTGGCTCACTCTTGGCTCCAATTAGCTCTGGGAGAAGTCATTAAGCTAGGGCCTCACATACTTTTTCCTCCCTGCACTGTGAATGTTTACATGTTATTTGCAATTAAACCATGGCAACATCTAATATTTGTGTAGTATTATGTTCAGCAGACTGTGTTCTTCTATTGTTGTGACTTAGATGACGTTCAGAGCACATTTTATGCCCAATTCATGCAAAACTCCACGTAATCCCAAGGGGTTCACATACTTTTTCTTGCAACTGTATATGTTTTTAGCGCTGCACCTTTTATTTTGTATGATTTTCTGAAGGTTTTTACTGGTTGCTGTTGGTGCTTTAGCTGCTGACTAAGAGAGCGCTCACTTTTCCTTTATATTTTTAGGGCTTTTTTTATTGTTTGAAGGCATGTTTTGGGCTTTGTTCCTTTCCCCCATTTCTGTTTACATCTGGTCGGGAAGGAATAAGACGTAAAAAGGAAAAAGCAAGATATTGTCAAGAAAGTTTTGGTCTCTGGTTTGTTTGATTACCATTTCTGTTATTCTGTTTATTACGGGATCTGCGTATCCACGTTATTCTATTTACGTGTAATCCTGCTGTTGCAGTAATGTCATTGTGCATTCTGTAAGTACTGTTCCATTTTCTCTTATCTTCACAATAAAAGTTGTTTGGATTAAAATAAAAAATATGTTACCCCAACATTCATATTCCAGATATGTGCCTGCTGTACCACGTACTTGTTTGAAAAAGTCTCCTGTTCTCTTTGTATTGCTTCCTTTGTGTGAAATCCCTGGTGTTCCTGCCTTCTGCTTTCCTATTAAAAACTGACCACACTAGGCATGAGGGCACAGCAAGGACAGTTTTCTGGCTGTGCTGGAAACTCAGCCTGCTCTTCTCCAATGATTAGACTTTTGCCTACATTATTTATTTATTTCAGGTACTTATATAGCGCCATCAGTTTACACAGCGCTTTACATATATATTATACATTCACATCAGTCCCTAACTCTTAAGGGGAGTACAATTTAAGGTGACTTGCACCTGCACAGACATTCACTGGGAAGACCAGTGTAATGCTGTTTATCTTCCTGTAGCTCTCTGAGCTGAGAACAGAGATTATGTGATCATTTTTAAAAGAGGGAAAAAAAGTATTTATATTGTTTTTTATGTATACATAAATGTTTTGCCTTTCATTTCTATTTTAAACTGAATGAGTTGTTTCACAAGATAAGGGTTCACATTTACTTTTACCACATACAGTTACCAGTATGCAATATTTTTCACTCTAGTGGTCCTTTAATGGAAGTCAAGCAGTCATGTCATTATTTCTAGGTGAATTGTCAGGTGGAGTAAAGTCTAGGAGAAGGAACAAAATGGTAAGGAGTGCAGTCATGTTAGGTTCACAATTCTTTATAATAAAACAGTTTGAATGAACAAAAGATCAAATCAAACAAGGAAACATTTTAAACAATTTTAATGCACAGCATGACCTGTAAAATATGTTTCCTTCTATGTGCGTTTCTTCATGCTAAAATGCAAGTGCATTCTGCTGAACTGCCAGGTACATAGGGGTCCATTCCGACACAATAGCACCTCAACATATGACTCTGTTTTATGTGTTCAGGAAATGTGGTCATTACAGAAACACACTAGTGTGAATGGACCATTTAGGTGCACTTAAGGGAAAGCCAATATTTGTGTTTTTGATATGGACCTGTTCAGCAACGACATGAAGAAAGTGGGTGGCTGCACACAGGTTCTATTTCTTTGAAGTCACTAACAGGTGGGAGACTGCTAGGACCCCATAAACAGCATGACTTTTCACAGAAAGAGTCGCACTCTTTTTTTAAACAGCAATGGGCAGTTATAATGTAATCAGACGCAAGCTTTATTTCGTTGATTTTTATTTTAACTCTCAACTCGAGCCAAAGAGCAAGTTACACAGAATAAACACATCAGGCTTTTAGGACATACCTGTACATCCTCGGGTTTAAGTGGTTACACCGGGAACACGGCTGCAGCCATGATTCTTGTATAAAAATTGGCAGCCCGCGATATGCTGTCCTGTAGAAGTGATCTGAGAGGCCCAGGGTGGATTTGATTTAAATCAAAATGATTTAAATCACGATTTAAATCACTAGTCAGTAAGGCTTGATTTAAATCCTAGTTTTCTACATAGAGACTAATTCTTGCTGGTATAACTTTAACCTTCTTAGCGGTGTTCCCGAGTGTAGCTCGGGGTAAAATTTGAGTACCAAGAGCGGTAACCCCGAGCTACACTCGGGCTTACCATGCAGTGTTGCTCTGGGGGTCCCTGCAGCACTTACCCTGTCCTTCGCTCCCACGATGTGTCCCCTGCAGCGTCCCCGGCCATCTCCTCCGGCCGATGCCGGCATCCGGCTTCTGTGTTCCGGTCCCTGTGACGTCGGGGCGTACGGGCGCCGGAACCGGCGGGAAATTTGACATTTTTTAAAAATGTAATTTTTGCTGTCATTGCTGTTTCAATGCAATTCACATATATTTTGTCCCTACTGCTTTGTCCTGTGCCCTGCGTGCATTTTGAATGTTCTTTCTGCCTGGAAACTTAGAAAAGTCCATGGCGTCCAAAAAGTGTCCCTTTACGTCAAAAGCGGTTTTATAGCAGCGATAGTAAATCAGAACCACTTGCAGAATTGAGTGATAATGATTTGTGGGGAAATGACACTGAAAACTATTTTGCGACTTTGCTCGGCGATGTGCGAATTTGCTTCTGTATTTCAAATTTCAGTGTTTTTGGTTTGATTATATTATTGAATTAAATGTATTATTATTATATTATTATTCTTTATGATTATTTATTAAATTATAATTTATGATGTCGTGTTTCAAATTTTATCATACCCGGGATGTTTAATAGACTCTTGTTCAGACAGATTTCAGTGAGTTTTTCCTAAAAATTACAGCCTACAATAAAAAAACTACATATTTCCATGAAAAAAATGGTACCGCTTTCAGCACAAAAAATCGGAAAGAATCATACCGCCGAGGAGGTTAATATACAAGTAGATGAAGATTTTTAGAATAACAACTTTTCATATTAGTTTTTTTATCCCCAGTTTAATAGGTTAATCATTCATATTTGGACAACTTTTCTGTTGTACTTAGGAAGGAGAAAAATAATCATTACCTTAATAATAACAATTTAAATAGATTTATTCAACTGAAACAATAACATTCCAGCATATGTGATTTGCTTAAACATCCATGTTTGTTAACTAATTCGGCTAAACAAAATATATATATTTTAAGAAACTTAGACTGTCAGCCCCTTCCTCCTCACACTTAGTTTCACTTTCTTCTTGTGCAGATCTATTCCACTCCAAACAATCAGAAAAATATTGTTTCTATTCTATTCACTGAACTTCTTGAAACTTAGCAGTGAAGGGGTTGATTCTGTATTCATAGGTTTGTAGAAGTTAGGATGAAGGTCTTTTTCTTAACTCTGTTCATGTTATAACATTTTTGCTGTGAAGAAGAGGCATGTGATCTCCGCTGAGTCAAATTCAGTTTTGAGAACTGCAAAAGTAAACCAAACATCTGTGATAATATCTTGTAGGCAGAGAAACTGCCCAATAATCTTACAGAAACCTCTGGAAGAGCATGACATTGTGAATGGATTCATGGAATTTATTTACCAAAAACATTGAACATATATAGAGATGAGTGAAATATTCAAAAATTCGATTCGGCTGATTCGGCGAATTCGAGGAATAAATTCGATTCGATGCGAATATATTCGCTGCGAATTTAACTTATAAAAAGGGTGTTTCTAGGCTTCAGAGAGCCTTTATATTAGTGCAGAACACTGTACCTTTAATTTAAATGCCCTTGGAGTCTGCTGGGGAAGAGAAGTAATACTGTCAGTCAGTATGACATGCAGATGAGTGCCGTCGATCTTAGAATCACCGCACACTTCACTCATTTGGGCAGTCACGGGGCCAAAACCAGAGTGTGGAGCCACAGTGTGGCGGTGGAGGCAGCAGCAATGGGAGGCCATACAGCACCCTATGACAAAATGGAACCCACCAGCAGTGTGAGGAGACCTGAAAGTGGCACATGGCAGAGTGTGGCGATGGAGACAGCAGCAATGGGAGGCCGTACAGGGACCCATGAGACACTCTGGACCTGGCAGCAGCATGAGGAGGCGGTACAGGGGCCCATGACAGATTACGGGCCTGGCAGCAGCATGAGGAGGCGGTACAGGGGCCCATGGCAGATTACGGGCCTGGCAGCAGCAATGGGAGGCCCGTAATCTGCCAGCACCCTATGACAAAATGGAACCCACCAGCAGTGTGAGGAGACCTGAAAGTGGCACATGGCAGAGTGTGGCGATGGAGACAGCAGCAATGGGAGGCCGTACAGGGACCCATGAGACACTCTGGACCTGGCAGCAGCATGAGGAGGCGGTACAGGGGCCCATGGCAGATTACGGGCCTGGCAGCAGCAATGGGAGGCCCGTAATCTGCCAGCACCCTATGACAAAATGGAACCCACCAGCAGTGTGAGGAGACCTGAAAGTGGCACATGGCAGAGTGTGGCGATGGAGACAGCAGCAATGGGAGGCCGTACAGGGACCCATGAGACACTCTGGACCTGGCAGCAGCATGAGGAGGCGGTACAGGGGCCCATGGCAGATTACGGGCCTGGCAGCAGCAATGGGAGGCCCGTAATCTGCCAGCACCCTATGACAAAATGGAACCCTCCAGCAGTGTGAGGAGACCTGAAAGTGGCACATGGCCGAGTGTGGCGATGGAGACAGCAGCAATGGGAGGCCGTACAGGGACCCATGAGACACTCTGGACCTGGCAGCAGCATGAGGAGGCGGTACAGGGGCCCATGACAGATTACGGGCCTGGCAGCAGCATGAGGAGGCGGTACAGGGGCCCATGGCAGATTACGGGCCTGGCAGCAGCAATGGGAGGCCCGTAATCTGCCAGCACCCTATGACAAAATGGAACCCACCAGCAGTGTGAGGAGACCTGAAAGTGGCACATGGCAGAGTGTGGCGATGGAGACAGCAGCAATGGGAGGCCGTACAGGGACCCATGAGACACTCTGGACCTGGCAGCAGCATGAGGAGGCGGTACAGGGGCCCATGGCAGATTACGGGCCTGGAAGCAGCAATGGGAGGCCCGTAATCTGCCAGCACCCTATGACAAAATGGAACCCACCAGCAGTGTGAGGAGACCTGAAAGTGGCACATGGCAGAGTGTGGCGATGGAAACAGCAGCAATGGGAGGCCGTACAGGGACCCATGAGACACTCTGGACCTGGCAGCAGCATGAGGAGGCGGTACAGGGGCCCATGGCAGATTACGGGCCTGGCAGCAGCAATGGGAGGCCCGTAATCTGCCAGCACCCTATGACAAAATGGAACCCTCCAGCAGTGTGAGGAGACCTGAAAGTGGCACATGGCAGAGTGTGGCGATGGAGACAGCAGCAATGGGAGGCCGTAAAGGGACCCATGAGACACTCTGGACCTGGCAGCAGCATGAGGAGGCGGTACAGGGGCCCATGGCAGATTACGGGCCTGGCAGCAGCAATGGGAGGCCCGTAATCTGCCAGCACCCTATGACAAAATGGAACCCACCAGCAGTGTGAGGAGACCTGAAAGTGGCAAATGGCAGAGTGTGGCGATGGAGACAGCAGCAATGGGAGGCCGTACAGGGACCCATGAGACACTCTGGACCTGACAGCAGCATGAGGAGGCGGTACAGGGGCCCATGGCAGATTACGGGCCTGGCAGCAGCAATGGGAGGCCCGTAATCAGCCAGCACCCTATGACAAAATGGAACCCACCAGCAGTGTGAGGAGACCTGAAAGTGGCACATGGCAGAGTATGGCGTTGGAGACAGCAGCAATGGGAGGCCGTACAGGGACCCATGAGACACTCTGGACCTGGCAGCAGCATGAGGAGGCGGTACAGGGGCCCATGGCAGATTACGAGCCTGGCAGCAGCAATGGGAGGCCCGTAATCTGCCAGCACCCTATGACAAAATGGAACCCCCCAGCAGTGTGAGGAGACCTGAAAGTGGCACATGGCAGAGTGTGGCGATGGAGACAGCAGCAATGGGAGGCCGTACAGGGACCCATGAGACACTCTGGACCTGGCAGCAGCATGAGGAGGCGGTACAGGGGCCCATGGCAGATTACGGGCCTGGCAGCAGCAATGGGAGGCCCGTAATCTGCCAGCACCCTATGACAAAATGGAACCCACCAGCAGTGTGAGGAGACCTGAAAGTGGCAAATGGCAGAGTGTGGCGATGGAGACAGCAGCAATGGGAGGCCGTACAGGGACCCATGAGACACTCTGGACCTGGCAGCAGCATGAGGAGGCGGTACAGGGGCCCATGGCAGATTACGGGCCTGGCAGCAGCAATGGGAGGCCCATAATCTGCCAGCACCCTATGACAAAATGGAACCCACCAGCAGTGTGAGGAGACCTGAAAGTGGCACATGGCAGAGTGTGGCGATGGAGACAGCAGCAATGGGAGGCCGTACAGGGACCCATGAGACACTCTGGACCTGGCAGCAGCATGAGGAGGCGGTACAGGGGCCCATGGCAGATTACGGGCCTGGCAGCAGCAATGGGAGGCCCGTAATCTGCCAGCACCCTATGACAAAATGGAACCCACCAGCAGTGTGAGGAGACCTGAAAGTGGCACATGGCAGAGTGTGGCGATGGAGACAGCAGCAATGGGAGGCCGTACAGGGACCCATGAGACACTCTGGACCTGGCAGCAGCATGAGGAGGCGGTACAGGGGCCCATGGCAGATTACGGGCCTGGCAGCAGCAATGGGAGGCCCGTAATCTGCCAGCACCCTATGACAAAATGGAACCCACCAGCAGTGTGAGGAGACCTGAAAGTGGCACATGGCAGAGTGTGGCGATGGAGACAGCAGCAATGGGAGGCCGTACAGGGACCCATGAGACACTCTGGACCTGGCAGCAGCATGAGGAGGCGGTACAGGGGCCCATGGCAGATTACGGGCCTGGCAGCAGCAATGGGAGGCCCGTAATCTGCCAGCACCCTATGACAAAATGGAACCCACCAGCAGTGTGAGGAGACCTGAAAGTGGCACATGGCAGAGTGTGGCGATGGAGACAGCAGCAATGGGAGGCCGTACAGGGACCCATGAGACACTCTGGACCTGACAGCAGCATGAGGAGGCGGTACAGGGGCCCATGGCAGATTACGGGCCTGGCAGCAGCAATGGGAGGCCCGTAATCTGCCAGCACCCTATGACAAAATGGAACCCACCAGCAGTGTGAGGAGACCTGAAAGTGGCAAATGGCAGAGTGTGGCGATGGAGACAGCAGCAATGGGAGGCCGTACAGGGACCCATGAGACACTCTGGACCTGGCAGCAGCATGAGGAGGCGGTACAGGGGCCCATGGCAGATTACGGGCCTGGCAGCAGCAATGGGAGGCCCATAATCTGCCAGCACCCTATGACAAAATGGAACCCACCAGCAGTGTGAGGAGACCTGAAAGTGGCACATGGCAGAGTGTGGCGATGGAGACAGCAGCAATGGGAGGCCGTACAGGGACCCATGAGACACTCTGGACCTGGCAGCAGCATGAGGAGGCGGTACAGGGGCCCATGGCAGATTACGGGCCTGGCAGCAGCAATGGGAGGCCCGTAATCTGCCAGCACCCTATGACAAAATGGAACCCACCAGCAGTGTGAGGAGACCTGAAAGTGGCACATAGCAGAGTGTGGCGATGGAGACAGCAGCAATGGGAGGCCGTACAGGGACCCATGAGACACTCTGGACCTGGCAGCAGCATGAGGAGGCGGTACAGGGGCCCATGGCAGATTACGGGCCTGGCAGCAGCAATGGGAGGCCCGTAATCTGCCAGCACCCTATGACAAAATGGAACCCACCAGCAGTGTGAGGAGACCTGAAAGTGGCACATGGCAGAGTGTGGCGATGGAGACAGCAGCAATGGGAGGCCGTACAGGGACCCATGACACACTCTGGACCTGGCAGCAGCAAGAGGAGGCGGTACAGGGGCCCATGGCAGAGTGGCGAAGCGTAAGCAGCTTAAATTGAAGGCCATACAGAGGCCTATGTTAAAAATAATAACATGTTTGGGGCATGATTTAGTCAGTTGTGTCAGGAACTGGTGGTTTGAAATCCAGACTAATCCACGCCTGATTCATTTTCACAAACGTGAGTCTCTCCACACTTTGGGTGGACAGTCGTGTCCTCCGCGGAGTTACAATACCTCCTGCCGCACTAAACACGCGCTCCGATGCCACGCTACTGGCCGGGCATGACAGCCTTTCAAGGGCAAATTCAGCTAGTTGGGGCCAAAGGTCAAGTTTCGTTGACCAGTAGTCAAGGGGATTGTCTACCTCGGTTGGCAGGGTGCTGTCCAAGTAGGCCCAAGCCTGTTGTTTGAGCTCCTGCTCCAGGTCCACCTGATGCTGCTGCTGCTGCGGCTGGTTTGTAGTTTCCTCACTGCGCTGGTGAAGAAAGCTACTCATCATCGACTGCAGACTGAGGCAGCCGCTGCTGGTGGAGCTGCCACTGCTCCTACCACCCCACCCCTCCCCTGCTGCCATGGCAACGGAACGCGAGCGCACAGGGCCCACAGTGTCTGAAGATGGACGTTGGCGCAGAAAGGCAGAGACCAACTGAGTACATAGGTGTTTTTTATAGTACGTTATTTTGGCCTCCCTCTCAGCAGGTGTGAAAAAGGCCACCATTTTTGAACGGTAGCGAGGGTCCAACAAGGTGGACAGCCAAAAGTCATCCCTCTGTCTGATGGTTATTATTCGGCTGTCGCTACGCAAGCAACCGAGCATGCTATGGGCCATTTGTGCCAAGGAATGCGAGGGACTCCCTGCCTCCATCTCCACAGCATACTGCCACGGTGGGTCTGGGTCCTCTGTCTCCTCCTCCTCCTCCTCTACCAGATGCTCCTGCTCCTCCACTCCTGTCCGCTGAGTGGAAAAACCACCCATTTCACTCAATAATTCCTGAGCACAAATGTCCTCCTCTACCTCCTCCTCTTCTTCCTGTCCTGCCCCCACAGGGGTCATGTGGCGTTGAGATCTGTGCGCCACGTCTACCGCACCCTGACCAGCCATTGTTAACAGCATTTGTTCCAGGACGTGCAACAGAGGAATGACGTCGTTCATCCCATAGTCCTGCCGACTCACGAATAGCGTGGCCTCCTCAAAGGGCCTGAGCAAGCGGCAGGTGTCACGCATGAGCTGCCAATGGCTGACATCGAAGTTACACAGGGGAGTACCTTTATCCGCTTGTAACATCAGGAAATCGGTGATGGCCTTTCGCTGTTCGTAAAGGCGGTCTAACATATGTAGGGTTGAATTCCACCTTGTTGCAACGTCGCAGATCAGGCGATGCTGTGGAATTCCGTTCTGCCGCTGCAGCTCAAGGAGGGTGTGCTTTGCGGTGTAGGAATGGCTGAAATGCATGCAAAGTTTACGTGACATTTTAAGGTGGTCTTGCAGTGGGATGGTGGATTTTAGGAACCGCTTGACAACCAGATTGAACACGTGAGCCATGCATGGCGCATGGCACAACCTTCCTTGACGCAGAGCAGACACCATGTTCTTTCCGTTGTCGGTCAACATGGTTCCGAGTTTCAGTTTGCGCGGAGACAGCCATCTGTCGATTTCTCTGTTCATTACACTCAGAAGTTCCTCCCCTGTGTGACTACGTTCGCCAAGGCATACCAGGTGCAGCACAGCGTGACACCGTTGCGCCCTGCACATGTGATATGCCGGTCGGGTAATGGGACTTGGCACGGGGGTGGCGGCTGAGGACACGGCGGAAGAAGAGGTGGTAGAGGCGGACATCTTTGCTGGACCAAGGACGTGCAAACGTGGAGGCAAAAGCGGCGTGACCTGTCCAAGTTGCTGGTGCGGCTGTGCCGGCACCACGTTCACCCAGTGGGCCGTAAATGACATGTACTGTCCCTGACCGTAGTTACAGCTCCACACGTCGGCGCTGCCGTGCACTTTGGCAGGGACCGACATGCTCAAAGACTGGCCCACCATCTCTTCTACATGTGAATGCAGGGCTGGCACTGCCTTTTTGGCGAAGAAATGCCGGCTTGGCACTCTCCACCGCGGCGCGGCACAAGCCATCATTTCTCGGAAAGGTGCTGAGTCCACCACTTGGAAAGGGAGGGACTGCAGCACCAGCAACTTGGACAGGAGGACGTTCAGCTTCTGCACCGTCGGGTGCGTGCTCGCAAACTGTTGTCTCTTGGAAACGTATTCCAAGAAAGACTGCTGACGGAATCCGTGAAGAGGAGTAGCAGGAGAAGGAGCATCTGAACGAGCGGAAGATGCCAACGAGCGACAACTCCCCTCAGCAGAGGTGTTGGAGCCTTGACTGGCTGATAGAGGGCGATTGACGTCGGGTGACGGAGCAAGTAACGGAGCGGGTGATGGAGCGGGGGCTGGGGCAGGCAGAATCGCCGTATCTTTATCACGGTTTTCCCATGCCACCGAATGGCAACGCTGCATATGCTGCCGCAACGCTGTAGTCCCAACATGGGCCCCCTGGCCACGCTTGACTTTCTGGCCACATAGTCGACATACGGCTACGTTTACTTCCTCGGGCGGCTTGACGAAAAATTGCCACACCGTCGAGTAGGAAACTTTGCCCCCGCTACTCCTCACTGGCTGACTGCTACTTCCTCCGTGCACACCGGCACCACTACTGGCCGTGGTGGTAGGCTGCAGTGGAGCTGGTGCTCTACTCCGTGGCCGTTTGCCTCCACTGACACTGCTGCGACCCTGCTGCCTCCTGGGCAACCCACCGACTGTTTTGCTCGCTGCCAAGCTGGCACCCTCTTCTCCTGATGATGCGGAAGCAATAGCCTGATGACGACGAGGCTGCCAAGTGCGATCAGCCTCATCATCATCAATTAGGGTCTCCGCCTCACTACTAGCCCCCTCGGCTGCGTGTGGGTCAGGAGACAGACCTGTCTCTAGACCGGCTACCGAGCCACTCTCCTCGCCAGTACTTCTTCGCCTGGCTGCTGAAGAGGCGGATGTCTCCCCCCGTTCCTGACCGCCCTCTGTTAGCTCTTCCTCACTGTACAGTGGGGCTGAGCCCACAGCATGCGATACTTCGCTTGGTGAGGGAACACCAAAGGACAGGGGCAGGTAGAGGACACGTGATTTCAGTGGGCTTGCTCCCGGGCCATGCCAACTAACGGTTGTGTCTGACATACCCACCGACCGTTGGCTGTAGGTGTCAGAGGTGACCTGGGAAGAGGAAGACGACCGAGCCAACCAATCGATGACGGCAGAGTTGTCGGTGGAGACACGACCGCTGGATGACACCAGGAGCACTGGCCTCTGGCTGCGACTAGTGCTGCCTCGACCCCTTCCTCTGCTGCCACGTCTGCTCGCTCCTGAAACATTGCCTCCTCTGCCACTCCTCTGCGTGTTGTCTGACATACTCTTTAATTCAACGATTCTGTGTCCCTGAGTAACGATTCTGTGTCCCTGAGTAACAATTCTGTGTCCCTGAGTAACAGTTCTGTGTCCCTGAGTAACAATTCTGTGTCCCTGAGTAACAATTCTGTGTCCCTGAGTAACAATTCTGTGTCCCTCAGTAACAATTCTGTGTCCCCCAGTAACAATTCTGTGTCCCTCAGTAACAATTCTGTGTCTGTCCCTCAGTAACAATTCTGTGTCCCTCAGTAACAATTCTGTGTCCCTCAGTAACAATTCTGTGTCTGTCCCTGAGTAACAATTCTGTGTCCCTGAGTAACAGTTCTGTGTCCCTGAGTAACAATTCTGTGTCCCTGAGTAACAGTTCTGTGTCCCTGAGTAACAGTTCTGTGTCCCTGAGTAACAATTCTGTGTCCCTCAGTAACAATTCTGTGTCCCTCAGTAACAATTCTGTGTCCCTCAGTAACAACTCTGTGTCTGTCCCTGAGTAACAATTCTGTGTCCCTGAGTAACAGTTCTGTGTCCCTGAGTAACAATTCTGTGTCCCTGAGTAACAGTTCTGTGTCACTGAGTAACAATTCTGTGTCCCTGAGTAACAATTCTGTGTCCCTCAGTAACAATTCTGTGTCCCTCAGTAACAATTCTGTGTCCCTCAGTAACAATTCTGTGTCTGTCCCTGAGTAACAATTCTGTGTCCCTGAGTAACAGTTCTGTGTCCCTGAGTAACAATTCTGTGTCCCTGAGTAACAGTTCTGTGTCCCTCAGTAACAATTCTGTGTCTGTCCCTGAGTAACAATTCTGTGTCCCTCAGTAACAATTCTGTGTCCCTCAGTAACAATTCTGTGTCCCTGAGTAACAATTCTGTGTCCCTCAGTAACAATTCTGTGTCTGTCCCTGAGTAACAATTCTGTGTCCCTGAGTAACAGTTCTGTGTCCCTGAGTAACAATTCTGTGTCCCTGAGTAACAGTTCTGTGTCCCTGAGTAACAGTTCTGTGTCCCTGAGTAACAATTCTGTGTCCCTCAGTAACAATTCTGTGTCTGTCCCTGAGTAACAGTTCTGTGTCCCTGAGTAACAATTCTGTGTCCCTGAATAACAGTTCTGTGTCCCTGAGTAACAATTCTGTGTCCCTGAGTAACAATTCTGTGTCCCTCAGTAACAATTCTGTGTCTGTCCCTGAGTAACAATTCTGTGTCCCTCAGTAACAATTCTGTGTCCCTCAGTAACAATTCTGTGTCCCTCAGTAACAATTCTGTGTCTGTCCCTGAGTAACAATTCTGTGTCCCTGAGTATCAGTTCTGTGTCCCTGAGTAACAATTCTGTGTCCCTGAGTAACAATTCTGTGTCCCTAAGTAACGATTCTGTGTCCCTAAAGTATCTGTGGCCCTAACTCTGTCCCTAATACAGAGAGGTCTGTCTCTCTTGAATGACCGGAGGCAAATGGAGAATTGTAAGATGGCCGCAATTTATAGCTCCACCATTAGACAGTGCTGGCTAGCTGGCTGGCTGCTGATTGGCTAATGCGATCACATGTCATGAATGAATGCATTATGGGTCAGCGCGCCTTGTCTGCGCGCCTTCCCAGAGATCCCCGCTCCGTCGCCACACATGTCGCCGCCATTTTTGGAAAAATTTCGATTCGCGCATCCGAAGTCTGCTAATTTTCGGATTCGGCGCAAATTTTTCCTAATATTCGAAACGAATTCCACTTCGCCAAGTTCGATTCGCTCATCTCTAAACATATACAGCCTTATTCTACATAATTAAAAACTAATCTTTATTTCATGATGGAATAACCTTTAGATGGTAATATATTTTCCTCAAAAGCATTTTATTTAAAAAAATCCGATTTAAATAAAAAAAATCTGATTTAAATAAAAAAAATCAGATTTTTTTTATTTTTTTTTTAAAAATCATTGATTTTTATCCACCCTGGAGAGGCCCTACAGCCGCCCAATAATTTCTACAGGACTTGGTACAGGTCCCCCTTCCGATGCCGTCTGGTGCTGCTTGTGAGCTCTCCGATTCAACTGGGGAGCCCAGGAATGCTGCTCTGTTTTTCCAGCTGCACAAAGAGGAGGAGAAGGTAAACACATACCCTCCTTCCCCCTGTGATGAATGAAATCGGAATCGGTGAGAATTTCGTCACTTTTGTTTTCGGTTTGTTGTTTACAAGCTAAAGCATCCCCTGAGGATCATTACAGGAACACTCCGCTAGGGCCTCCAGCCTGTCTAAACTTCATCAGTAGCCCATTCCATACCTTTCTCAGGCTTTTTGGCAAAGGAGCCCAATAGTAGCCTCACCCTTTCTTCTTTTTTAATCATTAGCTGGCAGTTGGAGAACAGGATGTCCTTTCAACCAATATGCTGCTGTAGGTGCTGCTGGATTCTGTGTGTTGTACACATTATGCTTCCACCATTGGTGGTTAGTGGTGATATTTTTGGCAATGTCAATGGTCAGTCACTTATTCCTTAGGTTTTCCTCTATGTGTTTACTTCAGGGTTGCTTTTTGAATTCTCCAGCTTAAGGATGCTCTCACCAGAGGAGTCTATATGACAGCTGACTGATGTTCACTCAGCGAACATGGCCAAACCACATCAGTCTGTATTTTGGGATTTGTTCTTTAACTGAAGGTTGATGGTCACAACTTGTCCAAATTGTCTCATTTTGATGGTGATCATGAAGAGTGAAATCAGTTTCAAGCACTGCATTTGGAATGGAAGACCTTGAGATTATTTATATCAGGTTTGAGCAGAGTCCATGTTTTCGATCCAAACAGTAGAATTGGCAGGATCAGTGGCAAATTTTGGTCTTGGTGGAGATGTTAGCCTTCTTCCAAAGGTGCCATATGATGACGACAATCACTACACTTGCCTGGCCAATCCTGCTGTGGACTTTGGTGGTGGATGCCATCTACTTCTCCTGCACCAACGATCCCAGGTATTTGAATACCTGGACCTGCCTATGTTCACATAGACCTGTGATCCATCAGTAGTCATCACTTTTGTCTTATCTGCCTTGATTCTTAGGCCAGCAGCCTTGCTTGGCACCTGTTCATTTTCCAGAAGACACTCCCAACTTGCAGTTAGGAGTTTGAAAAACAGAAAGCCACTTGACTTTTTACTGAACAGATTGATTTACATATATACAGCCTTTCAGTCATCCCCATTGTAACGGAACATCCCTTAGTTGCAGACAGTCAGAGAAAATGTCAAGGAGCATATATTAGGGCTTAGTTAAAGTCCCACATCCCATGCCAAAGAGATATGAGTAGGCCAAGGAGAAGCTCCGAGAAGCTAGAGCCTCAAAGAGTACATCCTGCATGCTTTGGTCCTTACACTGCTTCCCATGGCCAACTCCCCAAGTAGACTCCCACCAGACTATATATATAGGACCCTCTTACCCAGGATTTCCCACAATGGCAGGGGTAGGGCTGGCACTTCCTTACTATCTATGACATGGGTGCTCAACCTTTTGAAGAGCGAGGGCCACTTAAGTGATTTGCTAACCGGTCACTGGTCACAATGAAATGAAATGGTTCTGAATTTTCAAATTTATTATTTTGAATAGAATAATAAACATTTTCCTCCTGCAGCCACTGAGTGCTTGCTGGCAGGAGGGAGAGGAGAAGCCAGCTTTCAGCGTTTGCAGGAGGAAAATGGAGAGGATCAGTTCCTGTATTAGTTGCCCCTGCCGCCCCTCCTGTCCAAGTGTAAAATCAAATGTGACAGGGAGGCCACACGGGCCCTCTGGGGCATGGGTCGGGGCCACCATTGCAACCTCTAATGCTACACAAGTGGTTGGGGTGAAGTAAAAACACATCTCAACTATGAGGTTTTTCTGGCCCTTAAACCTCAAATGTAAACAAGTTCTTACTGTCCTGAGCCCCCTATAAAGCTGCTTCCAAATTGATGCGCTGCGGCTCACCCCCACTGCGGGTGCTTCGCAGTTCACCTTCAGCTTTCTTGTGGCTTGTCTGCAATTTGCCATAAACTTCTATTATATCTTGAGGGTATGGTGCACTTTCTGAAAGCACACCAAACTCCTGCATTCGGTTTGAGGTGGAGGGCCACAGGTTGAGCACCCTTGATCTATGGCAGTGGTTCTTAACCTGGGTTCGATCGAACCCCAGGGGTTCGGTGAGTCAGTCTCGGGGGTTCGGCGGAGGTCACCCACACCCGACTCATATGATTTGTGATGACATGCCCCGCTTGTCCATCATTGGCTGCAGGTGGTCACGCAACATCGCTTAGCCCAGTGGTCGGCAAGCCACGGCTCTTGTGTGTCGGGCGCCCGCTCCCCTCCCTCCTCTCGGGCGGCAGGGACTCAAATGCAATGATTGGCCAGTCTCGCTGCCACTCACATCCTGATAGCCAGTGATTGGCTGTCAGGATGTGTGTAGGCGGGGCAGCGTGACGAACGTGAGAGGAGCTAGGCTCCTCTCACAGTCCGCCCTGAAGACCGGAACGGCGCGGGAATACAGCGAGAGGAACGCGCGGAGCAAAGGTAAGTGAATTGACACAGGGGGGACTTGAGGACTTAATATGGGGGATGAATTAATATGGGGAATGAATTACTATAGGGGGGATGAATTACTATGTGGGGGATGAATTACTATATGGGGGATGAATTATTATATGGGGGATGAATTACTATATGGGGGATGTATTACTATATGGGGGATGTATTACTATATGGGGGATGAATTACTATATGGGGGATGAATTACTATATGGGGGATGAATTACTATGGGGGATGTATTACTATGGGGGATGAATTACTATATGGGGGATGAATTATTATATGGGGGATGAATTACTATATGGGGGATGTATTACTATATGGGGGATGAATTACTATATGGGGGATGTATTACTATGGGGCATGAATTACTATATGGGGGATGAATTACTATGGGGGATGAATTACTATATGGGGAAGGAATTACTATAGGGGGGATGAATTACTATATGGGGGATGAATTACTATATGGGGGGATGAATTACTATGGGGGATGAATTACTATAGGGGGGATGAATTACTATGAGGGATGAATTACTATGGGGGATGAATTACTATATGGGGGATGAATTACTATATGGGGGATGAATTACTATGGGGGATGAATTACTATATGGGGGATGAATTACTATATGGGGGATGAATTACTATGGGGGATGAATTTTCATACCGTTTGTTACAACATATCTTTGCGAGCAATCCTTTTCGAGGATGCTGGACATAAAGACGAAGAAAAGGAACAGACTTTGTTGCAAAAATGACATGAGAGTGGCACTTGCCAAGGTAATGCCGCGCATTTCTGAACTGGCCTCTGAAAGACAACAGCAGAAGTCACACTGATTTGCGGTAAATATTCATTATTTTGTTTTTGTGTGAAAATCATGTTTTAATGGTTTTGTTCTTTGTTCTTAATGGTTTTGTTCATTTTGTGCACCTATGTATAAATATATACCTATGTTTTGAATTTTAAAAATCATATTTTATTTTTCCAATTAAGAAGGGTTCGGTGAATGCGCATATGAAACTGGTGGGGTTCAGTACCTCCAAAAAGGTTAAGAACCACTGATCTATGGTATACCTCATCCACTACTCTGGGAACCTCTACTGCAGTGGTTCTCAACCTGTGGGTCACGACCCCTTTGGGGGTCGAACAACCCTTTCACAGGGGTCCCCTAAGACCATCAGAAAACACATATTTCCGATGTGTAAAGAGCAGCTACTGTGTAGAAAGCAGCTGCTGTGTTGAAAGCAGCTACTCTGTTAAAAGCAGCTGCTGTGTTGAAAGCAGCAGTATTGGAGGTAAAAGGACACTCATGAATTATAATTACTGGGTAAATAATTTTATGGTTGGGGGTCACCACAACATGAGGAACTGTATTAAAGGGTCACGGCATTAGGAAGGTTGAGAACCACTGCTCTAGTGAGTACCTAGCTATCCTCGCCACTTCTTTTTTACTATACAGTTCCCACTATACAGTTCTAGTGACCAGTTTGGGGAACTACATTGGGCACCTACACTTTCTCTTATGGCAACATTTAATGAACAGTTTGGGGAACTGCGTTGGACACCTATGTGCGCCTACCCTACACTTTCACTTACAGATTTACTACACCACCCCCATCCTATTGCTAGATAAGGTATAGAGAAGCACCACACTGATGAGATCTGTGTCACTCTGCTCTCTCCTCCTATCAGCATGCATCTTGCACTGCAGCACACCCGATCGGCTTCATGTGCTGCTTCTTCCTGTGCTAGTTAAAAAAAAACCACACACACACAATGTATAAAGGATTACAGAGCTGCAATCATTTCAGCCTTTAAACCTTCCTTGAGTTCAGTGTTAAAAAATAAATGTAGTGGCTGTTCTGTGAACATACAATATACCTGGACTATAAGGAGCTGTGGTTTAAGAATGCACATACACCTCCACAACTCTGTCTCTGTGTTCATTCTTTCATGGTCTGCCTAGAAAAGGATGATACCTCTCAGTTCAATACATTTTGTTGACTCCCGGGGTCATATAAAAACCAATTGCAAAGCAATTTGAAACACAGCATGACATCAAACATAGAAATTCAGAAAAGCCGGCAAGATAAGCATTGCAATAGTATGTCACAAAAAAGCTTAGCTCCTCCAATGGCCCTGCCAGTAGAAGTCTATGTATAGTGGGATGTATGGAGTTTTAAAGCAAGCTGATTAATTTCATGATGCTTTTAGGAAACGGAATCACAAAGTCTCTTTTCCACTTAGAGGGACATTCATTCCACACGGTGGGTGCTACTAAATCTCCGGGAACCTCTCTGGCCTCTTCGCTCTGCCATGGCATCTTAGGAAACATTATTGTTCATGCTATAAGCTTCTATTACCATGCTGTATTTACGCCTTTTTTTCGAGAATGTATAAAAAATATAGCAGAATCTAGACTCCCTGCCTTCCTTTGATTCTTGGTCAGTTGTAGCGGCTCCTGTCCTGGACTGAAATTGCTTACTCTAATTTCTCTGCACACTGTGAGCTTCCAACAGCATGCATTAGAAGCTGCAGCATATCAGATAGAGCTTGTCTTATTTCCTGGCTGAAGGACATCCAACATCATCTATCCCTTTCCTTCCCAGCCTGATGTCCCTGGCTTGCCCTCTTCATTCACTGAATTTCATTTTTTTCAATCAAATTTACGATGATGCTGCAATGAGTTGTTTCGAAGTGTTTTGAGTGGCATGCGCACTTCAGTAGTAGAAGAACATCACTGGAAACCGACGAGTGATCAGGAAGACCTTCAATGAGCTGAACCCTTGAAAATTCCCTTTTCCTGAAGATGAAAATCCAGCTCCATGGTCACTTTGACAACATTGTGGAAATCCAGCGATTTGCCCAGTTTCACGCAGAATTTCATGCTTGCTCTTTGTTCTAACTTCCTGTCCATGATGAAATAACAGACGTGGGTAATGCACGTGGTCAGAACAGCACCAGTTGCACAGCTCCCAAAGTACACAGGATGATGTCTTTTGGCACACTGAGTTATGAAGGTCGGTGCTCCCTGTGACTGTGTGCAGCCTTGTGCTGCCATTTGTTGACGTGTTACAAAACTAGTCTCAAAACTTTTTGACACCACCTTGTATAGTACTGTGAGGCTCACTTGGGTAAAGTCATTTTAAATAGGCCTTGAAACTAAATTGGCAGCTTTTCTGTACCTTTTAGCAAAAAGCTGTCCAATGACTTTGGCTAGGGTAAGATGATGCCATCAGTCTGCTGCAGGCAAGAAAAAAATAATTTCTACAGTCTCCTCTCCTCTGGTGATTAGACTGTTTATTGTAACTTAGTAGCAAGTCACGAGGTGAGAGACTGCAGCAAAGGCTGATATGTGTCAGAAATTTCTGAGCCAGGGGCGGACTGACCATTTGGAAACTCAGGCACTGCCCGAGGGCCCGGGGTCATTAGCGGGCCCCATGAGATGCCCCTGGTACCCTTTTCATAGGCTTTTTTGAGTTTGGGCAAGGACACAGGGGCCCCATGATCCCCTATTGCCCGGGGGCCCCATAAGTTGTCAGCCCGCCCCTGTTCTGAGCACAACCAAACACTGCATAGGAACCAAGACTTACAGGGTGGTATGATCTCTGAGCCGACGTCATAGTCCAGATGTAAATGCTGATCCTGATTAGTGTCTGAACAAAGATGGCTCCGTCCTTCTGGTGAGAACAACAGACAAAAGCATTGTCAGGAGCAGTACTGTGAACTCTGTGAGAGGTAACAAACACCTAAAGTATTACATCACATTATATACAAACACCACCTGTCAAACGTGCCCATTGAGGTCAATGGGGCTGTGCTGCACGGCAAGCCAAACGGTTGTGGCACAGTTTGAAAATACAAAATCCCCCTTTGGGATTGGAAAAAAAACAAACAGGCATTCAGGAGTTGGCAGGATGACCAGCCATAAACCCCTCCAAAAACAGGCATTCAGGGGGTGGCAGGGTCACCTTCTTAACACCTGTAAGCCCCTACTCTACTACCCTCTGAAAAGCGTTGCACTATAGATCGCTTTTCAGGGGGCGAAAGAGATTACCACACTGCTCTACATGCCTGTTCAATTGCTGTGTTCGAGGCAGTGTGGCACCCATGGGATAATTTCACCTCTTCCCACCTTTCTCCAAATGTACGGTTCTAATGGCCTCCCCACTGTTGCTATGTGACATTATTATGTTTGTAACCATGCAGATTTCATCATCGATATGCTCCCTCTTTCTTTTGTGTTCTTCTTTCATTTACTGTTTGTATATATATATATATATATATATATATATATAAATATATATATGAAAACCAATAAAAATTGTTAATATTAAAAAAAAAGAGATTACCACCCATGTGAAAGGGGCCTTAGAACCTGAAGACGAGTGATACAAGCCTTAGGGCCTGTTGGCAGTGCCTGGGTTACCACAAGGTATGTTACATGTGTTGGTGCAATGTGGTGCCATCATTCTGCATGGCATTCCAATGCACCTTGCGATGGACGGATGTTGTATCGCAGCCTGACTGATAACTCATGGGGCCCCCGGGCAATAGGGGATTATGGGGCCCCTGTGTCCTTGCCCAAACTCAAAAAAGCCTATGAAAAAGGTACCAGGGGCATCTCATGGGGCCCCCTACTGACCCCGGGCCCTCGGGCAGTGCCCGAGTTTTCAAATGGTCAGTCCACCCCTGATCACAGCACGATGCCTGGTAATGCTGTAACTTACAATGTGGTGTGCTGCCAAAAATAATGCATGCTCTGTATTTGTCACCGCACTGCACTGCAGGTTAGTGCTTTGCCACAATACAGTGCAAATTCATTGCAGGGTGCATTGGGGTGCCATTCAGAATAAATGCCACTGCATTGCTCTAATGCAGTGGTTCTCAACCTTCCTAACGCCGCGACCCTTTAATACAGTTCCTCATGTTGTGGTGACCCCCAACCATAAAATTATTTACCCAGTAATTATAATTCATGAGTGTCGTTTTACCTCCAATACTGCTGCTTTCAACACAGTAGCTGCTTTTAACAGAGTAGCTGCTTTCAACATAGCAGCTGCTTTCTACACAGTAGCTGCTCTTTACACATCGGAAATATGTGTTTTCTGATGGTCTTAGGCGACCCCTGTGAAACGGTTGTTCGACCCCCAAAGGGGTCGCGACCCACAGGTTGAGAACCACTGCTCTAATGCAATTGTAGTGCATCGTGACATGTTGTGGTATGTGCACAGTAATGTACTGGAGTGATCGGGTCCTTAAAGTGGTTCTAAAGGCTGAAGGTTTTTTACTGTAAGGTAAAAAAACCTTGTTTGCAGCTGTCCTCCAACCCCCAAAACTTACCTGAGCCCAATTGCGATCCAGCGATGTGCCCAGCTCTCTCCCACCTCATTGGCTCAGAGACAGAAGCAGGAGCCATTAGCTCCTGCTGCTGTCAATCACAGTAAGGAGGAAGTGGAAGGCGTGGCTGAGTTGGCACAATGTGTGTCAATGGAATCAGAAGTGAGAACACACAAGTGCCACTATAGCAAGCCACTTGCTATGGGGGCACTTAGCAGGGGGAAGAAGCCAGGAGCGATGGTGGGGGACCCCAGAATAGAAGGATCGGGGCTTGTCTGTGAAAAACCATTACGCAGAGATGGTACAGAGGTTAGAGAAAAAAAAATGGAAACACTACATGATTTGCAGATGTGAAAAGGATGAGATATTTTGCATTGACAGCGGAAGTAATGTAACATTCTTTTGCTTCCGCTGTGTGATGAGACACCTACAGTCAGGTCCATAAATATTGGGACATCGACACAATTCTAACATTTTTGGCTCTATACACCACCACAATGGATTTGCAGTTAAAGCACATCTTGCTCGTTTTATTTCAGACTGTCAGCTTTAATTTAAGGGTATTTACATCCATATCAGGTGAACGGTGTAGGAATTACAACAGTCTGCATATATGCCTCCCACTTGTTAAGGGACCGAAAGTAATGGGACAGAATAATAATCATAAATGAAACTTTCACTTTTTAATATTTGGTTGCAAATCCTTTGCAGTCAATTACAGCCTGAAGTCTGGAACGCATAGACATCACCAGACGCTGGGTTTCATCCCTGGTGGTGCTCTGCCAGGCCTCTACTGCAACTGTCTTCAGTTCCTGCTTGTTCTTGGGGCATTTTCCCTTCAGTTTTGTCTTCAGCAAGTGAAATGCATGCTCAATCGGATTCAGGTCAGGTGATTGACTTGGCCATTGCATAACATTCCACTTCTTTCCCTTAAAAAACTCTTTGGTTGCTTTTGCAGTATGCTTTGGGTCATTGTCCATCTGCACTGTGAAGCGTCCAATGAGTTCTGAAGCATTTGGCTGAATATGAGCAGATAATATTCCCGAAACACTTCAGAATTCCTCCTGCTGCTTTTGTCAGCAGTCACATCATCAATAAATACAAGAGAACCAGTTCCATTGGCAGCCATACATGCCCACGCCATGACACTACCACCACCATGCTTCACTGATGAGGTGGTATGCTTAGGATCATGAGCAGTTCCTTTCCTTCTCCATACTCTTCTCTTCCCATCACTCTGGTACAAGTTGATCTTGGTCTCATCTGTCCATAGGATGTTGTTCCAGAACTGTGAAGGCTTTTTTAGATGTCGTTTGGCAAACTCTAATCTGGCCTTCCTGTTTTTGAGGCTCACCAATGGTTTACATCTTGTGGTGAACCCTCTGTATTCACTCTGGTGAAGTCTTCTCTTGATTGGTGACTTTGACACACATACACCTACCTCCTGGAGAGTGTTCTTGATCTGGCCAACTGTTGTGAAGGGTGTTTTCTTCACCAGGGAAAGAATTCTTTGGTCATCCACCACAGTTGTTTTCCGTGGTCTTCCGGGTCTTTTGGTGTTGCTGAGCTCACCTGCGCGTTCCTTCTTTTTAAGAATGTTCCAAACAGTTGCTTTGGCCACGCCTAATGTTTTTGCTATCTCTCCGATGGGTTTGTTTTGTTTTTTCAGCCTAATGATGGCTTGCTTCACTGATAGTGACAGCTCTTTGGATCTCATCTTGAGAGTTGACAGCAACAGATTCCAAATGCAAATAGCACACTTGAAATGAACTCTGGACCTTTTATCTGCTCATTGTAATTGGGATAATGAGGGAATAACACACACCTGGCCATGGAACAGCTGAGAAGCCAATTGTCCCATTACTTTTGGTCCCTTAACAAGTGGGAGGCACATATGCAAACTGTTGTAATTCCTACACCGTTCACCTGATTTGGATGTAAATACCCTCAAATTAAAGCTGACAGTCTGCAGTTAAAGCACATCTTGTTTGTTTCATTTCAAATTCATTGTGGTGGTGTATAGAGCCAAAAATGTTAGAATTGTGTCGATGTCCCAATATTTATGGACCTGACTGTAGCTAACAGGTGGGAAACCTCACTTTCCTCATTCGCTGCATGTGCTAGTAATACGGAGTCATGTCAGATCTTACTGAGCTTCAAAGAGGGAAAATTGTTGGTGCTGCTTAGCTGGGATCTCTGTAATTGAAGTTGTCAATTTGTTTGCCATGTCGCGAGGTAAAGCATCAAAGGCTATGACGGCATATACAGTTTCTGGGAAAACGTCGTCTTGATAAGCATAAGTGCGGTCCACATGGTCAACTGACCGAAAGAGACAAAAGGACATTGAGTAGGATTGTGACCTGGAATAAGAAAACAACTGCTACAAAAGTGACTGCAGAGCTCAATCTCAGTCTTCACAGGACTCAGTCTTCAGTCACAGAGGCCCCAGCTAAGCGGCACAAACAATTTGCCCTCTTTGAAGCTCAGTAAGCTCTGACATGAATCCGTATTACTAGCAGCGCACGCAGTGAATGACAAAAGTGAGGCTTCCCACCTTTAACTGGGTTTCTCATCACACAGCGGAAGCAAAAAAATGTTACATCACTTCCGCTTCCAACGTGAAACACGTTGTCACTTTCACACCCACAAATGCAGTGTTTCCGTTTTTTTGGAAAAGAGCAAAAAAGGGTGCACTCTCCTCGTGTATTACCATGATAAAAAATAATTTATTGAAAATGACAAAAGTATATACTCACAAACCAAGAGTCAAGATAGGCCCAAAGCAAAAAAAAAAAAATAAGCGCAGGGTCGATATGACTGGGGGAATAGAGGGATAACAGAGGGTTAAATTATGGGAAATTTTGGGGATTAAGGCTTACCTTCCTGGATGGGGGATGTTGGGGAGGGTCTCCCAGAGAGGAAAAGGAGGGTCTGTCCTCAGGAAGTCCAGTGGGGGAAGTTTGGAAGAAGAAGCTTCCCACCCTCCCTCCCCTTCGTGCTTTGGTTTGGATTGTCACGGCGGGGACAATCCTTGGCGGTGGTTGGTCTTTGGAGGAGGAAAGAATTCTGTATGGAGACAGATTCAGGACCCATCAGTGGTATGGAGACCTCGGTACATTCCAGTTAACAAGGGGTTAACTCGGAATCGGTGAAATGGTGATCACTGCAGATAAGTAGGGTTATCCCCAAGCCGCTGTGTTGCGGCTGGGGATAAGTAGGATTGTCCCAGAGCCGGTGGGATACCACTGGGGATAAGGATTGTCCCAGAGCCGGTGGGATGCCACTGGGGATAAGTAGGATTGTCCCAGAGCCGGTGGGTTGCGGCTGAGGATAAGTAGGATTGTCCCAGAGCCGGTGGGATGCAGCTGGGGATAAGTAGAATTGTCCCTGAGCCGGTGGGATGCATCTGGGGATAAGTAGGATTGTCCCTGAGCCGGTGGGATGCAGCTGGGGATAAGTAGGATTGTCCCAGAGCCAGTGGGATGCGGCTGGGGATAAGTAGGATTGTTCCAGAGCCAGTGGGATGCGGCTGGGGATAAGTAGGATTGTCCCAGAGCCGGTGGGATGCAGCTGGGGATAAGTAGGATTGTCCCAGAGCCGGTGGGTTGCGGCTGAGGATAAGTAGGATTGTCCCAGAGCCAGTGGGATGCAGCTGGGGATAAGTAGGATTGTCCCAGAGCCAGTGGGATGCGGCTGGGGATAAGTAGGATTGTCCCAGAGCCGGTGGGATGCAGCTGGGGATAAGTAGGATTGTCTCAGAGCCAGTGGGATGCGGCTGGGGATAAGTAGGATTGTCCCAGAGCCAGTGGGATGCAGCTGAGGATAAGTAGGATTGTCCCAGAGCAGGTGGGATGCAGCTGGGGATAAGTAGGATTGTCCCAGAGCCAGTGGGATGCGGCTGGGGATAAGTAGGATTGTCCCCAAGCCGGTGGGATGCAGCTGGGGATAAGTAGGATTGTCCTAGAGCCGGTGGGTTGCGGCTGAGGATAAGTAGGATTGTCCCAGAGCCAGTGGGATGTGGCTGGGGATAAGTAGGATTGTCCCAGAGCCAGTGGGATGCGGTTGGGGATAAGTAGGATTGTCCCAGAGCCATTGGGATGCAGCTGAGGATAAGTAGGATTGTCCCAGAGCCGGTGGGATGCGGCTGGGGATAAGTAGGATTGTCTCCGAGCCGGTGGGATGCAGCTGGGGATAAGTAGGATTGTCCCAGAGCCAGTGGGATGCGGCTGGGGATAAGTAGGATTGTCCCAGAGCCGGTGGGATGCGGCTGGGGATAAGTAGGATTGTCCCCGAGTCGGTCGGTTGTGGCTGTGGGCCTAAGTTGAAGGAATGTTTTCTGCAAAATTGAGGTTGGGTTTATGGTCCTCCAAAGACCACCATGTTTTCATCTGTTTATAATTTGGAATGTTATGTTATCAATGTTAAAATAATTTATTGGTTAATTAAAGGCTGCTATGGCCATTTTGACTCCAGAAACTTGTTTGCGTATTTTGTATAGCTGGGATGGTTGAGGGTATGGCCTACCAGGCTTGATTAGGTTGGAAGGCGTATATTCTACTCTTGTCATGTATACAAGCAAGGAACTAATGTGACAGTCCCAGCAAACGGTATGGGTACGCTAACGCATTTCGGGAGCCAAACTCCCTTCCTCAGATCTGCTCTTGGTTTGTGAGTATATACTTTTATCATTTTCAATAAATTCTTTTTTATCACGGTAATGCATGAGGAGAGTGCGCCCTTTTTTGCTCTTTTCCAGTATTATCAAGATTCCCCGATCTTTAGAGAGCTGCACCTCAGCGAGTGACTGTTACCGTGTTCCTGGGACATTTATGGACCTGAGCTCTGGTTTTGCGTTTCTTTTTTTTTTCCATTTTTTTGTCTAACCCCTGTAAGTATGACATGTTTGTTATTTAAAAGAAAATTACCTTTAGCATCACTTTAATGTAAAAATGAAACCATAACAGAATCTTTGCTGCTGCAAGGGATCTGTCTTTTTATACCCTGTGCCTGAACAATAGCAGCTTTCAGACCTTGCTTAGTCCTGGAATATCCAATAAAATTTAAATATAATAAAGCCGCCTCATTCTCTTGCTTGACCGCAGGTTTATTGTAAAGTCTCGCAGACATCTACAGGTGACCAGACATCAAAGCAGGAACCTTAATGCGTTTCACACAAAGTTAATCATAAGGACATTTTACATCGTGTGCGAAATGCTTTAAGGTTTCTCCTTTGATGTCTGGTCACCTGTACATGTCTGTGCGACTCTACAATAAACCTACGGTCAAGCAAGGGAATGAGGCGGCTTTCTTATATTAGTTTTGTAAAAATGAAACACTTTACCATATAAATCCACTTTTCGAGATGATTCATCGCCATTGTTTAGAATAAGCTCGAAGGTCACAGCTGTTGTTCCTAATTATGTTTTATAAGGGAGGTGTAAAGAGCCCTACACTGTCTTGAGGAGAAATTTCCCTTATAAGCTCGCATATCTGACAAGCTAATACATACTTAGAATTTGATGTCACCATTTATAAGGAATGGCAATGAAAAGGGTTATAAATGGGGAGTAGCAAGACGCATCATGCAGGGGTCATAAGGGCCAAATGGACATTAAAATATGAACGATAAAACGGTGTTTAATCCACAAGTCGGTACACAGGTCACATGTTAGGGTGACCTTTCTTGTAGAATGCGCCGGGATATGACAGCGTGTTATTTGTGAGTTTAACAGTAAAATGCGAACGGCTGTTATCTACCAACCCCAAACGGGACCTTGTTCCAGCGGACAATTCTCTTTTTAAAGGAAAAGAGCATTATTTGTTTATATGCAGAAACTTTGCTTCATATTTTATAGTATATTTGAAGCCATAATTGTTTTTTCAATACTGCGTGATTTTAAATGGTTAGACCCACATAAGGGGTTTTTTTTTGCAGTTCCATCAAGGAGATTTTCCTTTCACTTCATATCTTGACAACAGGGTGTGGGAGTAAATCTCTCCAAAGTGAGTGAAACTCCACTTATAGACTGGAACAAGCCATAAGCCAAACACCTTGCTAAAGACCCAGGGGAGCTGTGGACAGACCAAAAGGAAGAGCTTCAAACCGGAAATGTTGCTCACCCAGCACAAATCTCAGAAAGTGCTTATGCAAGGAAAGATGGGAACAAGCAAATATGCATCCTTGATGTCTATTGATGCTAGAAACTGCCTTTGTTGCATAAAGTGCACAATGTCCCAGACCCAGAGATCTGAAATACCCTGAGTCCAGGTGGTCAAGAAGGACAATAGATAGCAGATTTACTAAAACTGGTTGACTCAGAATTTTGGGCACCTGTGCATGGTAGCCAATCAGCTTCTAACCTTAGCATGTTCAGTTAAGCTTCAGCAATAAAACCTGGAAGCTGATTGGTTTTTATGCAGAAGTGGACAAGATTCTGAGTCAACCAGGTTTAGTAAATAAACCCCTAGATGTCCAAAAGGAAGAGCTTCAAACCGGAAATGTTGCTCACCCAGCACAAATCTCAGAAAGTGCTTATGCAAGGAAAGATGGGAACAAGCAAATATGCATCCTTGATGTCTATTGATGCTAGAAACTGCCTTTGTTGCATAAAGTGCACAATGTCCCAGACCCAGAGATCTGAAATACCCTGAGTCCAGGTGGTCAAGAAGGACAATAGATGCCCGACCCCCAGAAATTAGGCTCCCCTTCCTTGTGCCAGACGTGGTCTTAGAAGAAGAGGTCTGGGAGGGACAAAGAGAACTTTTCTGAGTCCAGAAGTGGATGATTTTGCCTGAGCGCCTTTGCTTTCTTCCTAATAGGTAAAGGGGGTGCTCTTTTTGCCTGTGACTTTCTTAAAAGGTTGTTTAAAGACTGTCTGAAGAGTTGTTCTCTGTCAAATGGAATCCTTTCCAGACCATTTCTGCAACCACAGAGTCCTGAGCATCTGAACTTACATGAACTAGGTGGGAATTTTGGGACAAGGCTACTGGGAGGAGCTCCAATTTTTAGACTACTAATGGATCCATCAGGATCAACTAAGAGTTATATACCATGCCCTTGGCCCAAATAGCTAGGGTCTTGACAGTGCAAAAGAGGCTTTAAGAAGGGTTTCTAACCTCCTGTCCATTTGGGTCTTTGATGTTTGGTATACCCTCAGCCAGATCCAGAAATAGCAGGATCCACCTACAGAAACCACCACTGGATCCACCAATTTTTGTAGAAAGGTTTCTAAACTGGGTACTGCTGAGTATGGATAATCTTTGCAGGGGCAGACTGACCATTTCAGTAGGGGGCCCAATGAGATGCCCCTGTTACCTTTTTCATAGGCTTTTTTGAGTTTGGGCAAGGACACAGGGGCCCCATGATTCCCTATTGCTCGGGGGCCCCATGAGTTGTCAGTCCGCCCCTGGATCTTCAGAAGCTTACTTCTGTTTGTAAACAAAGTGCTGGGAATTCCCTTCATCTATACCCTCTTACCCTCTTTGGTCTGGTAAAGGTGAGAAGAGAGGACCCCACAAAAAAGGGGTTTACTCTTAAAATATACAGTATATGAGAACTTTATCCTTGATGATATTCTGGTATTGATGACAAAGGGTATTCCACACAAAGCAACACTCTGGTATGGATTTTAAGGGGGAACCGCACAAAAATTAGGCATGAGGTCCCCCTCAAAAATCCACACCAGACCCCTATCCAAACATGCACCCTGCCATGCCAGAAAAAGGGGAAGAGAAGTATGTGCCCCCTTCCTCCTGAATCATACCAGGCCACATGTCCTCAATATGGCAGGTACCTTGCCAGGAGGGACCTGTAAATCCACCATCAATTACGGCTCCAGCACATGGCAGCTGGATATAAACAAAGAGGCAGGGTTTTCCAGGTGACATCAATAAACGAATATGGACATGACAATATTTGGTCTTGATTAATGGCATTGTATAATTAAGAAAACTATGTTAAAGAAACAAAATCTACTAACAGACATCATGCATGCCTCTTTTTATTTGCCAATAGATCCTCTTTAACTGCTAATTATGCACTTATGGTAATATGAAGACAAATTCTAGTAGGGGAATTTATATACAGTATAACATTTACAAAATGTTGGTGGAAAATCTGTGTAGTTTAAAAAATGGAGATAAAATCACAAATGGAAATGAGAATTTTATTTACAGACTTGAGCGATACTTGGGGAAACAAAAAAAAACAGACACAAATATGAAAAACAATTGGACTCCTGAAACCTGTAATACATTTATATTGCATTTATGGCTGAGAACTTCCTCAGAGGCCTCTTTTTCCATAGTTGGCAACATTCTGAAAGTGATTTTCAGCTAGATTTTTGATACAAAGCCAGTATGTCTACACAGAGTGTTTGTCATGCTGATTTCAAGAAACTCTCAATATACTACTCTAAGGCAAGTGTTATGTTCAAAGCATGGTAAGACAAGGCATCCTTGCATTGTTCTTACATAGTTAAAGCTCAACTCAAATAATTTTTTATATAGTTTAAATCAAGTTGTCCAACAAAATTTAGAATTAAATAATCAGCTTTTGTTGCAATACAAACATTTCCTTGTCTCTGCCCCCCACAGTGTTTCATACAGTAGATCCAAAATTGGTAATTTTGAACAAATATACCAGTCCTTCTAGCTCAACCTGTATAGGTGTGAGTGTGTTTATGTCAATATAATTTCCCATAATCCTGTCCTATATTGCATTCTCTAAGATGCCCATCTAAGAGCTTTTTTAAATTATCAACACTTCCCGCCGATACCACTGATTGTGGAAGGGAGTTCCACAGCCTTACCACTCTAACAGCCTATCCTCCTATGCAGTTTAAGGTTGAACCTCTTCTCCAATTTCATTGAGTGGCTACTCAACTTTGTATAAACTTATTACCGATGTAAGACAGATGGAGTGTTTGACTGCTTCACATAGTGGTTCGTTTGCTGTATTTGAGATGATTTGGCTCCCGTGGGATACCTTCTCTTCCTCTATGCCAGCCCAAATTGTAAGACCCTGATTTTTCTCGCACTGTTACTATATGACTCCACTGGTCTTGACCAAATGTAATATTAGCCATCGATGTACCTCTCTGTTTTGCTTGTTTTATTTTTTCTTTGTTTTCTGTAACACTTGATTTACTTGAAAACCAATAAAAATTGTTAATATAAAAACAAAATGAACAGGATGCTTGCAGCCTTTTCTAGTTCTCTTCTATGTTACTTCTCTCTGAACATTAGAAGTTATTTTTGCAGCCTTCCCTTCTCTCCCCTTTATTTGTGTTCTATATACCTGTACCCTTGTCAGTATTAGGTGGATGTGGAGACAATAATAAACAAAAATGGAGAGTTGTTTGAAGTGAAAGAAGGCACTAATGAGTAAAACGTATATCGGTCACGAAAGTGAGCTACTGACTAAGGTGTCACCGCAGTTAGCCATTGAATACGACCCCTTTTACAAGATCTCTAATAAAATTTATATAAGATATAAGGGCACCCCTGTTCAAGTCTTGCACTTAGTCTAGCAAGAAAATCAGCTGCAATCTTCCCATCTAGGACTTGGAATTTGCTGACTGCTGCTTCTGGTAGAAGAAGGATTAAGCCCAATTTGCATATCACAGCGCCGGCTGAGGCGGAAGGTCACAAACGCAGCTAGGTGGATCCACCCATAAACACCTGAACATGAGAAGCAATTATAGCTCGTGTCACTTCCGCCACTTAGCCGCTGCCTTTTCCAAATCATATTCCTTCAGGGGCTGATCTGTTTGTAATAGCACATCAGATTTCTGCAAGCAATACAATTACACGTCTGGGACGAGGACGTGAATGGAAGAGACAAGGAGTCAAACGTGCAGAAAGAGATGCAGAGCAGTGATTGCAAATTTCTTATAGGGGCATTTAGTTATAGTACGACCAGTGGAAGGATCCACCTCTACAACAGCTATTGTCCTGTTTTCAAGTCCAATTAAAAGGGTTTATTGTTTTCTGTTGCAAGTTTATAAACTTTTTATTGTATTTTTTTTGTATGACTTTTACATTTACTTTCTTTGCATGCATACTGTAAAATCTTTATTTTGTATTAATTGAATACAAGGTGCTTCCATGGTAAAGCTTTTGCAGCTCAAAAGAAAAGTCTATTCATGGCTGCTCACTTTGTCTCTCTTGACTAAAGGATTCGTCATCCTTGGTCATTCTACTAACCCTTAAAATAATAATACAGACTGCGTGATGTGGGTTTAAGTGGCCATAGCAGCCCAAACAAAATAAATATAATTATTATAAACAATTTTAACAATGCAACCAGAAGGGGGTCTTTGGGGGTCCTCAGAAAAATGAAATTAGGTGAACTAATTCCCTACAACCTTCTCCTGGTCTCCGCTGCACTTACCTCTCCGGGCCATACAGTTTCACCGTCCACACAGCCCGATGCAGAGGTCCTGGGGGTGGAAAACTGTTATTCTTCAGTCCCTAGGGATGCCAGGATGTACAGTTGCAAGAAAAAGTATGTGAACCCCTTGGGATTACGTGGAGTTTTGCATGAATTGGGCATAAAATGTGCTGCCGAAGGAGGGTCAACCAGTTATTAAGTCCAAAGGTTCACATACTTTTTCCTCCCTGCACTGTGAATGTTTACATGTTATGTGCAATTAAACCATGGCAACATCTAATGTTTGTGTAGTATTATGTTCAGCAGACTGTGTTCTTCTATTGTTGTCACAGATGACGTTCAGCGCACATTTTATGCCCAATTCATGCAAAACTCCACGTAATCCCAAGGGGTTCACATACTTTTTCTTGCAACTGTATCTACGCAGTTCTGGTTGGTCAGTGTGGTCACATGCCTGTGCTGACCTATTAGACCCGATATGATCTGCCCTGGTGTCCCGAAGATAAGAAATGGAAATACAGCAGGCTGTATGGACAGTGAAATGATATGACCCACAGAGGTGAGTGCAGCAGGGACTGAGGCAGTGGGGTGGGTGTAGGGTGTTAGTTCACCTTTTCATTTTTTTGTATTTTTTTAAAAGGTGAACTAACATTTGAAAGGCACAATTTAGAGTATCGCTCATGTCCTCAGCCACGCACCAATTGGCTCGAGACATTAGGAACTCACACATTCTTACTTTTTTCCCCAGGGGACCTAGCTCCTGGGAGAATAACCAATAACAAATTAAGCAGAAGCACCACACCCTAGATGGGCCCAACAGTTTTGTAACAATGCACATATTCCCTGACCCCCTAACCCACCTAGCAGCTGTCACAATTTTTTTTATCAGTCTGTCTTCTCTGACAGATCTGGTCTTCTCCTGTCTAGATCCTGTGTTCTCTGCCCCTCCCCTTGTTTTGCTGTCCCCAATCCATCTGCCATATTTAGAACAGCAGTGACAAGTCTGCACATTCTCTGTTTGGTGTTTGTTGCTAGAGATTTTATTTTTGGGGGGTGATGGAGGATGCATGTGATCGGCACAGGGCTAATCAGTGCTGTCCAGACAGGCAGCCTAATAGGAGAGTTAGAGGAGAATGAAAACTCCTCCTACAAGCTTAACCAGTGTTCTGCTGAACACTGATAGAAGCCACAAGACTGCTCTAACTGCTGATGAGAAAAGGTATTTATCAGTTTATATTTACTAAAATAATTGCATTTCCATGTTGTGTGTACTGTGGGAGACCAGATATAGTGAATGCAGGGTCCGGGGAGACCAGATATAGTGAATGCAGGGTCCGGGGAGACCAGACATAGTGAATGCAGGGTCCGGGGAGATCAGATATAGTGAATGCAGGGTCCGGGGAGACCAGATATAGTGAATGCAGGGTCCGGGGAGACCAGATATAGTGAATGCAGGGTCCGGGGAGACCAGATATAGTGAATGCAGGGTCCTGGGTTTAGTAACACTTTAAGTGTCACACTTCTAGGTTTTTATCGACTCTCACAGAAATCACAATAATCCTCGACAATTTTTATCTTAACTTTATCTGTTTATCTTTCCAGAAGAATGGATCCATCTTTAATCAGGCATCATCTACTGTCACTATCTATTTCCTGGACTGAGATGCCTGTTTGGGTACGGTACAGTATGGGACACATACTGTAAAGTAAGGTATAACATGAGAGCAGTTTCACGTGGAGGAAGCCATCTTTTTCTTAATTATAGCTGTGTTGGGCAAAAACAAAAATGCCACATCTTAGATTTTCCTTTGGGATTGTTTCCTTGAAGTTCATATCACTATTCAGGATCCCTACACTAGATCACTATTACTGCGCTATTCAAAGAAGTGCAAACACAAAGACAACAATAAGAAGGAACCTTTTTTTCCTGAAAAAAAAAAAAAAATACCTGTAGTTAAAGAAAACCAATCATGGATAGGCCTTTGTAAGAATCACAACATTCAGATAGCCGCACTTATGAAATGTTATATTAATATTATATTTGCCACTAATTTTTAGCTTTGCTTACTATGTAAGAATTTTGAACCGATCATATCTCAATGTTAGATGAACTGAACCAAACAGCACCGCTGCAGACACTGAGCTTGTTGTCTACCAACTACACGTTGGATGCCGGTGGGGGAGTTCGTCTCAGCTCCTAGTTCTACTATACTGCAGCAGACTTAAGACTCCGCACTGATGACTTCACTTAGTAAAAACTTTATCAGGGGTGGACACACCATTTGGAAACTTAGGCACTGCCCAAGGGCCGGGGTCAGTAGGGGGCCCCATGAGATGCCCCTGGTACGTTTTTCATAGGCTTTTGTGAGTTTGGGCAAGGACACAGGGGTCCCATGATCCCCTATTGCCCGGGGGGCCCCATGAGTTGACAGTCCACCCCTGAACTTAATTCAGCCACCAGCACCAAGCAGTGTGTCCCCACCTGAAAACTGCCCCTTGCTAATCGGTTTCACGCGATATGCAAATATATGAGAGAGTTGTGGAGAGAAATAGAGGGAAAGAAAGCAGGACAGTCCTTCTGCTGTAGTAATGCCAGTGAAAAATATAGTGAAACAAATTTTAAGGAAGAAATTAGAGTAGCATGATATAACTCACTGGTGAGGCTGTGGTGGGGTGTGCCTAAGATCAATTGAAATAACGTGAAGAATACAAGTAGTTATAAGTAGTTCTAGAGAAAAAGAAGGTTTCACTTATATGGTCAAATTTAGCTCAACTGTGTGGGACTTTGGAATGGTGCACAGTGGCTAAATGGTTAGCACTTCCGCCTGGCAGTACTAGGGTCATTGGTTCAAATTCCAGCCACGACACCTCCTGCCTGGAGTTTGCATGTTCTCCCTGTGCCTGTGTGGGTTTCCTCCCACACTCCAAAGACATGCTGGTAGATGAATTGGATCCTATCTAAATTGTCCCTAGTATGTGTATGTATGAATGTAAGTTAGGGACCTTAGATTGAACACCCCTTGAGGGTTAGGGACTGATGTGAATGTACAATATATATATGTAAAGCGCTGCATAAATTGATGGCGCTATATAAGTACCTGTAATAAATAAATAAAATACCAATAAAAAAACATCAGGTAGACTTCCCAGTTGGATCTCAAGAGATCTTATTCAATATCATAAAATAACATGTTTCGTGGTTACCCGCATGTAGTTCAAGTGTGTAAGAATCTGATTCCTTTAACTTTGAGGCTAGGTTCATACTAATGCGGTGCGGAACATCACATGCGATTCGTGTGCAGTGCGACTGGAGCCATGCATTATGTATGGCTCAAATAGCACCGCACCCACACCAAAAAGGTGCAGGACCCTTTTTTGGGTCCGCACTAGAATCAGATGGCATGGGTATTCACACCTATGCGATCCAACTCTGCACATCGCACTGCATTGGGGTGTTATTAACTTAACATACACACTCGTATCGGTTTGCATAAATGGGGTGCGATTCTGATGAGGTGCGGAATTTGCACAGAAAATGCTGCGAATTCCGCACCGAATCTGTGTGAACCCAGCCTGAGGGTTAGGGTTGAGGGACTTTTTGGAGCCTAACGGTTATTTAGTTACATAGTCTGGCTGAAAAAAGACAAAAGTTCATCCAGTTTAACCATTAAAAAAAAAGTTATAATCTTACACCCTCAGTTGATCTTGAGGAAGGCAAAAAAAAAACAGCAAAGCATGATCCAATGTGCTCCTGCTGGGAAAAAATTCCTTCCTGATCCCCTGAGAGGCAATCGGATATTCCCTGGATCCACTTTACCTATAAATGTTATATCTTTCTGTGTTTGGAGATTAAATTTCTTTCCCTCCAGATGTTAAGAGTGCCCCCTTGTCCTCTGGGATGACCTCAGGGTGAATAACTCTACACCGAGTTCACTATATGAACCACTGATGTATTTATACATGGAGATCATATCCCCCCTTATGTATTATACATGGAGATCATATCCCCCCTTATGTATTATACATGGAGATCATATCCCCCCTTATGTATTATACATGGAGATCATATCCCCCCTTATGTATTATACATGGTGATCATATCCCCTCTTATGTATTATACATGGAGATCATATCCCCCCTTATGTATTTATACATGGAGATCATATCCCCCCTTATGTATTATACATGGTGATCATATCCCCCCTTATGTATTATACATGGAGATCATATCCCCCCTTATGTATTATACACGGAGATCATATCCCCCCTTATGTATTATACATGGAGATCATATCCCCCCTTATGTATTATACATGGAGATCATATCCCCCCTTATGTATTATACATGGTGATCATATCCCCCCTTATGTATTATACATGGAGATCATATCCCCCCTTATGTATTATACATGGAGATCACATCCCCCTTATGTATTATACATGGAGCTCATATCCCCCCTTATGTATTATACATGGAGATCATATCCCCCCTTATGTATTATACATGGAGATCATATCCCCCCTTATGTATTATACATGGTGATCATATCGCCGCCTATGTATTATACATGAAGATCATATCCCCCTTATGTATTATACATGGAGATCATATCCCCCCTTATGTATTATACATGGTGATCATATCGCCGCCTATGTATTATACATGGAGATCATATCCCCCCTTATGTATTATACATGGAGATCATATCCCCCCTTATGTATTATACATGGAGATCATATCCCCCCTTATGTATTATACATGAAGATCATATCCCCCTTATGTATTATACATGGAGATCATACCAACCCTCCCCTTATGTATTATACATGGAGATCATACTCCCCCCTTATGTATTATACATGGAGATCATATCTCCCCTTATGTATTATACATGGTGATCATATCCCCCCTTATGTATTATACATGGAGATCATATCTCCCCTTATGCATTATACATGGTGATCATATTGCCCCCCCCCCCCCCCCCCTTATGCAGGGATGCGGTCCCAGGCAGTAGCTGTGCAGAGATCCAGCCTAGGTATGGGGGCACTCCGCATGCACTGCAGGTCGTGGGTGAGTGACTTGTCAGAGCTCCCAGCAGACTGAAGGCAGAAACACACTGTGGTGAGAAGAACTGGTACAGATGAAAACCAGGTAGGCACTTGAACAGGATGTGAGAACAGAATAAGGAGCAGCAGCGTGATCACAAGAATAGCTGAGATCAGCAGCAGGCGGGCAGCAAGGTACAGAATCATAGGCAGAGACATGGTCAGGAACAGAACTGGAGTCAGGAACTAGGCAACAAGGCAGAAGCAGGATCCTAGGTCAGGTCAGAGACAAGCTGGGTCAGCAACAAGAAACATACAGAGTAGTAGCAAGAACTTAACACCAGAACATAAAATAAATAGGCCATCTAGCGCCTACAGGCGCTTTCCAATGCGCATTCCTGCATGCATGACCGTGCCTTGTCATCATTCTATGGGAAATGTAGCGCACATGCGCATTGCTGCGTGACAGACGTCTCCCAGCAATTCCATGTCAGGAAGAATGTTGCTAAACCACTCCATGAAGATAGCGTTCTTGGTGGTGGGAAATGAACTTGAGACGTAACACCAAAAGACCTAATACTACGTTCCTCCACCATGCATTTTCCCCAGCACTTTCTCCGCTCTCCAAACCAGAACGTGTAGTAAATTTATTATACACAATTTTTATGCTTAAATATTTTTTTTTTCAACTTGTCCAAAATTTTGTCTCATAATTAAAAATACTTATCTTGTTTATAAAGTTGCCATCTGTTCTAAAATACATTCTACACTGCCTTCCAGCTCATGAGACTGCATAACGGTGTCCAACCGCAGAGGCCCGTAGTTGTTTATGGTCCTCAAAATTTAACCACTTCCAGACCGGACACTTTCACCCCCTTCCTGACCAGGGCAATTTTCAGCTTTCAGCGCTATCACACTTTGTATGACAATTGCGCGGTCATGCAACACTGTACCCAAATGAATTTTTTACCATTTTTTTGAGACAGATAAAGCTTTATTTTGGTGGTATTTATTCACCACTGGGATTTTTATTTTTTTTGCTATGTAAATAAAAATCCAAAAATTTTGAAAAAAAGTGTTTTTTTTTTTTTTAAATTTTGCAAATAAATAATATTTCATCATAAATCTTGGCCAAAATTTATTCTGTTATCTTTTTAGTAAAAAAAAAATCCAAATTAGTTTATAACCAAACATTATAATTTTTAAACATTTTTTTTTACATTTTTATTTTTTTTTTATATTATTTTTTATTTTTATTTTTTTTTTTACATAATGTCACCCTAGCAGTACAGTGTCACCATGGTGACACTGTACTACTTGTGGGGGGTGATGAAGATGTTTTTTTTTTACACTGATTGCTTTTACACCCAGATAGGATGTAAAAGCAATCATTTCTTTCTCTCTGTCTGCATTCTTGCAGTCATTGAGAAATACTGAGTGAGCTGTGAGTGGTCACAGCTTGTCACATGTTGTGAATAGCCTTGTACCATGTGACCTCTGTGATCATTCACAGATTTCACACGTAGTAAGCAATGATGTGAGAAGTGACATCTTACTTACTACTTTGCATGTGATCACTGATTGGCCAATCAGTGATCACATGATCGGGACCTCGTACAGAGGTCCCGTCCGACGATCGGTGTTTCACTGTGTCTGGAGGACACAGCGGGCACCGGATCGCGGTGCTGCGCGCTCCCAGGGAGCGCGCACAAGCAGAGGCGTGGAGGCCGTTTATAAACGGCCACCCGACCCTGGACTGCCACCGTCCGGCCGTTTATATACAACGGCCGGTCGGGAAGTGGTTAAAGGATAAGTTCACCTTTGGGAACATGTTACATGTTCCACCCATTTTTAGGGTGGAACATGTAACATGTTCCCACTGCTACAGCTACTTGCTGATCCTGTCTCCCTGTGACAGCAGTATGGGGGAAAGTTCTCCATACCAGCTGTCACTTTTTGAAAAGAGCATGGCTGTGCAGGGTTCCACCCACACGGCCGCGCCATTCATTCACAGAGTTCTGTGAATGAATCAGCTACAAGTACGGACATCCTATGCGAGTGTCGGCTTGTAGTTCTCATGCACTGCACTGTTGAGAGCTCTAGTAAATTGATTCTCTGCCTACACTGACAATCTGCAGGAGTCCTGCATGGCCTCAGCGATGGTGCAATACTTTCCAGGCTCCTACTTATATATAGCAAATGCATTTTTTTACCTGCAAAAAGATGTGCGTTTATTATTTTCTTCTTTAGAAGGTGAACTTATCCTTTAAAGAGCTGTTATTTGACACTGATTGAAAATTGCCTACGGGGCTAGGGGTGTGAAGAAGAATATTGCAAAAACACCCCATGAACATAGGGGTTGGTTTACTAAAACTGGAGAGTGCAAAATCTGATGTAGTTCTGCATAGAATCTAAACAGCTTCCAAGGTTTCTTGTCAACGCTTACTTGATCAAGCTGATGATAGAACCTGATTGGCTACCATGCACAGCTGCACCTGATTTTGCACTGTCCAGTTTTAGTAAATCAACCCCTATAGTGTTCTTGGTGCAAATTTGGATGCAACATTAACCACTTGCCTACCAGGCACTTATACCCCCTTCCTTACCAGGCCAATTTTCAGCTTTCAGCGCTGCCGCACTTTGATTGACAATTTTGATTTGATTTGGTTGCGCAGTCATGCAACATTGTACACATATGAAATTTTGATAATTTTTTTCTCACAAATAGAGCTTTCTTTTGGTGGTATTTAATCGCCACTGGGCGCTTTACTTTTTGCGCTATAAATTAAAAAACTGCAAAAAATTAAAAAAAAAAAAAAAGTTTCTTTGTTTCTATTATAAAATTTTTCAAACAGGTAATTTTTCTCCTTCACTGATGTGCGTTGATGAGGCAGCACTGATGGGCACTGATAGGCGGCACTGATGGGCACTGATAGGCAGCCCTAAAGGGCACTGATAGGCAGTACTAATGAGGTGGCACGGATAGGCGGCACTGATAGGCAGCACTAATGAGGTGTCACGGATAGGCGGCACTAATATGCAGCACTGATAGGCAGCACTGATAGGTGACACTGATGGTGGGTACTGATAGATGGCACTGACTGGCATCAGTGCTGGGAACTGACTGGCGGCACTGACTGGCACAACCGCTGGGCACTGACTGGTGGCACTGACTGGCAGCACTGCTGGGCTGCACTGGTGGGTGGCACTGCTGGGCTGCACTGGTGGGTGGCACTGGTGGGCAGCACTGGTGGGTGGGCACAGGTGGGTGGCACTGGTGGGCACAGGTGGGTGGGCACAGGTGGGTGGCACTGCTGGGCACAGGTAGGTGGCACTTCTGGGCACAGGTGTGTGACACTGCAGAGTGGCACAGGTGGGTGCACTGCTGGGCACAGGTGGGTGCACTGCTGGCCACAGGTGGGCGGAGCTAGTGGGCGCACTGCTGGGCACAGGTGGGCGGAACTTGTGGGTGGCACTGCTGGGCACTGATCATCAGGGCACTGATCATCAGTGCCCTGATGATCGGTGCCGATCCTCGCTCTGACAACTGCCGGTTCTCGGCAGTACTTTCCTCACGATCTGACAGCGTGAGGAAAGTGCAGCCGAGAACCGGCACTTGCATTTCCCTGTGATCAGTGTGTCATTGGACACCGCTGATCACGTGGTAAAAGGCCGGTATGATTGGCCTTTTACCACATCTCGTGATCAGCTGTGTCCGTAGGACACAGCGATCATGGAGATCGCCGGGTGCGCGCCCCCTGGGGCGCGCAGGAGAGCGCGTTCTGGGGGGACGTCATATGACGTCCACCCAGAACTGGCCGGCCGCAGTGAAGCCGTCATTCGGCTATCTGCGGTCGGCAACTAGTTAAAGGACATACTTCTGCAATCTTCCACCATGGCTCTTCCCCAACACTTTCTCCACTCTCTAAACCAGAACGTGTAGTACATTCATTTTACATAATTTTTATTCTTAAGTGTCTTTTTTAACATGTCCAAAAGTTTGTTTCGTAATTAAATATACTTCTTTTGTTAATAAAGTAGCTAGCTGTTCTAAATACACCCTAAAGAATAAAAACATTAATTTTAATGGTTTCAAAACATTAAGCACAAAAGGACACTAGAGTTCAAATTGCCGTTTTATAGTTAATAGAAAATAAACAAAAGCTGAAGAAGAAAAACAAGTAATAGAAATGCAATAAGTCCAAATTAATATCCTCCCCGGGGCCAAATTCTGATTCTGGACCAACATAAATCTGCTACTTAAGAGGCAAGCATTGGAATTGTGTTGCAGTGCAGCTAAATAAACACATGGATGGAAACAGTTTGGTAATATAAAAGGTGAATATCTGCATGGGATCACCTGCAATAGAATATTCCATGTTTACACTATTGTTGTTAAAGAGGAGTCGCCCCCCCCCCCCCAAAAAAAAAAAAAAATTAAAAGTAAGCAGCTACAAATACTGTAGCTGCTGATTTTTAATATTAGGGAACTTACCTGTCCAGGGATCCAGTGGTGTCCTCACCCCAAGGTGATACTTCAATTCTCAATATAGTCCATTCAGAAAAGTCCATATAAACATGATCCTCAGTAAATGAAGTAGTGAGATCCTCCTTCACAAGCAATGTGATATTCAGTGCTCAAAAACACCCCATCAAAATGCACACTCACCATGTGCTAGTAATTAACCAGCATGTCAGTATATATCCAGCATTCACCAAACAGACTTCAAAGGACGATCCTCATGTGTTGGTAATTACTCAGCATACTACTGTGTATCCAGCATATCACCAAACATATCACCAGACATGTTATATCAGAGCTCCAGTCTCTGCATCCTGTGTCTCACCAGCCAGCCCGCATTCAAGATGGTAGTAGTGCGATCACGTGATCCGGACACGTGCATCAGCATGAGTAGTGATGTCACAGGAAGGCCACACCCTGACGCGTTTCGTCCAATGACTTCTTCCGAGACTGGAGCTCTGATATAACAAAACGCCTTGTTTTTATTTGCTCATTGTGAGTGTGATTTTAAGGGGGGTTTGTTTGGCAATAAATTTGTTGGATGATACTGCACTATGGCGAGTATTTTCTTTACCCACATGTGCTAATCTGGATATGAGAGGATCTTCTCTGGAGTTTGTTTGGTGATATGCTGGATACACAGTAGTATGCTGAGTAATTACCAACACATGAGGATCGTCCTTTGAAGTCTGTTTGGGGAATGCTGGATATAAACTGACATGCTGGTTAATTACTAGCACATGGTGAGTGTGCATTTTGATGGGGTGTTTTTGAGCACTGAATATCACATTGCTTATGAAGGAGGATCTCATTACTTCATTTACTGAGGATCATGTTTATATGGACTTTGCTGAATGGACTATATTGAGATTCCCAATATATTGATATTTTTGTTTGCACTATTGATATGCACTTATTTGGTGATGGTTATATTTAGTTGTGTGATTTGGTTTGCGCTATTATTTTTATTATTATTTTGAGTTTTTTTAATAATAGCAGCATCCAGTGAGTGTATTTCCTCTTTATTACATTGGCGCAATGATGTTGGTATAATAGAAGTGTTGTATTTATTGGAACATTTCTTTGGTAACTAACTTTTTAGTGATACTTCAATTCTGTTGGGTGCTGGTGTCGCCATCTTGACTATGGGAAATCGTCAGTTTCCTACTGCACAGCCGGTTTCCTACTGCGCATGTGTGAATCATGCTGCGCTTTGTGAATGGGCCGCAGTTGTAAAAACCAGATACAAGCTCCCCCCGCCAAAGGTGCAAAATGTAGCAGCGGATGGGGGGAGGAGGTAGATAAGTGGAGCTTCCACTTTTAGGGGTGAACTCCGCTTTACGGTAAAGAGAAAGTCATGACCTTTTTTAGATTGGGGAATAGTTAAACCCTCTGTCAGGTTTATGTTATTGTCTATCACAACTAGGGAGATTTAGCTTCACCAACAAGGAGGAAGCAAGGGTAAAGGCAATGTGGAAAAAAATCATCAATGGATACACATAAAAACCTTGAAAACCCTTGCCTTGCCATTTGCTTTAACAGAGGGGATAAATTGGCACAATATTTGGGCATAGGACAGAATGTTATATATGGCGGCTTGGGACAGCTCAATGACAATCCACAGATTGAACAATGGCAAGGACGATGCAAATTATCTCAGGGCATACTAAATGTCTTGCTTATCAAAGCCAACCTGAAGGTCCTAACATATTGGTATCCGGACCCTTCATTTCTAGCGGCAATATACCTGGGTGCCTCAGTATTATGGTTGAGAGGTTGCAACCGTCAGGGTACGATGCTGCATCTTTGGTGCAAATTCCCCAAGATTAGAGGGCTCTCTTTGCTCTGATTTGGAGAGTCACAGGCCTGCAGATCCCCAAAGACCCTCTAACTGTTTTATTACCCAGAGGACAATCTTTTTTATGCTACTTGCAACCAAAATCTCCATTGCCAGAGCCTGAAAAAACTCCTAGGTGATTATCTACCTGCATCCCACTGCTTTAGGTGTGAAAGGGCCCTTAAACTGGAGAGTGCAAAATCAGGTGCAGTTCTGCATAGAAACCAATCAGCTTCCAGGTTTTAGTTTCAAAGATTAACTGAACAAGCTGAAGTTAGAAGCTCATTGACTACCATGCACAGCTGCACCAGATTCTGAGTGATCCAGTTTTAGTAAATTCCCCCTAGTGTGTCTCTCACCCTGACAAAAGCTAAAATCCCCTAGATTATGGCACAGAAAAAAATAGCAAGTATTTGAATTATAAAAAAACAGCAATTTGAAAAGACTTGGGACCCCTGAGTACAATACCAACAAGTCATGTTACCCCCTTAATCACTGGACGGTAGCTCTGATAGGTTATCACAGTCAGGAACATCTCCTCTTTTCTTTTTTGACCCTTTCTACTCTTGACCTTTATCTGAGATGTTAATATATTTCTCTGCCTGGTTTACTCAGATCTCTGCTTAATAACCTCATTGAAGGGTGTTAGAGGTATCAGAAATCTGATAACACACATCTGTTAGTTTTATATGTCTTGCCCTCTCAGATCGGATTGAACCTGTAACTCTGCCAAAAGAAATGTATTTTTATATATTTATGATCATTATGATCATTCATGCTGCCTTAAAGGGGAGCTTCAGTCTACCCCAAAAACATTAAAAGCAGCTACAAATGCTGTAGTTGCTGACGTATAATAAAAGGACACGTACCCATCCAGAAATCGAGCTCTGTGAGCACCCGAGCCGGTTCTTCACCAGTCTTCAGGTCCCGTCATCAGCAAGTTTACTAAGGGAAACCTGATGTGCTAGTTGCACTGCGCCTCATTTTTGGTCCTGCGGTCTTCTGGGACCTGTGACATGTCCTAGAAGGTTGCAGAGAGGAAGGGGGAGGAGAACATCTGGAGGACCCACCATGGTGATCTGAATGGAAGTGGGAGTGGGTTCCTGTCAAAACCAGGCACCCTCTTCCCCCAATAAACAAACGTTTTAAAAAGCGGGAGAGGAGGGAGGGGGAGGCAGAAAAGCAGAACTTCCCCTTTAGGTTGAAGTTCCGTTTAACTGTATATCTGAATAGCATTGTGTATTTATTGTATTTCTATAAGATACTCTGAATAATGTATGGGCCATTAATTTCTAACTGTCACCGCCCATAAAAGGTCAAATGATTATCATTGATTGCCTTTTTTTCTTTTTCTGTACCTTATGCTACTGTGTTTACTGTTGGTACTTGTTTTATGCTGTTGACCTCAATAAAAACTTTATGAATAAATAAAAAAAAAAAGGTCAAATGATGGCATCACACTAAAACCGGTAAAATTTCCAAAACAGTACAATTAGAAAATTGGGTTTTAGAGGTGTTATGACCTTGCAAGATGGAACTCAGAAACAAATAACTGCAAGTAATGCAGGCCATAGATGGGTCGAAAATCGGCCGATTTTTCGGCCGAAAATAAAATCGGCCGGTTTTCGGATCGTTAGTGGGCTAATTGTTCGGCCGTTTTTTGGTATTTTGGCAGATTTTTTTTATCGGTAAAGTTGGAAAAAAATCGGCCAATCGGCAAAATCGGCAATGATGGGCAAATCGGCCGATCTTTTACCGATAAAAAAATCTGCGCATGAGCAGTGACCTGCAAGAGGAAGACAAAAAGAAGAAGAAAAAAGAAGAAGAGGATGAAGAAGAAGAAGAAGAAGAGGAAGAGGATGAAGAAGAGGATGAAGAAGAAAAGGAAGAAGAAGAAGATGCAGAAGAGGATGAAGAAGAGGAGGAAGAAGAAGAAGAGGAGGATGAAGAAGAAGAAGAAGAGGGTGAAGAAGAGGTTGAAGAAGAAGAGGAAGAAGAAGAAGAGGATGAAGAAGAAGAGGATGAAGAAGAAGAGGAAGATGAAGAAGAGGATGAAGAAGAGGATAAAGAAGAGGAAGAAGAAGAGGATGATGAAGAAGAGGATGAAGAAGAAGAAGAAGAGGAAGAAGAAGAAGAAGAGGAAGAAGAAGAGGATGAAGAAGAGGATGAAAAAGATGAAGAAGAGGATGAAGAGGAAGAAGAAGAAGAGGATGAAGAGGAAGAGGAATTCCAGTCCGGCAAAAAGTGTCCCTGCAGAGAGCTCCGCTATTTCTTTGACAGTTCCTTGACATTTATAGCAGTTGCAACAATGTATCTATTTGTTTCCGAATAAAAACTTCTGTATCCTAAATGGATACAAATAGATACATTGTTGCAACCGCTATAAATGTCAAGGAACTATCAAAGAAATAGTGGAGCTCTCTGCAGGGACACTTTTTTCGGCTGCAGACAGGATGAAAATCGGCTGATTTTTTTTTATCGTTGCTGGTAACGTCGGCCGTTTTTTTAAAGAAAAATTGGCCGATTTTCGACCTGTCTATGGCCTGCATAAATCTCTCCACTAAAATTTTCAAGAAGACGGCAGCTGGATCAAACTATTCGTCAAAAATTAATGTAACATTTTATATATATATATATACATATATATATATATATTCCCGTAGATTGAATTTAAATGTGTTGCTATGTGCAGAAAATGCAGCTCAGCTCAATGCATAATATCGAAAACAAAATAAAATTCTAAAATGTAATTAGAAGAATAAAATACACTTGGTGACACAGACAGGATGTCCTTTTTAAACTCTGTTCCAAATTAGTACATTATTTTTCTGTGGCTCTACGGGCCTAATTGGACAGAGGTTCACTGCATTATTTCTTTTTTTTTTTTTGAATCTCTGGAGTTCTGAGGTCTCACAAAATTACAGGGCTATGCTACAGAATAGTGTGAAGATTAAAAAGGTAGAATGAGTTATTCATCAAACTCTCCCAGCTGAAAAAAAAGCTTCCTGAAAGATGAAAAGGAATATCAGCAGACCTAATATATGGAAAATAAAATGTCAAATGAACTTTGGTTAAACACATTTCTGTTTTTTGGCCTTAGGTTTGCAGCTGACTATTTTTTTTTATATCTTTTCTAATACAGTATATAGTACATGTAGTTTTAAAAATTAAAAAAAATATAATCAATGCACAAATAAAAATTAAATACACACACAAAGGGAAAACACAAAAAAACAAAGGGGTATATTTATTATTTATTCATTGGACAATTCACCCAATTTTTGACCAATATTTATTCTAATTATCACAATGGATTTTGCCAAGTTTCAATGGATTTTTCTCAATATTCATTGGGCAAAAAAAACATTCAATGACATTCACGCATGTTCTCTTATATCTGTTCATCAATGGCAAAAGGGGCTTTAATGCACATTCTATTTATTATTCAGAAATTCACTCAGTATTTATCAATTTTTCTCCTTGCACCATATTTAAACTATTTCCGGCTTTGGAGTGGAGAATATATATCTAAACATTCTTTGCTTTGGAGATGCTGATTTTTTTAACATTGTCACTGGGGACTGCTGACTGTGTGTTTTCAACACAGGTTTAGCACTACTATAATTTTTTTCTTTAATTGTGCCTTTTCTTCCAGAGCGAACAAGCCTGGCATGCCAAACATTCAAGCTGGTATAGCAAGGGAGTTGTGAGCATACTTGAATGATCCTCAAGATCTAAATAGTTGAGAGGTTCCCACTCCCAAAGCACCAGTCAATGACAACCCTGACAGAATCAAAAACTTCCCCCAATCCAATCTAAAATCAGGCAAACGAAAAATAAATGCAAGTGGTACTAAACACACACTGTTTAATTTACATTATCCTTTCTCTTTTTGTATGTGGATGATGGCAGTGTATTTATTTTAATTATAAGAAAACCATCTAAGTACCTTCTTTACTATGTGATATACAGCTGTCACAAGACCCAGCTTTTTCTCATTTGTCTGTAGGGAACATAAGCAGGGGGAGTTTCTAGTCTTCTGCTGCTGGTCACATATTCAGAATAGAAAAAAAAACAGCCTTCGTGATACAGAGTAGAAATAAATAATTAATATCATTAAACTCTTTTAACTTGTCATTAAAATATATATTTGAAATCAAATCTTTATTATTTTTGGCAATAACAAGGTGTGGATGGATTTCTGCCAGTCACAGGCTGTGTCAGCCTGTGTCTTAAAATATCAGGGAGTTGAAGCCTCCATCAATTAAGATGTAATAGCCCACCCCCTTTGTGTTTAACTGGTTAGTAAGCATGGAGGACGAGGGAGGGAGGGAGTGGGCTGTCATTTATCACTGTGTATGTGCCCACATGTATGACTCTATGGTGTCCGTTTATGACACACAGAATAGCTGAGATTCAGAGGATCACAGCTATTCTCTGGTCATTCACAGTTTATGACACCCAGGAGAATATGTTCAGCCCTTCTCTGGAGATCTGTGTTCTCCCTCCAGATTCTCCAGCCCAGAGCTGGAGAATTGGAGGGACCGAAAACTAAGCAGAGATAATTTACATCTGCTTAGTAAACTGATCTTTTACTGTAATCTCACGAGATTATAGTAAAATGAGCCGTTTTCCAGCATTTGTAGACCGTTCTCCCTTCGTTTGGAGAACTGATCTACATATGCTTCATAAACGGCATTCACAGGAGAACTGTGTTCTCCGAGAATGCCGGAGAACTGAGCAGCGATCTATTACCGCTGGTTCATAAACGGACACCTATATTCACATGGGCTTCTCAAATGTGATAGAGAGGAAATGCTCAGCATAGAAACTCACTGAAAACTGAGCATGTGCAGTAGATTCCAACACAACTCTGCAAAATCTCCAACTGCATTGGGGACATGGACAGTTAGGGGGAGATAAAGAACAGCAGAATCAACCAGGTTTTTTGAATAATACAGAAAACAAATCTCATAGTGAAGGAGTGAGTATAAACAGCATGTTATACATCATTTATTGATAGTTTTTTATGATGTGTAATTAATTAATAGTGCAATTATTTTTTAACAAAATTCCTGGATTATATTGGATTAGAATTATTTTATAGTAGCCCTTGAAATCAAAATGCTATTGTTTATTCAAATTATTTTTTATTAATATAATTCATATTATTTTTTACATTGGGATAGAAGTTTGACAGAGCTCTCTTGCAGAAATCCCTTATTGGTGTAAGTTAGACTTCCAGAAGAGGCGGGACAAGAAATGTTACAGTCTTCTGAGTTTCGAAACACTATCTGATCATTTTCTTGAAGTTGCATTGCCTAGAAGTTCTCAACATAAAGAGAACGCTAATTAAAATCCTTCTTTTCTTGCCAGCAAAGCATCTTATTAAAGCCTTCTTTGGTAAGAATAGTGAGAACTGCCATTTTATGAAACCGGCTGCCATCTTGACCTTGCTACATGTTTCAGCTGTATATTTTTCCTCACAATTTTGTGCACAGTAATTTTTCTTTATCTCAAGGGTTTCATTTAGACCACAGCTGTATTCTATTTGTGGCCACTTATTGTTGACTTTTTGGCATTTGTTGTGCTAATTCAGCAGCAAAATGTAATTTTAACACATATTTCCCCTTAAACCTACGTAGCTAGGAGTTTATTTACGTATGGTTTTTTTTTTATTGCTGCATAGTTGTTTGGCACATGTTATATTTTTCTTTCTTTCTGCTTTTTTCTTCTTTACATTTTCAGGACTTAAAGCAAAACCTTTTTTTAATAGTTTAACCATTTCAATACCGGGCAATTTTACACCTTCCTGCCCAGGCCATTTTTCAGGTTTCAGCGCTCTCACACTTTGAATGACAATTGCGCGGTCATACAACATTGTACCCAAACTAAAATTTTATCATTTTCTTCACACAACTAGAGCTTTTTTTGGTGGTATTTAATCACCGCTGGGGTTTTTATTATTTGCTAAATTAACAAAGAAAGACCAAAAATTGTGAAAAAAAAACACATTTTTCTTTGTTTCTGTTATAAAAGTTTACAAATAAATAATTGTTCTTCATAAGTTTAGGCCAAGATGTATTCTGCTACATGTCTTTAGTGAAAATATCCCACATTAGGATGTATTTTTTAGTTTGTAGGAAAGTTATAGAGTTCACAAACTATGGGATATATCTGAAAATTGATCAATCCTGAAGTACTGACAGCCAATCTAATTTCTTGAGGTCCAAGAATGTCAGAATAGTACAGATATCCCCAAATTACCCCTTTTTGCAGAGTAGACAGTCCAACGTACTTCATAAGAGACATGGTGAGTTTTTTGAAGTTGTATTTTTTTGTCATAATTTTTCGGAAAACGAAGAAATTCAAAAAATTATTTTCACTATTTTTTTTTTTACATACTGTCACCAGTGCAGTACAGCATCATCATATAACTGGCATGGCGGTGAACAGGGACACTGACTGGTGACAGTATGAAAAAAAAAAATATATATTTTTTTTTAATTTTTTTTTTTTTATTATATTTAATTTTTTATTACATTTTTTTTTATTTTTTTTAAGATTTTTTAAAATCTTTTTTAAAATCATATTTTACTATGACCAAAGTAGTACAATGTTACCATAGTAACATTGTACTACTTTGGGGAAGTGATCAGTATTTTTTTTTTTTTTTACACAATTTGCTTATAGCAAAGAATTACTTTGCTATAAGCAAGCATTTACCTGAATGAAATCGATTCATTCAGCTTTTTTTTTTTTTTTTGTGCTTAGCTGTGATTTGGTCACAGCTAATCACATGACATGTGCATGTGATTAGCTGTGACCATTCACAGCTAGGCACTAGTATACAATGGATGGCATCATGAATGAAGCCATCCATTGTATACAACTGTCATGTGACCTGCTGTGATTGGTCACAGCAGGTCACATGGTACCAGCAACGGGAGCCGGTACTCGGATCTGTCATCGGCCGTGTCCGAGGTGCACGGCCGGTGACAGATCGCACTGCTGCGCCGCTCTGCATTAGCGCAAACGGCGCATGTGCGGGAGCACGCCAAATGGCGTGCACCCAGAGTGGAGAGACACTTCTGAAGTCGCCAAACGGCCATTGGCCGGGCGGCTAATGGTTAAATGTTTTAAATAGAGTGGTGAGAGGTTATCAACAATGTCAGGTTTATTTTAACGAGAACTGGGGTGGTGGGACACTGGACTCCAAGCTTGGTGGAAATTCAAACTAAATCAATGATTTTTATAGATTTACAGCTCTCTGCTGCTCAGTTGTGCCTCAAAAGGGTTCCTGGTAATATCAGCTTATCCTGAGCAAAAGGATGAGAATGTCAAGCCACGGGGATCATTCTACTTATACATTTTTGTATGTTATAATAAAAGCATCTATCAAAAGTTGACAGCCAGCCAATTTACCAAATCAGCTTCAAACTACAGCATAAAGAATTAAAGTTCAAGATTAATTAACTGCAAAAAATGCTCTCACACCATAAATCTAAGTCCTGATGAAAAGGATTTTGTGAAGAATCATGAAAACATGTTGGCTCTCAACTCTTCATAGATCATTTTATGTGACAAATAAAAATTATTATTTGGATGTATTCCTACAGGTTGGCACTTTCATCCTTTCACTCTATACAAGGGTATTAATTGCTGTCTATGTCACCGGTGGGAAGATTTATTGGTGACCATTGTCCTTAGCACTAAAAGCGATGGGAAAATCAGGAAAAAATCTGGAAAATTGGGAAAATTCTAAATTTTAAGTTGCCACCAAATCAGGAATACAGGAAATGTGCTCCAATGGGAACACAGTCTAAGAAGGGATTTCCCATTAATTTGATTAGATTTCCTTGCACTTGATAAAAACCTAACACAGGTTTTAAACATTCCCTACTTGATCCAAAATTTATATAAAAAAATAGATAAAGTATAATTCAAAACAACATTTACAAAGCCTGTAAGGACAATACCTTTTCACAATGTGTTGAAATATTCATTGATGCCGAAGTAAGTTTCTAGTTATACAAAGTGCTACTTTGTTAGGTCCATCTTCTTCCAAAAAGTCAAACCATGAGCTGTGGTCAAACCTAAATACAAAAAAAAACAACCATGCAACATCAGAAACTGCTATTATGATATTTTTTTTTCACACCAATGTCTTTCAAGCTTATGGAGAAGGATTTAAGAAACAATAAACATCTAGTGGGTGAAAAATGTGTTGGTGAGGAGATCACAGGAGAATAGGTAGACTTGTTATTTGTGAAGGAATGTACATAAATTCACAGTATACTACTGGAACTGCATTTATTTAAATTAAACTTCATTTTTAATTGTAATATGGAAAAAAAGTTTTATACTTTTTGTTAGATTATAATCCACGGTCAGGTAACTACACGGAATTCCATCCTATCCCCCTTCCCCGCTGTGGATGGCTCAGAGCTTGACTGGAGTTCGGGCTGAGGCTGCCATTCAACTCACCTCATGCACATGGGTCTGCCTTTGATGTGTGGCTTATGGATCTTTCCTTCTGACATTGGTGTGATGATGTTGCTAAGGAGGTGGCAACAGGATCATTCAGTGGAGGGCCTAGACTCCGGAGCTGCATTAGTGGCCATCACTCTTGGTAGAGGAGCTGTGAAGGGTCACATGACATCAGAAAGTACTGAAGGAGTACTGTATTATTGTATGGAAAAATGGGTGGGGGAAAGAGGGATGGGGGGGGGGTTGTGTTTACTTGCAGATTTGCATTAAGGACCCACAATGAGACAATCCACACTAACTGAAGGTCTTTTTAGGTAGCTGTATATAAAGCACTGCAGTAGTCCCATTATGGACTTGAGTCATGCTATGTTCAACAAGCAGTAGAATAAGAGATTCAGCAACTGCTGACATTTGGCCAAGGCTATGCAGGAAACCTGAACAGCATTGGTTATGCTCGTTGATTGCTTAGCTATCCTGATGTAGGCCACCCATCACCAGAACCTCAGTTTTCCCAGAATTGCTTTGATCTCCTGGAATTGATCACTGTTATAAGATGTTGTAGGCCAATGACTGACAACAGCAGAGAGTGCTTAACATGCCAATAAAATGGCCAATAAAAAGAGAAAACACACATCTGTGGTCATAGTGTTAATTCGAAGCACTCTACTGAGACTTGTTTCATATTTTTTTTTATCTACAAGCTCTTTAAATAGCCAAAATATCAGGCCACAGCCACCAGGTGAGCTCAATCGCTCTATATGCAACTGAAAAAAAAAAGATACAAGTCACATCTGTTCTATCTCTCTTCAGGAGTCATCGGAGAGTAATTGTGTTCTCTGGTGGGTGACATCGGCTGTTGCCTCACGTTGGCTCATTGCACTGCTGACACCATTAGCTTGTCATCTCCATCAAGGCGCTCGGCGGGGTTCAGTACTGTTCAGATCAGATTATGTTGTAAGCAAGTTTTCCCCCCTCTTCTAATGGATTTAAGGATCAGTCATTCAAAAACAATAAAAGCAAAAACAATAAAAATAAAATAGAGAACTCATTTCGAAGCTCTCTTGGTTTTTCGGGGTTGTATGAATACCAGGATAATCAGCTTTTTTTTCTTTAAGGCAAATTTTCTTTTTTCCTTATTTTATGTTCTTTTGCAGTAAACATTGTCTCACTCCAGTGGTGATTGCTCTATATTTAGTGTACATGGCAACTCCTGTCCTTAATGATTTGAAAAGTTTTATAGAAGTCAGTGGAGCTCATTATGTAGAAGGCAATGGAGTAACTAGATGTTTGTGGTCTCTTGTGATTAGAAATAAGCTAATTTCCCACAATTGCCTTGGTGAAATAACTTTGATATTTGGGGATACTGCTTTATTGTCTTTTAACTGACTTATGTTTATATTTGTTTTATTGCGCCAGTTTTCAAGAGAGCAGGGAATGATTTGGGTTCAATTGTATTTTTATAATGTTTATGCATTTAAACTACTTTAGGAGTTTTCTTTTATTTCAACTACTTATGCAAAAACTCAATTTTATAAATAATCTTTTAATATAGATTCTTTTTTAATCTATAGACCTTTGAAGGTTTTTTTTTTAACAACTGATATAATATCTTTAACTTACAAAGAAACGTAAAATATTGTACTGTTATGACAGCAGTATAACCACACAGAAAGGACAAAATTCAGTGCTACAGGTAGGAAGTCCCTCCAGATAATGAAGTCCTCACGAGGATAAGTAAGGTAAGTAACAAAAACTGGAGGTCTCCACCAATGACGTCTGCCACCGTAAGCACTGTATGGCCTTGAAATCCTCTTCCATTTGGGGAAACCCAGTACCAGAAAACATGCATAAGAAGGAGTGCCCCAACCTAGTGCATTACCATAGGACTCTTTAAATAAAAATAAATTCTAATATACTCAAAAAGGAAATAAAGTCAAGTGCATGTAACAATTCCCATCACACACCAGACGTTTGTCCACAAAAGGGGCGCACTTTACGCGTTTCATGGGCGATGTCCTCTTTCTCAGCTCTGACGAAGAGGGCATCACCCTTGAAACTTGTAATTGTTACATGCACTTGACTTTATTTCCTTAGTGATTATATTGGAATGTATTTTATTTAATTAAGTATTTTATTTAATAAAGAGTCCTATGGTAATGCAATAGGTTGGTGCCCCTCCTTCTTATGCTTGTTTTCTATCCTGATAGTAATTTCCAAGAGCATTATGATTTATTTCTCAGCCTGTCTCTCTCTTATTGAAACTTTATAGAGAGGTGCACATAGCAAGGAGAGAGGAGTCAATTCTATGGTTCATTCACCTGTGTGTGTAATTTGAGCTTCAGATACCAGGCTCTATAATTTTTTTTCCAGGTAAGCAGCTAAAATTAGACTGGTAAACAATGAAAGGAGTCTGAAGCTTCACTTTGGCTGTAATGAATTGAACAAAAAAGTTAAATAAAGTTAACTAGTCAAAAATGTGGCAGCTGGTATTGCTAATAAGTTTTCAAAGGTTCAAGCTCTAGGGATCTTATGCTGATCTAGCCATTAGGACACTGCTGAGCTATGCGGAGCTTGAAGCCAGGCAAGTTTGTAAGGTCGGAAATTTCAATTTGTATACTTGTTATATAGCATTGCCTCCTTAGGTAGTGAAGTCAGAATGAAGATGACAGCCCTTAAACCTGCACCATTTAAAACAACTGGGCAGCCACAGGATCTTTCTACCTTGTTAGCTTCCTTGTACTGGTAAACTAAATGGACTTTGTGGCTTTAGGATAGATAGACAGATAGATAGATAGAAATAAATTGAATGCCAACTGTCCCATATTTGCTGAAACCATCTTGCACCTTGGACCTCAGTCTTGCACAGTAACTTCTATGCATGAAGGTAAAAAACCTTCCGTGTGACCACAGCCCCCACTAATACATACCTGAGCCCTATCCCGATCCAGCAATGTGAACGAGAGCCTCAGCTCTCTGAGGCCTCTCCCTCCTCATTAGCTGAGAGAGTTGCGGGAGCCCTTGGTTGCTGATGCTGTCAATCACAGCCAATGAGCCAATAAGGAGAACGAGGGGGGGGGGGACACACAGAGCAGAGGCTTAGAAGTGACCCTTCATAGCAAGCTGCTTACTCTGGGGGCACTTGACAGATGTAAGGGGCCAGGAGCACCGGCTGGGGACCCGAGAAGAGGAGAATCAGAGCTGATCTGTACAAAACCACTGGTGCAGGTAAGTATGACTTACTGACTTTTTTTTTAAATTGCCTTTAATATCACTTTAATACAGTTTTAATTACAGTGATCAGAGGCCAAGAGTGGGTGGTACTCACATAATTAGAGGTGGGATTTGGGCAGGCAACTCCATAAGTAGACGGGTTGTGGCTGGAATGCCCGTTCACTGGGTGGGCCAAAGGTAGACTAATGTCCTAGGATCTGGGACTGAAATGTTGGTAGGCATAAGATGATGGAAAGGGAAAAAAAAAGAGAAGAGGGGAAGAAGAGAGAAGAGAGGAGAGAAGAGAAGAGAAAAGGTAGGAGACTTAGGGTGTGCATCCCATGGATGAAGGCTCTCTGTTATGACTCTTGATGCTGTAGTCAATGGCAGATGAAAATTGGTAATCAGTTCTGAGCACAGATCTGGTACATGCAAGTGGAACCTTATCTACACCTCTAACAGAGACAGCATGGGGAGGTGTTTTTACAAGCCCATGATCTTGGAGGGGATGTGAGCTTTCATTCAGCCAGTCAATTGTTGTCATTTATTTAAAGGTTACAGTGCATCCAGAAAGTATTCACAGCGCTTAACTTTTGCCACATTTTGTTATGTTACAGCTTTATTCCAAAATGGATTAAATTCATTTTTTACCTTAACATTCTGCAAACAATACCCCATAATGACAACGTGAAAGAAGTTCGTTGTGAAATCTTTGCAATTTATTCAAAATAAAAAACAAAAAAACCCCACATGTACATAAGTATTCCCAGCCTTTCCTCAATATTTTGTTGAAGCACCTTTAGCCCCAAATACAGCCTCAAGTCTTTTTGAGTATGATGCTACACGTTTGGCACACCTATTTTTGGACAATTTCTCCCATTCTTCTTTGCAGTACCTCTCAAGCTCCATCAGGTTGGATGGGGAGCATCGGTGCACAGGCATTTTCAGATCTCTCCAGAGATGTTCAATCGGTTTCAAGTCTGGGCCACTCCAGGACATTCACAGAGTTGGCCCGTAGCCACTCCTTTGTTATGTGGGCTGTGTGCTTAAGGTCGTTGTCCTATTGAAAGATGAACCGTCGCCAAAGTCTAAGATCCAGTGCGCTCTGGAACAGATTTTCATCAAGGATGTCTCTGTACATTGCTGCAGTTATCTTTCCTTTGATCCTGACTAGTCTCCCAGTTCCTGCCGCTGAAAAACATCCCCACAGTATGATGCTGCAACCAAAATGCTTCACTGTAGGGATGGTATTGGCCAGTTGGTGAGCGGTGCCTGGTTTTATTCAGACATGATGCTTAGCATTCAGGCCAAAGAGTTCAATCTTCGTTTCATCAGACCAGAGAGTTTTGTTTCTCATGGTCTGAGAGTCCCTCAGGTGCCTTTTGGCAAACTCCAGGCGGGCTACCATTTGTCTTTTACTGAGGAGTGGCTTCCGCCTGGCCACTCTACCATACAGGCCTGATTGGTGGAGTGCTGCAGAGATGGTTGTTCTTCTGAAAGGTTCTCCTCTCTCCACAGAGAAACGCTGGAGCTCTTTCAGAGTGACCATCAGGTGCTTGGTTACCTCTCTGGCTAAGGCCCTTCTCCCTCGATCGCTCATGTTGGCTGGACGGACCGCTCTAGGAAGATTCCTGGTGGTTCCAAACTTCTTCCATTTATGGATGATGGAGGCCACTGTGCTCATTGGGACCTTCAATGCTGCAGACATTTTTCGGTACCCTTCCCCAAATATGTGCCTTGATGCTATCCTGTCTTGGAGGTCTACGGACAATTCCTTGAACTTCATGGCTTGGTTTGTGCTCTGACATGCACTGTTAACTGTGGGACCTTCTATAGACAGGTTTATGCCTTGCCTAATCATGCCCAATCACCTGAATTTCCCACAGGTGGACTCCAATCAAGTTGTGGAAACATCTCAAGGATGATCAGAGGGAACAGGATGCACCAGAGTTCAATTTTGAGTGTCATTGCAAAGGCTGCGAATACTTATGTACAGTACCTGTTTTTTTTTTTTCGTTTTTTTAAATTTTTAATAAATTGCAAAAATTTCAAAATGAACTTCTTTCACATTTTCATTATGCGGTATTGTTTGTAGAATGTTGAGGAAAAAATTAATTTAATCCAGTCTTGAATAATGCTGTGAAATAACAAAATATAGCAAAAGTTAAGTGCTGTGAATACTTTCTGGATGCACTGTATATCCAGTAAATTTGTTTTCTTAGTTTTGGGTAGAGTGGACGAAGCACTTCGGCAGAGAGATTTCATTCAACTACCTGTAGCGCTGACAACGCTTTATGAGACAGGAAGTGCTTCTCTTTAGTACAGTAGGGAAGGCTAGAATCCTGTCAGATTTTTATTTCTGTCTGTACTTCTGGAGCAAACTTTCGCTCATTTCCTGTCCGGTAAAACATTATCCGCAGGACCAGAATTGAAGATAAATCTAAAGGAGCCCCAAATAGCATTAAAAACCTGTCCAAAGTTCCAATCCTCCTCCAATCTGTCCAAAACTAGAAAATGTGCTTGGCTCAACATACGCTTTAATCAAGGCAGATGCTGGCAATGGTGGTGCTGAAATTTCAGCAGGCATAGGGTTAAAGTTTTTAATCAAATGGCTGGTATAACAGTTAAAGACAACTGTTGTTCAATCTGCTTCCTTTCACCAAAGCGTTTGGAGGATTGTAAATGCTGAGGAGGATATGTTTTCAGTGCATATTGTTTCTATTTGATGTATTTTTCATAGTGCCAGCTTTGCCTCGGCATACTAAATAAGGAGCAATAACACAATGCATATAAATGTAAAACTGACAGCAGACCTAGAAGGGGACACTTGAGTAGGGAAGCTGATGATACAATGAATGAATAAGTGGCTAGATAGATAGATAGATAGATAGATAGATAGATAGATAGATAGATACAGTGGATGTAGAAAAGAATACATCCCCACTTTAAAATAATCACATTTTGTTGTGTTGCATCCTGAAATGAAGACAGACACAGTTTTCGTTTTATCCAGCTGTATCTACTCAGTGTAACTTATAACATCCAAGTGAAAGATTTAACACCAACATGTCAGAAAAAAACTTAAAATATTCAAAAACAGAATCACTGAGCTGGATAAATGATCCCCCCCCCCCAAGAAAAAACTACCTGTAAGCTCAATCAGGTGATGCTAATCAACTTCTCAATGGCACAAAAAGCCATTTGATTTTCAACTGTGATCAGCATTTGATTATCTCAGCATGAAAAAGAGCTTTCCTGGAGTATTTCAGTCCCTGTTAGTGCAACAGAAGCAAATAATCAACTATGGGTGGCAAGGTATTATCAAAAGATTTCCGGGATAAAGTTGTGGACAGGCACAAGTTAAGAGATGGATGCTAAAAACAATTCAAAGGCTTTATAAATGCCTACAAGCAGAGTAAAGTCTATTGTTAAGAAGTGGAAGGTATTTGGTACAACATTAAACCCTCACTGGTTCAGGATGTTGTTCCAAACTGGATGAAAAAGCCGGAAGGAAACCAGTCTGAGAGGCTACCAAGAGGCCTACAGCAACTCCAAAGCAGTTGCAGGGATTGATGTGGTCATTGTGTGCATGTGACAACAATATCACAAATATGGATTGCATGGGAGGGTTTATTTTTTTCTGACATGTTGGTGTTATAGCTTTTACTTGGATGCAATTTGTAAATACAGCTGCATAAAACAAAAAATGTGTCTGTCTTCATTTCAGGCTACAAAGCAACAAAATGTGAATATTTTAAAGGGGGGGGTTCTTTTCTATACCCACTGTAGATATATAGATAGATAGATAGATAGATAGATAGATAGATAGATAGATAGATAGAATTAATATATATTGAGATATAACAGAAAGTTTTTAAATGTTTGGTCCTTTTTTCATTTATATGATAAAAGATAGAAAAAATGCAGAGATGATCAAATACCACCAAAAGAAAGCTCTATGGCTTGGTTCACACCAATGCCGTATGTGTTTTGTCTGATTTGCAGTGCGTTTCACATTTTTTTCACATGGGTTTTTGATGCATATTGCATTTTTTTGGGCCAACCCAAGAGTCACTGACCCTTTCCAAAAACGCAGTGGCTCAAAAAAGCATTGGCGTGAACGTGTCCCATAGGAAACAATATTAAATGGGCTGTAGTGCATTTCTGCAAAAAGCACTAAAAGCACATTGGTGTGAACCAGGTCTATTTGGTAAAAAAATTATATAAATTTAATTTGGGTACAGTGTTGCATGACCGCGGTATTGCCAGTTAAAGTAGTACAGCGCTGAATAGCAAAAAGGGGGTAAAACCTTCTGGAAGTCAAGTAGTAAAGGGTCCATGACAGTGCATCAAAATAATATTGATTTGATCTTGAAATAAAATTACAATGATGCTTTCCTAAATTGTTTACAAAAGATAGAAACTAATGAATCAACTCAAAGAAGCGAAAACTTTACAATAAAGACTATAGAGAAAATACTGTATAAATGTACCCAATAACAACTTAAAGTGGAGCTCCACCCAAAAGGGGAAGTTCTGCTTTAAAGTTAAGTCCCCCAATCCCCATTAAAGATTGGCACCTTTAGGTTGTCCCTCAGTCCCCCCCCTGCAGTCTTTAGGGACATGTGACAGGTCCCAGAGGACTGTGGGACCATTCACAATGCACAGCGCAGCTCATACATGCACAATGGGCACCTTGATATGAAGCCTCAAGCTGTCACAGCCGGGTGCCCACACTTAAGATGCCAGTGTCGGGGACACAGCATGGCAGGTGAACCCGGCTGCGGTGAGGATGCTGCTGGATCCTAGGACAGGTGTCTGTTTTTTAACCTCTTGCCGTCCGCCTGCTGTTTATAAACGGCAGGGCGGTGGCAGTCCAGGGGCGGGTTGCCGTTCATAAACGGCACCCGCCTTTTCTAGCTGTGCGCGCTCCCTGGGAGCGCGCACCACCGCGATCCGGTGACCGCTGTGTCCTCCGGACACAGTGAAACACCGACCGTCGGACGGGACCTCTGTACGAGGTCCCGATCATGTGATCACTGATTGGCGAATCAGTGATCACATGCAAAGTAGTAAGCAAGATGTCACTTGTGACATCATTGCTTACTATGTGTGAAATCTGTGAATGATCACAGAGGTCACATGGTACAAGGCTATTCACAACAGCCTTGTACCATGTGACAAGCTGTGACCAATCTCAGCTCACTCAGTAATTCTCAATGACTGCAAGAATGCAGACAGAGAGAAAGAGAAATGATTGCTTTTACATCCTATATGGGTGTAAAAGCAATGTGTAAAAAAAAAAAAATCTTCATCACCTCCCACAAGTAGTACAGTGTCACCATGGTGACACTGTACTGCTAGGGTGACAGTATGTAAAAAAAAAAAATAATAATAATAATATAAAAAAAAATAAAATAAAAATGTAAAAAAAAAGTTTAAAAATTATAATTTTTGGTTATAAACTAATTTGGATTTTTTTTTTTACTAAAAAAATAACGGAATACATTTTGGCCAAGATTTATGATGAAATATTATTTATTTGCAAAATTTTATTAAAAAAAACACATTTTTTTCAAAATTTTTGGACTTTCACATTTACATAGTAAAAAAAATTAAAATCCCAGCGGTGAATAAATACCACCAAAATAAAGCTTTATCTGTCTCAAAAAAATGGTAAAAAATTCATATGGGTACAGTGTTGCATGACCGCGCAATTGTCATTCAAAGTGTGATAGCGCTGAAAGCTAAAAATTGCCCTGGACAGGAAGGGGGTAAAAGTGTCCGGACAGGAAGTGGTTAAAAATCAGCACCTACAGTGTTTGTAGCTGCTGACTTTTATTTTTTTCTCCGGAGACTGAAGCTCCGCTTTAAAGCCCATAAACCATAGACATCAGGTTTACATTACAATTTGCATCTTAAAATCTCATCTTCGTTCAGTTGTCAGTTTATAAAAAATTTTGGCGCAACTTGCGTATGTGTAACGTACAGTAGTGATGGTTATCCCCACCCAACGGCCGACATGTACACCATTTAGTTCAAAGCTATTCCACTAGAGCACGCGCACGAGAAACCTGAAGAATCCTGCAAGGGGGGCGCCAAGGTTTTGACTGCCTAGGGGCCTCCACAGAGTTTAATACAGCACTGTCTGAGCAGCAGTATATACCTTCACTGCCTCTGAGCCCAGGTCGTTCTGGACCCACACAGCCTAAGACCAGACAGTGAAAGAAGAAACATTACTGTCACTTAGTATTCTTAACCTGGTTTGTTTGCTTTGTGAATTGAGCCTTTACCCTATTCCCCCCGGCACCTATTCCCGCCTGGCCAATAGTAAAATGACAGCTGAGCAGGACTCTCGTTGATCCAGATGGGCGTCATATGACGTCCTTCGAGGCCGCGCTGTGGTAAGATATATTCCTTGGACACAGCCAATCAAAGATCTGTGTACCGTCCCATTGCCAGTACCATGTGACTGCTGTGACCAATCACAGCAGGTCACATGACAATTGTAAACAATGGATGGCTTCCTTTCATGCCATTCATTGTATAAAATTGTGTCACTGGCTGTGACTGGTCACAGTGATCACATATACAGACTGGACCAATCACAGCCCATCTGTGTCATGTGATTAGCTTTGTCCAATCACAGCTAAGCACAGCAAAAACACCGGAATGAATCGATTTCAATCAGTTAAATGCTTACCTATTTCAAACAAATTCTTTGCTACAAGCAATCATAATGTGCAAAAAAAAATACTGATCACATCCCCAGAGTAGTACAATGATGTAACTATGGTAACATTATAGTACTCTGGTCACAGTGTGTTATGAAAAAAAAAAACTGTAAAAAAAAAAAGTAATACATTTTTTTTTTTTCGTACTGTCACCAGTCAGTGTCCCTGATCACCGCCACACCAGTTACCTGATGACTCTGTACTGCACTGGTGACAGTATGTAAAAAAAACATTTCTGAAAATTTGTCTTTTAATTTCTTAATTTTCTAAAAAATTATGACAAAAAATTACAACTTCAAAAAACTCACCATGCCTCTTACTATCTCAGACTGTCTACTTTGCAAAAAGGGATAATTTGCAGGGTATCTGTACTGTCCTGACATTTTATGGGGCTCAAGAAATTAGATTGGCCGTTGCTACTTCTGGATTGATCGATTCTGGTTGCTACTTCTGGATTGATCGATTCTCAGATATATTCCATAGTTTTTGCACTCTATAACTTTGCTACAGACTATAACTTTGCTACAGACTAAATAATAATCTGTACTGTCCTGACATTTTATGGGGCTCAAGAAATTAGATTGGCCGTTGCTACTTCTGGATTGATCGATTCTCAGATATATTCCATAGTTTTTGCACTCTATAACTTTGCTACAGACTAAATAATAAATACTAATTTGGGTTATTTTCATCAAAGAAATGTAGCAGAATACATTTTGGTGTAAATTTATGAAGAACATCTATTTATACCAGACTTTTTTCATTAGTTTAGCAAAAAATAAAAAAACCCATTGGTAATTAACCATTTCAATACCGGGCAATTTTCCCCCTTCCTGCCCAGGCCATTTTTCACGTTTCAGCGCTCTCACACTTTGAATGACAATTGCGCGGTCATACAACATTGTACCCAAACTAAAATTTTATCATTTTCTTCACACAACTAGAGCTTTTTTTGGTGGTATTTAATCACCGCTGGGGTTTTTATTATTTGCTAAATTAACAAAGAAAGACCAAAAATTGTGGAAAAAAAAAAGGTTTTTCTTTGTTTCTGTTATAAAAGTTTGCAAATAAATAATTGTTCTTCATACATTTAGGCCGAGATGTATTCTGCTACATGTCTTTGGTGAAAATAACCCAAATTAGGATGTATTTTTTAGTTTGTAGGAAAGTTATAAAGTTCACAAACTATGGTATAGATCTGAATATTGATCAATCCTGAAGCACTGACAGCCAATCTAATTTCTTGAGGTCCAAGAATGTCAGAACAGTACAGATATCCCCCAAATGACCCCTTTTTGCAAAGTAGACAATCCGACGTACTTCATAAGAGGCATGGCGAGTTTTTTGAAGTTGTATTTTTTGTGTCATAATTTTTCAGAAAATTAAAAAATTCGTTTCACTATTTTTTTTTACATATTGTCACCTGTGCAGTACAGCGTCATCATATAACTGGCATGGCGGTGATCAGGGACACTGACTGGTGACAGTATGAAAAAAAAATTATATATATATATATATATTTTTTTTATTATTTTTTATTAAATTTTTTTTCTTTTTTTAAAGATTTTCTTTTCATATTTCACTATGACCAAAGTAGTACAATGTTACCATAGTAACATTGTACTACTTTGGGGAAGTGATCAGTAATTTTTTTTTTTTATACAATTTGTAGCATTTACCTGAATAACCGATTCATTCAGGGTTTTTTTTTTTTTTTTTGTGCTTAGCTGTGATTTGGTCACAGCTAATCACATGACATGTGCATGTGATTAGCTGTAACCATTCACAGCTAGGCAGTAGTATACAATGGATGGCAGGAATGAAGCCATCCATTGTATACAACTGTCATGTGACCTGCTGTGATTGGTCACAGCAGGTCACATGGTACTGGCAACGGGGCCGATACTAAGATCTGTCATCGGCCGTGTCCGAGGTACACGGCCGGTGACAGATCGCGCCGCTGCGCCGCTATGCAGGAGCGCAATCTGCGCATGTGCGGGCGTCCACCCGGAACGCTGATGACATTTGCCGCCCGCCATTCGGCCATAGGGCGGGCGGCAAATGGTTAAATACCACCAAAAGGAAGCTCTTTTTTGTGTGAACAAAATTATACAAATTTAGTTTGGGTACAGCATTGCATGACCGCGCAATTATTATTTAAATTGTGACAGCACTGAAAGCTGAAAATTGGCCTGGGCAGGAAGGGGGTAAAAGTGCCTGCACTGAAGTGGTTAATGTCTGGATTTGGACTCTGGAAGGCCCTTTCTGTATATTGAGCACTCTGAATTCATGCTCATAGGAGTCGTTCTAGGGATAAGCCCCTAGGTGGCTACTACAGCCTATGCATATCAGGCTGCAAAGTATAAAAGCCGTCCTAATAGACTGCTAATGCATTGCAAACTGCTGGCATGCATTGTGTTGAGGGTTCACCCACTGTGCGCCCCAGCTGCTGCTAGCCAAACTCGCTGTACAACATAATGCTTGCCATCCATATATCTCAGAGCCTGACAGCTTAAAATATACAGCACATAAACCCAATCTCCAAATATCATAAAAGACTTAACATGCTAATGTAAATTCAAAGGTCATTTGCAATACTTTTTACATTTGAACTGTCAGTAAAATAATACCAGGTGAACGTGCCTTAAAGGTCCTTGTTAAGCACTTTTTGTTAAAGGGCGATGTTTTGCCCCTGCATTGTCACCCTGTCACATGGGCTTTCAAGGGAAGTACATGTGGCGGTTTTAAATACACAGACATGATCCACTGCTGTTGTCACGAGAAAACAGCACCTGAGAGATGAAGCGTGAGATGTCGTGTCGGAGAAATCACCTCCCCGGCAAATACAGGGGAGCGGAGTCCAAGTGTCAGTCCAGTCACTTACATAGGGGGACATCGCTCTCACCACCTGTGCAGTCCCATGCGCAGAGGATGGCCTCAGCGGTCACGCTGGCCACGCCCTCTGATGTGTTTCATCCCGCCCACCAGGGGCTGCGATCCAGCCACCCTGTGGGTGGGGCAAAAACATCAGAGGACGTGGTCAGCATGACCGCTGAGGCCATCCTCTACACACGGACTGCACAGGTGATGAGAGCGGTGTCTCTTCTCCTCCTCCTATGTAAGTACCTGAGAGATGCCGTGCAACCATCGCTGCGGTGCGTAAAGCCAGACTTAAAGAGACGGTAGGTGGTCAGCAGCACTGAAATGCAACAAACGGTGAAAAACGTTTGAAAATAAGTAATTGGTTTTTCAAATAAATGGTAATTGTTGATGATACACAGTAATTTAGCAAATGTCATTCAGTAAGGGCCTGTTCACATCTCACAAGTTGGGATCATGGGCAGAAGCGCTGCAATTCTGCCCTCAATCCCAAATCGTGAGGCAATCGCAGTGTTTGGGTGCCATTGGGTGAAGCTTGTCACCCAAAAAGGAGTAGGAACTTCTTTTCGGGGGACAAATGCGCAGAGGGCAGCCCATTCAAGTGAAAGACAGGATCAAACAGCCTTTTTACACACACATTTATTTATTTCAGGTACTTACATAGCGCCATCAATTTACACAGCAATTTACATATATATTGTACATTCACATCAGTCCCTAACCCTCGAGGGGCGTACAATCTAAGGTCCCTAACTCACATTCATACATACACATACTAGGGACAATTTAGACAGGAGCCAGTTTACCTACCAGCATGTCTTTGGAGTGTGGTAGGAAACCAGAGCACCTGGAGGAAACCCACGCAAGCACAGGGAGAACATGCAAACTCCATGCAGGAGGTGCCATGGTCGGGAATCAAACCAATGACCCATTTACTGCAAAGCAGACGTGCTAACCACTAAGCCACTGTGCCGCCCCAGTGAGTATAACAAGCATGCTTTACTGCATCTACAGACTGATTTTACTGTTGGGGGTTTAGTAACACTTTAACACTTACAAGCCGACCTCAATGCTCTGTGTAATTGGGCAACTATGTGGCAAATAATGGTTTAATGTTGATAAATGTAAGGTTCTGCACTTGGGGGCTAAGAATATGCATCATACATACTAGGGGGGGTACAACTGGGGGGGGGTAATGGTGGAGAAGGATCTGGGAGTTCTGGTAGATCACAAGCTTAATAATGACATGCAATGCCAAGCTACAAAATCCTCTCTTGTATTAAAAGAGGTATAGACTCCAGAGAGAGAGATATCATTTCCCCCGATACAAATCATTAGTAAGACTTCATCTGGAATATGCAGTTCAGTTTTGGGCACCAATTCACAAAAAACAACATTGGGGAACTGGAGAAAGTACAGAGAAGGGCAACCAAACTGATAAGAGGCATGGAGGAGATCAGCTATGAGGAAAGATTAGAGGAACTGAATGTAGTCTCTCTTGAGAAGAGGAGATTTAGGGGGGATATGATCAACATGTATAATACATAAGGGGGATATGATCAACATGTATAATACATAAGGGGGATATGATCTCCATGTATAATACATAAGGGGGGGGGGGGGTATGATCTCCATGTATAATACATAAGGGGGGATATGATCAACATGTATAATACATAAGGGGGATATGATCTCCATGTATAATACATAAGGGGGGGGGGGGGTATGATCTCCATGTATAATACATAAGGGGGGATATGATCTCCATGTATAATACATAAGGGGGGATATGATCTCCATGTATAATACATAAGGGGGGATATGATCTCCATGTATAATACATAAGGGGGGATATGATCTCCATGTATAATACATAAGGGGGGATATGATCTCCATGTATAATACATAAGGGGGGATATGATCTCCATGTATAATACATAAGGTGGGATATGATCTCCATGTATAATACATAAGGGGGGATATGATCTCATGTATAATACATAAGGGGGATATGATCTCCATGTATAATACATAAGGGGGGATATGATCACCATGTTTAATACATAAGGGGGATATGATCTCCATGTATAATACATAAGGGGGGATATGATCACCATGTATAATACATAAGGGGGGATATGATCACCATGTATAATACATAAGGGGGGATATGATCTCCATGTATAATACATAAGGGGGGATATGATCTCCATGTATAATACATAAGGGGGGATATGATCTCCATGTATAATACATAAGGGGGGATATGATCTCCATGTATAATACATAAGGGGGGATATGATCTCCATGTATAATACATAAGGGGGGGATATGATCACCATGTATAATACATAAGGGGGGATATGATCTCCATGTATAATACATAAGGGGGGGATATGATCACCATGTATAATACATAAGGGGGGATATGATCTCCATGTATAATACATAAGGGGGGATATGATCTCCATGTATAATACATAAGGGGGATATGATCTCCATGTATAATACATAAGGGGGGATATGATCACCATGTATAATACATAAGGGGGGATATGATCTCCATGTATAATACATAAGGGGGGATATGATCACCATGTATAATACATAAGGGGGATATGATCACCATGTATAATACATAAGGGGGGATATGATCACCATGTATAATACATAAGGGGGGATATGATCACCATGTATAATACATAAGGGGGGATATGATCTCCATGTATAATACATAAGGGGGATATGATCACCATGTATAATACATAAGGGGGGATATGATCTCCATGTATAATACATAAGGGGGGATATGATCACCATATATAATACATAAGGGGGATATGATCTCCATGTACAATACATAAGGGGGATATGATCTCCATGTATAATACATAAGGGGGGATATGATCTCCATGTATAATACATAAGGGGGGGTATGATCTCCATGTATAAATACATCAGTGGTTCATATAGTGGACTCGGTGTAGAGTTATTCCCCCTGAGGTCATCACAGAGGACAAGGGGGCACTCTTTACATCTGCAGGAAAAGAAATTTAATCTCCAAACACGGAAAGGTTTCTTCACAATGAGAGCTGTGAAAATGTGGAATAGACTCCCTCAAGAGTTGGTTCTGGCCAGCTCAGTGGCTTGTTTTTAAAAAAGTCCTGGATTCTTTCTTAGATACACAGAATATAACTGGATACTAACATTTATAGGTAAAGTTGATCCAGGATCAGGAAGGAATTTTTTCCCCTGCAGGAGCAAATTGGATCGTGGTTTGCTGGTTTTTTTGCCTTCCTCTGGATCAACTCTGGGTGTAGGATTATAACTTTTTTTTAACTATATAACACCTCGTTAAATTAGTGTTTTTAAATGGAAGCAGTGTAAGCACCTGAATTTGACATTAATTCAGCCTCTTGCAGTCCCTTCACAGCAGAGCTCAAACTGGAGGAGGGGGGAGCAGAACAAGGAGCCAATGAGCTGTTCTGCAGTGAAAGGGGTATGCTGATAGGAGAAGAGTGCAGAGTGATAAGCTTATTGGTCTGTTGCATTTCCAGTCCATTCACGGGGTGGGAAAGGAACAAGACCTGTAAGGTAGGCCATACATTAAGCAATTTTCGTTCCTTTAACTACTCAATTCCCTGATCAACACAGTCAGGGTTGATGAAGCAATCTCTTCCACTGTGCTACTGTATTCTAAGAGCTGAAGGATTTCCTGCTGTCAGAATAGAATGACTACTGCTATAGTATGAAAAAAACCTGACAGGCTGGTTGTACCGAAGTCGATCAATAAATTGATTTCAGTACAACCAGCCTACCCATAGATGGATCGAAATTTGGCCGGTTTTTGCTGAAATTCGATCTGTCAATGGTCAGCTTAAAGTGCAGCTCCACCCAAGGGGAAGCTCCGCTTTAAGGCCTCGTCCCCCGCTAATGATTGGCACCTTTGAGGAGCAGGGGGGTACCTGATTTTGACAGGTACCCGCTCCCATTTCTGCTGCGATTGCCTAGGCGATTGAAAACAGAAGTTCTCCCCCCTCCACTTCCTGCATTCTTCTGGGACACGTGACAGGTTTCAGAAGACTACAGGACCATTCACAAGGCGCAGCGCTACTCACGCATGTGCAGACAAGATTGTGTGGTGTTGCAGAGCTGTGTAAATCGTAGGACAGGACAAACAGAAACAGGGGCGGACTGACAACTCATGGGGCCCCCGGGAAATAGGGGATCATGGGGCCCCTGTGTCCTTGCCCAAACTCAAAAAAGCCTATGAAAAAGGTACCAGGGGCATCTCATGGGGCCCCCTACTGACCCCAGGCCCTCGGGCAGTGCCCGAGTTTCCAAATGGTCAGTCCGCCCCTGGACAGAAATGATTGTCCTCTGACAGGTAAACCAGCTTCCTTATGAGTATTTCTTTCATATGTTTATGTTTGCCTGGAATTAGGCTTTCAACTGAGTTTAGTGAACTCACACACAGGAGTATGTTGGCTATGGAAAGTTAAAGGGAAACTACACTGTATCTGAGCACCACAAACCAAAAGCGCTGTATAATTTTTATTATTCAAAGCAAACTCCCCATCCATCCATATCTCCATGCTTTATTTTACAGAGAAAACACTTGGAAAAACACCTCCCCTAGCATTTTTTGGCCGTGGCCATCTTGAGTAAGGGCAGATGATTCATGTAACAATTACTTCATGGAATCCACCTGCCCTTAGCTCAGGCATGCAGTCAAGAGGGTGTGCCTAAATGAGAAAACCCCTCCTCCCTCCTGAAAACTCCTGGGATGTATGACATCATTTGCCTAAGCATAGAAACCAGGAAGCAACTGAATAAATGTAAAACAAAAAAAAAGTTTAACCTCCCTGGCGGTATTCCCGAGTGTAGCTCGGGGTAAAGTTTCAGTACCACAAGCGGTAACCTCGAGCTACATTCAGGCTTACCATGCGGCGCTGCTCCGGGATCCCTCGATCACTTACCTTGACCTGCGCTCCCGCGATGTCCCCCCTGCAGTGTCCCCTGTAATGTCCTCTGGCGGATGTCGGCATCTGTCTTCTGGGTTCCGTTCCCTGTGACATCAGGATGTACAGGGGATGGTACGGCGGGAAATTTGAAAATGACAAAAAGTGACATTCACTAAAATCACATAGTAAAACATTCCTGTATAAAACCATTTCACATACATTTTGTCCCGAGTGCTTTGTCCGGCGCCCTGCCTGCATTTTTACTGTTCTTTCTGCCTGGAAACTGAGAAACGTCCATGGCATCCAAAAAGCGTCCCTTTAGGTCAAAATCAGTTTTAGACCGGCTAGAGAACAGCGATAGTAAATCGAATTGAGTGATAATGATTCGTGGGGGAAATTCGTCATCAGACACTGAAAACGATTTTGTGACTTTGCTCAGCGATGTGCGAACTTGGCGCTATATTTCAAATTTCAGTGTTTTCGGTTTGATTATATTATTGAATTGAATGTATTATTATATTATTATTTTTTATGATTATTTATTAAATTATAATTTATGATTTTGTGTTTCAAATTTTATCACATCCGGAATGTTTACTAGACTCTTGTTTGGACAGATTTCAGTGAGTTATTCCTAAAAATTACAGCCTACAATAAAAAAATACATATTTCCATGCAAAAAAATGTACCACTTTGAGCACAGAAATATGGACATAATCAGACCGCTAGGGAGGTTAAAACAAGTAAATATAATATAGTTTCCTATCTTTTTACTAATGCTACCAGCATAAGGACTAAAAATAGTCAATGTTGATTGAGAGAGTGAAGTTCTGCTTTAAAGTGGCCCTGCAGTCAAATGGTAACATATAACCAGGGACGTGGATAGAGGGGTACCACCAGTCCTCCTGTACAGGGCCTAGGCCTGCAAGGGGGCCTAGGCAGCTGGGTGAAGCAGATGAAACTAGGAATTATCTAAAGAACAAACAAGTAAAAACAAGTAAATATAATATATATATATAAAGTGCAGCGCTATCCCTAAACTTACTAAATAAATATAAAGTGCAAACTAACTATTCAAAATATAACAGTGCTCTGAATAAAAACACAAAGTGCTAGACCTATGTGCAAAATGTGCAATTACAAAAAATGTGCAACCTGTGTACTGCCAATTGGGAATAAAGTGCAATTAGTGCCAATCACTACTTTCCTATCTACACTCACCAGCCACTTTATTAGGTACACCTGTACAATTGCTTGGTAACACAAACTGCTAATCAGCCAATCACATGAAGTTCAACCCGAGCATCAGAATGGGGACAAAAGGGGATTTCGGTGATTTTGAACATAGCATGGTTGTTGGTGCCAGACGGGCTGGTCTGAGTTTTTTAAAAAACTGCTGATCCACTGGGATTTTCATGCACAACCATCTCTATGGATTACAGAGAATGGTCCGAAAAAGAGAAAATATTCAGTGAGCGGCAGTTCTGTGAACGAAAATGCTTTGTTGATGTCAGAGGAGAATGGGCTGATTGGTTGCGGCGACATTGAGATGGTAGGGTCAGAATTTGGTGTAAACAACATGAAAGCATGGATCCAGGCTGGTGGTGGTGGTGTAACGGTGTGGGGGAGACTTTCTTGGCATTAGCAAGGTGTACCTAATAAAGTGGCCGATTAGGTATTTACTAATGCAAGCAGCATAAGTATTCAAAATAGTCAATGCTGATTGAGAGAATGAAGTACCGCTGTAAGATTCAGGAAAATATTAAATAAAATGGTGGTATTGACAGACTATGGAGGGTAATATCGCTGACCTTTCCTTCTGAAAAGTGCTAGTAGCCTGGATGCCATGCTGATTTAATGACTTCAGTACTGGCACTGTCCTGGAACAAGTGTGTAGATCAGATGTTCTGACTTCAGCTTGACTTTCTAATCTGCATGCTTGTTCCAGATCAATGACTCAGAATGCATTCAGAGACATCCAGGCGACTTATGTTCTCAGAAGGAGGTCAGCAATGACAGCCTTTATATTTCTCACTCTACAGATTTCTTTTAAATAAAGTGGCTTTAAAAAGGACTGGAGTGCCTGTATGACTTTCCTCCCTTCTTAATGATGTTCCTGGGTGCTTCGTGGTGATAGAGAGACCACACAGCATGAACGTCAATACAGTCATGTCTTTTCTACTCTCTGCTATCAGCTGAAATGAGAGAAGGAGAATCCATCAATAAAGCTGGCTTGCAGAATGAAGCTGTTTCAAATAACCTCTCAATTTCAGAGTTCTCAGCACCTGTCCTCGGGGTGCACATTATGAATATCCTCGTGTAAGCATGAATAGGTTAATCAGCGCTGTTGCCTTGCTGATGACTTGCCAGAATCCCAGAACAATTGAGATTGGAGAGTCTCTTCTACTGCAGTTCTTGCCATGGAAGACTGCGTACAGACAGAACGGGAAATCCGTTTAAAGGGAAACTGCAGACAAACAGCTAAATACAAAACAGAGACACTGAACCACATAGAGATCACCTGCCGAATGTAATTCATGTACTTTTGTCTTCTATTAACACCTGATCTTCCATATACAGCATGATAAAGGTGTCATTACACTTCTTTACATATTTTTATTCTCTCCTCCTACCTTCCCTTTCTTCCTTCATTCTTCCTCTTCTTTCCTTTCTTTGCTTTTTTTCCCCTCTTCTTTCTTTCCCTATCTTCCTTCCTTCTGTGTCTTCTTTCCTTTCTTTCTGTTTTCTCCACTCCTCCTTCCCTCTTTCTCCTTCCTCTTCCTACCATCCTTTTTTTTTCTCCTCTCCTCTTCTGCTTCCTTCTTTCCCTCTCTTCCTTCCTTCTCTTTTTTCCTTTTCATTTCTTTCTTTCCTTTCCTCCTTCCTTCCCTCTCTCTTCCTCTACTTCCCTTCCTTTCCCCCCCTCTCCTCCTTCCATCTTTCCCTCTCTTCCTTCCTATTCTTTCATTTCTTTCTTTTTTCTGCTCTCCTCCTTCCTTCCTTCCCTCATTCTTCCTCTTCTTTTCTTTCTTTGCTTTTTCCTCCTCTCTTTGTTACTTTCCCTCTTCCTTCCTTCTTCGTCTTCTTTCCTTTCTTTCTGTTTTCTCCTCTCTTTCTTCCCACTCTTTCTTCTTCCTACCTTCCTTTTTTTCTCCTTTCCTCTTTTGCTTCATTCTTTCCCTCTCTTCCTTCCTTCTCTTCTTTCTTTTGTCCTCTTCAATCCTTTCTTCCCTCTCTTCTTTCCATCTTTCTTCTTTACTTTCATTGTTTTCCTCTCCCGCTTCCTTCTTTCCTTCTCTTCCTTCCTTCTTCCTCTTCTTTCATTCTGTTCTCTTCTCTCCTCCTTCCCTTTCTTTTTTCTCTACCTTCGATTCTCTTCTGTTTTTTTTTTCTGCTCTACTCCTTCTTTCGATCTCCTCCTTCCTTCTTTTCTTTCTTCTCTCTCTCTTCCTTCTTCCTCTTCTTCCCTTCTTTATTTTCTACTCTCCCCCTTTCCTTCCCTCTCTTCCTTCCTTCATTCTCTTCTTTCCTTTCTTGCTTTTTTTCTCCTCTCCTCCTTCCTTCATTCTCTTCTTTCCTTTCTTTTTTCTTCCCCATTTCCTCTCTTCCTTCCATCTTCTTCCTTTCTTTCTTTCTTCCTTCCTTCCTTTATTTCTCTTTCTTTCTCTCTTTCTTTCTTTCTTTCTTTCTTTCTTCTCTTCTCCTTCCCTCTCTTCCTTTCTTCTTTTCTTCCTTGCCTCTTTCTTCCTCTTCTTTCCTTCTTTTTTTTCTTCTCCTCTTTTCCTTCCTTCTTTCATGCTCTTGTTCCCTTTCTTTCTTCCTTTTTGTTCATTCTCACTCTCCTTTCATCATTTCTTCCTCCTTCGCTTCCCCTATAGATATGGTTATACCACAGGGACCCTTATGTAACTGTTTCCAGCTGTAAAGTGGGAAGAACAAACTTTAAGGCCTGGTTCACAGATGTTACTTGAGTCGCATAGAATTGCATGACAATGGAAATCACATTGTTTTCAATGGTGTCCATTCACATCAATGAAGCACATAAAGGTGATGTTTTTAAAAAGAGTCCTGTACCACTTTGGTGTGATTTCGGCATGCTTTTGGCTCCACAGAACATAAACACAAAGCAAAACCAAAGTACAAACAAATCGCACTACTTAATCGCACTGAAAAACAGATCAAATTGCTATTCTATTAGACAATGCATGTTACCAATCAAGAAAGCACAGACACAATTAAAGTGTAACTCTGCAACTAGTATCAATTACCTGCCTTGCTCTCCCATCTTTTTATAGGCTTTTTAGTCAACTGGAAGTGAGCAAGTTTGGCTTCTTGCCATAAGGGAAAATACAGACACAACTGTCTATAGAATGTTCCAACAGATTCAGAATTCCATATGTTCTCCCTATACTTGCATGGGTTTCCTCCAGGTAATCTGGTTTCCTCCCACACTCCAAAACATGCTGGTAGGCTAATTGGCCCTAGTATGAATGTGAGTTAGGGGCCTTACATTGCAAGCTCCTTTAATGTACAATATATAGCATATTTAAAGCTCTGCATAAATTGTAGGTGCTATATAACAACAACCTGTAACAATAATAAATAAATAAATAAATTTAAAGGTCTCCAAACTTTCTAAACAAAGGGCCAGTTTGTTGTTAGTGTTACTAAACCCAGGACCCTGCATCGACTATATATGTTCTCCCACAGTACAAAGAACATGGAAATTCAATTATTTTGGTAAATATAAACTGCTAAATACCCTTTATCATCAGACATTAGAGCAGTCTTGTGACTTATATCAGTGTTCAGCAGAGCACTAGCTAAAGCTTGTAGGAGGAGTTTTCTTTCTGCTCTAGGAGGATGCAAACCCCCAGATCTCTGTCTGACCAATGCTGACTGGCTTGACATACACTCTCCTAAGGAAAAAAACTCTCTAGCAATACACACCAAACTGAGAAAGTGCACAATGCCTACAGTTCAGTCTGTCTTATCAGGAGATAAGAGGTGGTCACTTGAAAAAGAGGAGGAACAGAGAAGAAAGGATCAAACAGCCTTTTTACACAATGCAGGGGATTAACCTTAGGTTCCACAGTGAGTATAACAAGCATGCTTTTCTGCAAATACAGACTGATTTTACTGTTGTGGGTTTAGTAACACGGGGGGGGGGGGGGGGGCTAGACTGTGGCCAATGGAATGGAAGTTTGCCCACTTACAAAGAAGTGAAGTGTCTATCATTTTATCATAGTTATATTTTAAATGATAGAGACAGAATATCAATCAAAAATCCAGAAAAAACACATGATACAAATGTTATAAACTGAGTTGCAGTTCAGTGGGTAAAATAAGTATTTGATCCCCTACCAACCAACAACAATTCTGGCTCCCACAGACTGGCTATGTGCTCATGTGGTACACAGATCAGTCCTGTCAATTTCAGAAGGTGCTCCTAACGATAACTCGTTATGTGTATAAAAGATGCCTATCCACAGAATCTCTTGCTTCCATTCAAACCTCACCACCATGTGCAAGACCAAGAAGCTGTCAAAGGATGTCAGGGACAAGATTGTAGAACTGCACAAGGCTGGAATGGGCTACAAGACCATCAGCAAGAAGCTTGGTGAGAAGGAGACAACTATTGGAGCGATTATTCGCAAATGGAACAAAAACAAAATAACCATCAATCACTCTCGGTCTGGAGCTCCATGCAAGATTTCGCCTCAAGGGGTAAGGATGATCATGAGAAAAGTGAGAGATCAGCCCAGAAAACAGCCATCAAACAAACCATTGGTAACACAATACACCGCCATGGATAGAATTCCTGCAGTGCCCTTAAGGTCCCCTTCTCAAGAAGACACACGTACAGGCCCATCTGAAGTTTGCCAATGAACATCTTAATAATTCAGAGAAGGATTGGGAGAAAGTGCTGTGGTCAGATCAGACCAAAATTGAGCTCTTTGGCCTTAACTCGACTCACTGTGTTTGGAGGAAGAAAAATGCTGACTATGATCCTAAGAACACCATCCCTACAGTCAAGCACAAAGGTGGAAACATTATGCTTTGGGGCTGTTTCTCTGCTAAAGGTACAGGCCGACGTTGACGCATTGAGGGGCCAATGGACGGGGCCATGTATTGTAAAATCTTGGATGAGAACCTTCTTCCCTCAGCCAGAACACTGAAGATGGGTCGTGGATGGGTCTTTCAGCATGACAATGACCCAAAACATACCGCCAAGGCAACAAAGGAGTGGCTCACTTTAAGGTCATGGAGTGGCCTAGCCAGTCTTCAAACCTTAATCTTATAGAAAATGTATGGAGGGAGTTGAAACTTCGAGCTGCCAAGCAACAGCCAAGAAACCTTTAGGATTTAGAGAAGATCTGTAAAGAAGAGTGGAACAAAATCCCTCCTGAGATGTGTGCAAACCTGGTGACCAACTACAAGAAACGTCTTACCTCTGTGCTTGCCAACAAGGGTTTCTCCACCAAGTGCTATTTCTCCACAAATACTTATTTTTTTCACTGAACTGCAACTCAATTTATAACATTTGTATCATGTGCTTTTCTGGATTTATGGTTGATATTCTGTCTCTATCATTTAAAATACACCTTTGATAAAAAAATGATAGACCCTTCATTTATTTGTAAGTGAGTAGACTTACAAAATCTGCAGGGGATCAAATAATTATCTTCCCTACTATATATATATATATATATATATATATACACATGCACACACACAAACAGCATACACACAATCACATACAATATATATATACACACACAGTAGATTGTGGAATAGCTGCGGTGAGCCTATCAAGGTTTTTTTGTTATTTAGACTGGAGCTCTACTTTAAATCTTTTCGGCTTTTGAATTTTCATGAGCTTTTTTCCATCTTTCTCAGATGAAATATTTTGTTTTAATTAAAAGATTTTTCTGTCGGTTGTTAGTCTCTATGTGCAGAGCATAAAACTATCCGAAGCTTTGAAAGATGACTTTCATTTATAGGCACCAAGCGGCCTGCTGTCTCCACATTCACATTCCAGGTAGCGGCACAGTACTGGAAGGCAGATCTCGATGGAATGACGGAAAGAGGGGGAAAAATAGAGAAAAGTTAATGTTTTAAGCAGCTGCGGGAGAGTTCTTTTGATTTCCCATCCATTGTGTTTGTCACTCACTCCATAGCTGCGGAGTCCACTAGTGACAAAAGTTCTTTAAAGTAAATCTTTTAAAAGTTTCTTTTTTGGACATCTATGAATCGGTTCAATGTAAAAATAATCTTAGAAATTCATATTAGGGTTTTAAATGTCTCAGTACTTTGGATTGTGTTGTCAAGAACCTGGAATCCTGTAGTTTTGGTGACAAAAACAAATGTGAAAAAGTGCCCTTTAACCATTTGGCCACCAGAAGGTTTTACCCACTTCATGACCAGGGCATTTGTTTGCTATTCAGTACTGTTCTACTGTAGCCTCCCTGGCGGTATTCCCGAGTGTAGCTCGGGGTAAGGTTTCAGTACCACAAGCGGTAACCCCGAGCTACACTCGGGCTTACCATGCGGCACTGCTCCGGGATCCCTCGGTCACTTACCTTTTCCTGCGTTCCCGCGATGTCCCTCCTGCAGTGTCCCTGGCAATGTAATCTGGCGGATGCAGGCATCTGTCATCTGGGTTCCGTCCTCACTAAAATCACATAGTATAACATTCCTGTACCAAACCATTTCACATACATTTTGTCCCGAGTGCTTTGTCCGGCACCCTGCCTGCATTTTTACTGTTCTTTCTACCTGGAAACTGAGAAACATCCATGGAGTCCAAAAAGCGTCCCTTTAGGTCAAAAGCGGTTTTAGACCGGCTAGAGAACAGCGATAGTAAATCAGAACCACTTGCAGAATTGAGTGATAATGATTCGTGGGGAAATTCGTCATCAGACACTGAAACATTTTGCGACTTTGCTCAGTGATGTGCGAACTTGGCGCTCTATTTCAAATTTCAGTGTTTTTGGTTTGATTATATTATTGAATTAAATTTATTATTATTTTTTATGATTATTTATTAAATTATAATTTATGATTTCGTGTTTCAAGTTTTATCATACCCGGGATGCTTACTAGACTCTTGTTCGGACAGATTTCAGTGAGTTATTCCTAAGAATTACAGGCCTACAATATAAAACGCCAAATTTCCAAGCAAAATAATGGTACCGCTTTCAGCACCAAAAATCTGAAATAATCATACCGCCAGGGAGGTTAACTGGCAATTGCTCAGTCATGCAACACTGTACACAAATGAAATGTATTTAATTTGTTCACACAAATAGAGCTTTCTTTCGGTGGCTTTTAATGCCACTGGGTTGTGATTGGCCCAGGTACCATGTGATAGCTCTTGTCCAATCACAGCATCACAATAGTAAGCAAAACAGGTATGAATCGAAGCCATTCATAACTGTTTTGTTGACATTGTAATCATGTGATCACTATGACCAATCATAGAGATCACATGAAACCCTTGCCGCTGTGAGCTTTGTACCGATCACCATGCCACTGCACATCCCAGGGGGCATGCCAATGCACATGTGCTCAGCGACGTAGCAGTACATCGCTAAGCCTGCAGCTGCTGCCCACTCGCAGTATAATTACTGTGAGGTGGTCAGCAAGTGGTTAAGAGAAACTGTATTGTTTTTGCTAATTTACCATGAATCTGATCTGGCCCATTGTATGCAGCTAGCTAGACGAGCTGGGCTGGCACCTAGACATCTCAGGGATGTGCAGAACAACAGTAGGTAGCCCACCTGGAGCAGAGGTCTATTTTCAATTATAACAAAAGCCTTGACAAGGGTTCTAACCCTTTCTCCATCCAAAAAAAAGTTAGCTTTTGATATATTGTAATTGGAGAATACTGTAAGTATAGAAAGGGATCAGACGGGCAATTCTCACTGTTTCTTGCCAGCAGTATGGCTTTTTGTGTACGTTGCTGATAAAAGTCCACTCTGACCCTTTAGTAAAGTATCTGTGATTGCTGTAAGTGCTGAGTACTGTGTTATAACTTCTATTGCTGAGTTTATCCTTTGGTTTTTGTAGCTCTGATGTGTTATCATTTTAGTTGTTCTCCAGGGCATCAATTAGTGTACCATATCAGTGCTTACACACCTAAACTGACAGCAACACACCAATATGTTTGTATAGGTGTAGATGAGTTTCTCCGGGGTATTACTTGCAAAAGGCGTATTTTTTTAAAACTAATTATAGCCTAAAACAGTATTGAGACAAGACAGAAGAACACTAGTACAATCCGGCTATAAAGCACAAAGAAAGAGGTCACTGAAAATTCTGATTTTGTTTCCATGCTTACGCACTGCCACCTTCATGTAGACATCCCAATGCGTCTGTTTGGCTCAAAGAGTCGCTGGGCTGTTTAACGGAATGCCATGTTTATGTTCAGAAAGTGTCAATGGGGAACCCAGTAGACACAGCTGTGTTTACAATCCCTGCATGACTCGATGTAACATTTGAATATTTGTCATTGGGCACAATTTAAAGGGAACATTTTGTGAATTTAGAGTCAGCACATATATTGACATGTATTATATTTTGGATGGATAGAAGCTGCTTTAGGCCTGTGACTGGTGCTTTGCCATCATTATATATAGTTAATCTATAATGAATAAGAGGTCACTCCATGGTGATCATTTTGGCCATGGATGTGACTGGGGCTTTTTTTCACCGGGAACGTGGGGGAACACACTTTCGGCACCTCCAGTACTGAATGTATGTAATGGTGTCAGAAATGGACTCAGCACTGGTGGTGGGACTCACCTGCCTTGTGGGCTGCAGTACCAGGGCTGACCAGCGGGTGCTCTTAGCAGCCAGAAGCTCACTCCTGTAGTCAGCCAACACCTGGGCTGATTGCAGGAGGTGTATTAAAGGAATGACCGGGCCTGTGATCAGGGCCTTGGTGTATGTTTCCCATGAGCCCCTGTACCTGGTATCCTGTGTTCCTGCCTCGTTGCTGACCCTGCTTTGATCCTGACCTCTGATGACCATTTCCTGTTGAACCCCTGGCTTGCCTGACCATCCTTCTGCCTGATCCTCGGTACCACGCTGCCCGCTACCTGCTGAACCTGGCTTGTGACCCCGACCATTCTCTGCTTGCTCCTCCTGTACCACGCTGCCCGCACGATACCGACCCGGCCTGTCTGACTACGCTTACTTCACCCGACGATCCATCCTGCACGGATCACCTTTACTAAGTCTGCCTGCCTCTTCCCATCAGACTCCGTTCCTGCACTCCCCTGCCAGTACTCTCTACCACAGCCGGACGCACTCAGGGGTCGCGACCTGGTTCCAGTCTGCACCAAGTCCATCCCCACCATCAGGGGCCCTGGTGAATAGCAGGCTGGGACTTAGACCCCACGCCCTGGGGAAATCCAAGCTGTGGGCTGCTAGAGACACTGCCAGGCGGCACCTGACAATACCTTACGGCCTGCCTGACCATTCCACCTCTCCAGCCTGACTACGCCTGTGTTCCTGAAGCCTGCTACTTCCCTGTGTCAGTCCACACATTTCTGGTCATACCCGGATCCCTAACAAATGACAAGGGGTGCTGTGATGTGGTGAGGGTCTATTGTTGCTGTCTGCTGGAGGTATTTATTGTCTCAGCAGGGTCTACTGTTGCTGTGGAGGTGTATTGTTGCAGGTGGGGTATTATATTGTTGGGAGGGATCTACTGTTCAGGGCGAGGTCTATTGTTGCTGGCTGCTGGAAGGTCTACAGATGCTAGCTGCTGGGAGATCTTTTGTTACTGCTGAAGGTCAATTGCTGCTAGGGATATCTATTGTTGCTGGGGGTCTATTGTTGAGGAGGATACAAATTACAATTAATACAAATAACTTAGCACCCCAAAATGTATAGTTCTGTATTCTCTCAAAGGGGCAGTGCTGGGAGGTGGGTAAGGGGTGGAACCAAGGGACAGTGCTCAGAGGTGGGTAAGAAGCAGAGACAAGGGGTGACTCAAAGCACCTATTCCGAGAAAAAAAGCCCTGTGTGTAACAATGTAAAAATATCAAACACCTCTGCATTAATCAAAAGATTGGATGATATTTGAAGATCGTCTCTCAAGATTCAAGACACCATCTTTGTGGACATCTTTCTCATCAATCCCAATAGCACCTGTATTATTGGGAATTATTAGGCAGCAAGTGAACAAGTGATTCCTAAAGATCATGTATTGAAAGCAGAAAAAATGGGCAAGTGTAAGGATTTTAGGGGCTTTGACAAAGGCCAAATTCTAAAGGCTGAATGACTGGGTCAGAGCAAATCCAAAACTGCAGTTCTTGTGGGATTTTTTCGGTCTGCAGTGGTCAAAACCTACCAAAAGTGGCCTAAGGAAGGAAAAACGGAACCAGCCCCAGGGTCATGGGCAGCCAAAGCTCACTGATGCATGCGGGGAGCGAAGGCTAGCCCATGTAGTCGGATCCAATAGAAGAGTTACTGTAGCCCAATTAGCTGAAAACGTTCATGCTAGTTCCAATAGAAAGGTGTCAAAACACACAATGCATCACAGTTTGTTGTGTATGGGGTTGTTTAGCTGCATACCAGTAGGGTGCCCATGCTGATCCGTGCCCACAGCCAAAAGTGCCTACAACAAACATGTGAGCATCAGAACCAGACCACGGATCAATGGAAAAAGGTGGCCTCATCTGATGAATCCAAGAATGGTTTGAGGAACACAACAACGGGTCTGGGGTGTTGATTTCAAATTCTTCAGATCTCAAATTTCAAATTCAATCCAATCGAGCATCTGTGGGATGTACAGTAAGAGCAAATCCAACCCCACCTTGCAACTTACAGGACATAATGGATCTGCTACTGACAGCTTGGTGCCAGATACCACAGTATACCTTCCATGCCTGGATGGGTTATGGTGGGAGGTCATAATGTTATGCAGTGAGGTCATGCATTTTTGCATGTTTTGTCACGTGACAGAATGTGCATCTACTAGCTGCACTTAGGGTGTTTACATGTTTTGGCAAGCTTTTCTTGCGTTACAGAAACACACATACAATACAAACGCGCAAGTGTGAATGAGCCCTTAGGGTTTAAAAACTCAAATTTCAGAATGTAATAATGACTCAGAACCTGTGTTTCCAGACCTTGGTCTGAACATTATAAGTGAGGCCTTTGGATTGTCCAACATTGTAGGAACAATCAGCCTTTCAGCCTTAAAAATACTTGAGTAGGTTGAAAAATCAAGTCAACATCAGATGACAGATGGTTAGACAGTCTTGAAGGGGAGGTCCCCGTGTTTATTTAAAGAAAATTTCCAGGAGGGGAAAAAAAATAATTGTTTGTGTGTAGAAAGTTATACAAAGTTCCGCGCTGACTCATCGCTTCTCTGGAACACCAATTGTTGCGTTAATTAGTGAGTCTGAATATATCTGTGTCTCTGCTTCTATAGTAACAGCAGTCTGCTTTGCTGGGAACAGTTTTTTTTTTTAGAACTTTGTGCTTGTGTACATGTAGATCATTGGCAAATTAACGGAAACCTGTCCTAAGAAAAATACAGGGCCATTCTCGGAAATGCTGATCCCTTCTGGCTGTCATCCTCTTGTTTTGTCTTCAATGATTGTACAAAGCTCTGACCTAGAAAAAGTACACAGTTAAAGTGGTTGTAAACCTCAGACATAAAATATGAGCAGAGCATATCCCTCTACAGTGTGTACTTGTCTCAATCCAGAGCACTGAGTACCATTTCTGTCTGCTGCTTCCTTCCTCTGCTATCTGCATGAGTCCTTTTTGACAAATTTTCCTGACAGCAAGGGAGAAAAGGTGACAGGGAGGGAGCTCTGGCACACAGCCTGTGATTGACATCCTCAGCTCTGTTCCTGTCTGCTGTGTGAAGGGGTGTGTGTCCCTTTCCTCCAATCAGCTATCAGAGCTTTCCCTATTGAGCTCTGCTGTATGCAATTTCAGCTCTCCATGCCATGTTTTCGGAGAGCTCAGACACATTTTATAAATTCTGGACTTTGAATGGATGTAGTGTAGAGAAGACTGCAGATAAATAGCTACAACGTACGTGGGAGGATTTGTTTCATCTCTGTGTATCACCTGAGGGCAGTCACTTCATTTCGTATGTGTAAGGGTTTATAACTACTTTAAGAGCTGATTTTACTTCCTACATGCTTGCCTGGGGTCATTGAACTGGAAAAGATTAAAGACGACATCACATCCATGCATTGTGGGAACTCATATGCTAACGTGTACATTACCGCAATGAGTGGCAATGCATGTTACATTAAATAATATAAAGTGCAGCGCTCAACCTACAATCCCATATATAATAGTGAATATATATGAAAGTGCTAAAAAATCTGTGCAAAATATATATCTGTGCACTAAATAATATACAATACAGCATTAAACTCAAAATCCTCAATATAATTATAAATATATATACTAAAAAGTGTAAATAAATAATAAAGTGCAACGCGTGTATTCCCACCGGGAATATTAAAAGTGTTCAAAGTGATACCAATAAATAATAAAATCACTGCAAATATATATTCAAAATGAATCCATATGAGAAATAGTGTCCAAACAAACAAACAAACAAAGAAACTCTCAATCTTCATGCATGTGATCACAGGTGTCCACACTGTGTGAATCCAAACAGTGGCTACAGTGGCCCCTCACCTCCTTGCATAGACCCCACAGGGTCAGCTTGCCTTAAGAAAAAACACCACTCTGATGAATCACCGGATCCTCCCCAGACTCATATATTCTCTCAGCAGCCTCCTCCTCGGTTCATATATAGATAAAAACTCACATAGTGTAAAACTATATTTATTCTATATACTGCATATATATTAAAAATGCCCACTCACATTTAAATCTTCAATTACAGGCTTCTATACCGCATGCTATGAATGTCCTGCATGGGTATTGTATATAGGGGTTTCGAAATATGGCCGCCACGCCGGAAATGACGTCACCGCGCTCCCAGAATCCTCCTCGCGTACCAACGCGTTGTGTCACGATAAACACGTGACTTCCTCAGGACGACTAGACGACATCACATCCATGCATTGTGGGAACTCATATGCTAACGTGTACATTACCGCCATGAGTGGCAATGCATGTTACATGCTTTGATATCATTTTTTTTACATGATGCCGTTCACTTTAAATAGCACCTCAATGTTCTAAGGCAATACACATGCTGCAACATGCTGCAGTACATGGCAACAGAGTGCATTGTGGCAAATGTTTGTGATCCATCCAATTTTTGGAATCCATGGTTTAAATGGGCTGCCTTGATGCAACACACGTTAATGCATGAAATAACACGCACATGAACGAAAATGAGTCCAAAAAACAGAGGCAGCCAATTAAATAGCATTTTCAGATGATGGACTCCATATTTCTTCCCTGGTAATTTTCCTCAAAAACTTAATGGACTCAAAAAATACAGGCGCCGGTCTTACGGCACAGCTAGATTTTAGACCTCTACAGAAGATTGCTTAGTAAAGAACACACCCCTAAATTGCTGATTGGACATTCAGGGAGTAGCTGCATGCTGATGAGTAATCACTCTGTATCCTCCTATCAGCACTTGTGCACTGCAGCAGAGCTTGAATGGTTTTTATTACTGCCTTCCAGTGTAAATTCTGATGTGCAGTTCATAACCCAAGGCTGATATTAAAGTGCTTGTAAACCTCTGACATGAAATATGAACAAAGCGTATCCCTCTGCAGTGTGTATTTGTCTCAATCGAGAACACTAAGTGTCATTTCTCTCTGCTGCCTTGTTCCTCTGCTATTTGCATGAGTCACTTCTGACCAGTTTTTCAGACACCAAGAGAAAAAAGGGGACAGGGGAGGTTCTCCAGCACACTAAAAGTTAAAGGTATTGGCGCTGGAAAGAGAGGGAGACTTTTAAGGCCAAATTATTATGAGGGAGTAGTCCGTATTATACAGTAAGGTGGTATAATCAGCAACATCAGGAGGCAGCACCCTTAGAGTAAAGCTGGAAGAGAAAAGAAGAGAGGGGCGCCAGACTAAGTGCAGTATTGACAGGTAGTTTAATAGCACAAATAACTAGGTAACTCACTAGATGATAGTGGACTAAAGGCATGTGTCTCGGAGTAGACGTCATCCTGGTGGAGATCCTGGAGGCTGATGGGGAGGGTGGATGGACATCTAGGGGCCAAGGCTGTAGAGGGAGCCAGGTCTCCTGATTCACATCATTCCCAAACAGCGTCTCGTGGCTGTGGCTGTGTAAGAAACCAAGCTGGAATGCAGATGATTGTCGGGCGGACGTGACGTCACCACGTAAGCGTAATGCCACAAGAAGGGGGCGGTAACGCGTTTCAAAGCAACTGCTTCTTCATCAGACCTCTGAGGTAATGAATAATGAATACAATTAAAAAATCACCTTAACATTATGTTAATAGAGAATGTATATATGAACAAAAGTCATTCTAAACCTCAAAAAAGTATAATACACAAAGACATGGGTGTCCTATAGGTCCAGGCATTGGCAGAAGAGGGGTCCTTAGGAAAGCACGCCACCCGCTCCTAACATGAAGGTTTTCTCTTCCTTTTTAGCCATGCCCTCTGAGGAAGCAAATCAAACATCAAAAGACATCACCAAGAGGCGTTGGGATTTCATCACTTATTAATTCAGAAGGGAGAAACCAAATCTATTCAAATGAGCAGAATTATTGTGGAAAGGCTGCCTATGTAAAAACAAGATGGTCCCCCGACAGAAACCCAGAAAAATCAAAGCACATAAAATACAACCGGAGCACTGGACCAAATGACAAAAGAGTCCAAATTGCTATGATTATTCATCAAATGAACACATAAAACACCCAGTGCGTATTGGGGGGCCAACCACTCTCCCTTTATCATGGCTCAATGGTGTGAAGTCTTATATGGTGTGAAGACAGTATACTACCGGCAGTGTAGTGTAGGTTGAAGACGGGCCTCAGCCTCGGCTCCTCCCAATCCATACCTCCCCCCCCCCAGGTGAAACGTGTCAGACGGTGTGACTTGGGAGGAGTCGAGGCTGAGGCCCATCTTCCATCTATACTACACTTTGGGCTGTTGGGAGTGTGGTGTCTTTGCACCATCTAAGCCATGTTAAACGTCAATAAGCCTTGTTCTTGGGTGAAACATGTCAGAGAGCATGACGTGGGAGGAGCTGAAGCTGCGGCACCTACACTTTGGGCTGTTGGGAGTGTGGTGTCTTCACACCATCTGAGCCATTTTAAGCTTCAATGAGCCTTGTTCCCTGGTGAAACGTGTCGGTGGGCATGAAATGGGAGGAGCTAAAGCTGAGGCACCTACACTTTGGGCTGTTAAAGAGTGTGGTGTCTCCGCACCACATAGATTGTGTTGGTTCTTGGATGAATGTCCTGGATACCGAAACCCCTTATTGGTGTGGATCACCAGAGGCTTTACATGGGTGCTTTGAGCTGCAACAGAACAAGGCTTAGATGGACTCCATTAAATGAAAAAATCAGATCCTTAGCTTGCCTGTAAATGAGTAGTGCAACTGTGTAGCATGTATCATCTAAGCCTTCTTAAAATTCTCTGAGCCCTGATGAAGAAGGAGTGTTGGCCCTTGAAACACAATGAATGTTTTATATAATCAAATGATGAGCAATTAAACAATGTAGACTCCTTTACCATCCAATCTGGCACTCCTGTTGTGTTTTTATGCTTTGGGCAAAACATATTAAGGTCTGGGTGGCTTTGATGAGGACTCCTCTTCTGTCCAGGCATGCATGTTGGACCTGTCGGACACAGGTGTGGTAAGCCATGAAGTTTGCAGCTTTTACAAGCCGTTCATGCTCAGATACTACATCCTTCATTGTGCACATCTGGACGCTGAAGTCATCTGACACATGCTGCTCATTCTCAGCCCTCATGCACACGGGACGTCTTAATAAGGCTGGTAATGTTAGCTGTGTAAAGTCACGTTAAAAATGTGAGTTTTTCAGCTTTTTGTAACGTTTTTGCATTAGACTTTAGTGGCGTCTTGCCGCTTTTAGCAGTGTTTTCCCGCAATTGTGCTTTTTTTTTGGTAAAAAAAGTCCAAAAACGCCGGTTTGCAGAGTTTTACCGCATTTTTCAGCTAAAAACTCCTCTAGAAACCCACTAGTCCTGGGTTTTTTTACCAGCTAAAAAACGTCCCAGCCAAAAAACATTGATTCCAGTCTATGTGTGCATGGACACATAGGATAGCATGCTGGGGGGTTTACTGGCTGTAGAAAAAAACGTCAAAAGCCAAAAACAGCCGCTGTAAAAACGCCAAGTGTTCATGAGGGCTCAAATTTGATACAGAATCTGCAGCTGGAGCAGGGGCGGACTGACAAGTCATAGGGCCCCTGGGCAATAGGGGATCATGGGGCCCCTGTGTCCTTGCTCAAACTCAAAAAAGCCCATGAAAAAGGTACCAGGGCCATCTCATGGGGCCCCCTACTAACCCCGGGCCCTCGGGCAGTGCCCGAGTTTCCAAATGGTCAGTCCGCCCCTGAGCTGGAGTGATGCTCTCCAGATATTGGGTGAGATGTTTCCTTTCTTATGAGCTATATTGTATTGCAGCATATGTTTGCTCTCACCTGTGATATTCTACTAAATCCAACCAATTTCCTGCCTGCAGTTTGGACTGTATCTATGGCAGGATCACTGAGGAGGATTCCCAGCAACGTCCTGACGTCATTCCCTGCCCGGCGGCCATCTTGGATGTGCCTCAAGCTGGCTCCTATACCCACGCTGATGTGAGAGATCAGCAGGGCCTGCCCTGAATCCCGGTTCTTATCTGCGCTGCGACTCCCGGTTACTACGCCTGCCACCCTCGCTTCCTCCTGTGGGACCCGCCTAGAGCGCCAGCCGCGCAACACCTTGGCATTGCATCCATCCAATTGTGAGGTGCAGCACAGATGACATCCTCCTCCTTATATACTGATGCCTGATATCTACCCACTTCTTGTGAGTTTTTATAATCTTGTGTGCAATAAACTGTTATATTCCTACTGCACTTAGTCTGGCGCACTTCTTTTTTTTTCACTGAGCATGCATGGTTTATGCAGGCCTCTCTCTATATCTATATGCTCTTATGACATGGGAGACTGTTATTCATCCGAATGGAGATGCACGCTGCATTCAATACTGTATTACAACATATTTTTCAGATGGATTATGATTTATAAAGACAAGTGCTATAGTGCACTACTTGCCCGCAGCAAGCAGGATTACATTATATTATATTTAACCCAAGCGAACATCACCCAGCTGATGTTGGATATTCATGGACAGAGATGTTCTTGGATTTAACCCTCTATGGAACATTTTAGTGTAACATTCATCCTGTGCAAATAAGGCCAAGCAGACTCTCTGTTAACCTGATACACTTTGATAGAACAAAGTTCTTGGTTTGCACCCCTGTTCTCATCTGGGTGTTCTAGCATTGCTTGCAGTATTGTGCGATTTTATCCACGATTCTGGAACACGGTAAAATTGATGCCAACACACAACGCTCATTTGGGTGCAATTATTGCTAATTGGCATCCTTGGTGCGCAAACGAAACAGGCATTTTGTCGCATGACAAAACACGTGAAAAATGCTCACACCAAAGTCGGTTCCAAGAAAAGGTACAGAAGCTACTTTGGCCCATTTTTGGAGCAGAGAGCAGCCTATTCAAATGAAAGGTGCTGCTCCAATACCTGCATTTAACAAAACAGCTAAAACTGCAACTCTCTGCCATCACTAGATGTGAACGGAGCCTTAGAGTTGTCTCTGACAGCAACTACTTTATGATGAGTTATGTAATTGCAATAGGATGAGAACTTCTGGATGAATATGAAGTGATTTTGGTCTGTAAATGCAATATCTATAGAGATCCTGTGATTGGTGCCTTCTCATCATTATTGATAGTTAACCCCTCGCCTACCGGGCACTTATACCCCCTTCCTGCCCAGGCCAATTTCCAGCTTTCAGCGCTATCACACTTTGAATGACAATTGTGCGGTCATGCAACACTGTACCCATATGAAATGTTTATCATTTTTTTGTGACAGATAGAGCTTTAATTTGGTGGTATTTAATCATCTCTGGGTTTTTATTTTTTCTTAAACAAACCAAAAACCACAGAAAATTTTGAAAAGAAAAAGTTTTTTCTTAGTTTATGTTATAAAATTTTGTAAATAAGTGATTTTTCTCCTTCACTGATGTGCTCTAATGAGGCTGCAGTGATGGGCACTGATAGGCTGCACTGATGGACACTGATAGGTGGCACTGATTAGGAGGCACTGGTAGGTGGCACTGATGGGCATTGATAGGCATCACTGATGGGCACTGAAAGGCAGCACTGATAGGCGGCATTGATAGGCGGCACTGACTGGCACTGATAGGCGGCACTGACTGGCACTGTTAGGCAGCACTGATTGGCATTGATAGGTGGCACTGAAAGGCAGCTCAGATGGGCACTGATATGTGGCATTGATGAGGAGGCACTGGTAGGTGGCACTGATGGGCATTGATAGGCATCACTGATGGGCACTGAAAGGCAGCACTGATAGGCGGCATTGATAGGCGGCACTGACTGGCACTGATATGCGGCACTGACTGGCACTGTTAGGCAGCACTGATTGGCATTGATAGGTGGCACTGAAAGGCAGCTCAGATGGGCACTGATATGTGGCATTGATGTGCACTGGTAGGCACTGATATGTGGCATTGAAGTGGCACTGGCAGGTGGCATGGATGAGCACTGAGAGCTGGCACTGATGGACACTGACAGGTAGCACTGCTGGGGCTACACAGATCATCAGGGCACACTGATCATCAGTGCTCTGATGATCTGTGTACATGTCCCCTCCGAGGAATGCCGATCACCAGCTCTCCTCTCTTCTCGAGCTGTCAGTGTGACAGCTCGTGAGGAGAGAAATGCTGATAACCGGCATTTCCCTGTTTACATGCGATCAGCTGTGATTGGACACAGCTGATCACATGACCAAGCCGACATCTTCGGCTTTTTCCGTGGATCGGTGATCCGCTGTGGCCGAGGGGCCGCTCCCAGAGCCGCGTATGCGTGGTGAAAATGTGAGGACGTCATATGACATCCTCCCAGAACGAGAGAGCCACCTTGCGCCCGTCATTGGACTATATGGCGGGCGGGAGGCGGTTAAAGTGGAACTTAAATGTATCTGAGCACCACAAACTGAAAACGCTGTTTAATTAATTTTTAATATTTACAGCAAACTCCCCCATCCATTCATGTCTCCATGTTTTATTTTGTGGAGAAATTAATTTGAAAAACACTTACCTAGCATTTTTGGTCATGGCCATCTTGAGTAAGGGCAGATGATTTGTGTAACATTTACTTCCTGAAATCCATCTGTCTATAGCTTGGGCATGCAGGCAAGAGGGTGTGCTTAGCTCAGAAAACCTATTCTCCCCTCCTGAAGACTCCTTGGATGTATGACATAATTTTGGCCCAGGCCAGAAACCAGGAAACAACTGCAGAAATATATGAAAAAAAAGTTTAAAACAAGTAAATATAACATACCTTCATATCTATTTACTAATGCTAGCAACATAATTACAAATAGTTAATGTTGATTTGGAAAGATTAGTTCTGCTTTATCCTGGGTTCGCATATGTGCGGTGCGGTATGTCGCATGTGATTCGCACAGGAATCGCACAGCATTCCTGTGCAAATCACTTGTGATTTGTGTGCGGTGCGATTGGAGCCATACATTTTGTATGGCTCTAATCACACCGCACCAGCACCAAAAAATTGCAGGAACCTTTTTTGGGTCTGCACTAGAATCGGATTTCATGTGTATTCACACCTATGCGAACCGATTCTACACATCGCACCGCATTTTGTGGAACGCTTTCGGGGGGCTGTTAACACACACACCCGTACTGGTTCGCATGAAAGGGGTGCGATTCTGATGCGGTGCGCTGCGAATTCCGCACCGCATCAGCGTCAACCAGGGCTTAACCTGTAATAAATAAGAGGCCATGCCGTGGCAGTAATTTTGGCCATTTATATCTATTTTTTACTTCAGTACTGGTTGGCCCCATGTGTGGTTGGGTCTGTTTTTAAATGTTTTTATTTTGATGGGTAATGGTAGTCCCAGTCATATATTTTTTGTAGAATAATTTATTTTAATGAAAAGTATATCAAATAAGGTATTTTTTCTTTTTCATGATGGATTAATTATAAAAAAAATAAAAAATAAAAACATTTCTGTCAAACTCTCAGTTTCCATGTTCACCTTTATAGTTTCAGAATACATGAATTGATTTGAGTAGACAAAGAAAATGTGTCGTTTCCGTAAAATATTCATCTATTTTATTACACTTTTTGGGGTTTGGAACAATTTTTTGTACTACATACATTTGCTATTAACATAATAAAATTGATAATTATTATTGTATTGTTGCACTTTTATTTGCCCAGATAAATCATATTTATTACTGGTACAAAAGTAATGTGACATGTTGCATGTTCAAGACTTGAATTTTGTGCTTGCTTGGGGTTCTTCTTTAAGGAGTCATGTATATTCATAAGGTAACCCGTCTGCAATATCTGCATTGCAATAATTCACAGATCAGATGACAGGGAGAGAAAGGCATGAAGCTATAGTATGCCACAACATGTGCTCACACCCACAGACAGTTTAATGTCTGTCAATCAACAGAACTTAGACAGAGTCAACATGTTTTCCTGAGAAATTTAAAGGAGCAGTCTTCTGACATAGTCCTTGTCTTAAAGTGAAATTCCTATCTTGTTGAGAAAGCAAAAATCACCTCACAGTCATTGAAAATGTTTCAGAATGTATGTAGTTTAGAAAAATGTTTTGAAGGCTCTTACAAATGTATTCTATATATACTGACACACAGTAGGTCATTCCAGTGCAAGTACTGTAATCAATATTTTAAAGTACTGTGGAATTAAACCAAATCACTAAAATCCTCACATTCATGCCAAGGCCTGGATTTGAACCCAGACCCTCCACGGTGTCTGGTAGAACCTCATGCTGAGCCACCTGATATGTTAGTGCCCCTCTGACCCCCTAGACAATCTTGCCTTTAACTTTGTATCTTGTGAACTTTGAACTCTTTGCTTCTCCAATGAGCTTGCTCTTTTAAGCCTTGCCTTTGCACTTCCTGTTTTCCAAATTATTGTGCTCTCTCCAGCCAATATCTTAGTGCTGCATTTACCTGCAGCTGTCCTTAAAGCGGAGTTCCAGCTGAAAAAAATAAATAAAAGTCTGTAGCTGCTGACCTCTAAAATACAGACTCTTACCTGTCCCTCGGTCCTGCAGTGTCCTCACCACGGCTGGTTTCACCTGCCGTCTTCTCTCCCCAGTGCCGGCATCTTTAGTATGGACACCCGGCTGTGACAGCTTGCGGCTTCGCAGCCGGGTGACCACTGCGCATACGTGAGAAGCACTGCGCTTTGTGAATGGCCCCCGTAGTCTTCTGGGACCTGTCACGTGTCCAAGAAGACTACGGGGAGGGAGGAGGGGAGGACAAATTCCGCTTCCAATCGCCTAGACAATCGCAGCGGAAATGGGAGCGGGTACCTGTCAAATTTGGGTACCCGCTCCCCAAAGGTGCCAATCCTTAATGGGGAGCGGGGGACAAAGGCTTAAAGCTTAACTTCCCCTTTTGGGTGGAGCTCAGTTTTTAACTCCACTACCTTACGTTACTGACCTTTGGCTTGTTGCTTGACTACACTTAAGTTTGATCCCAACCTGCAACCATTTGTTATCGACTTTGGCTTGTTCCTTGACTACGCTTCCGCTTGATTCCTAACTGCAACCATTTATTACCGACTTTTGGCTTGTTACTGACTACTCTTCTGCTTGATCCCTACCTGCTATATCTGCTTCTGCACCCCGGCTTGCTCATCTCCTGAGGACTGCAACCTAGTACTAACACACAGCAAAACCCATCTCCACCATCAGGAGCACTGATCTAGTGCCTAGACCTTGCACCTCGGGTAAGCCCACATCATCCTCCAAGGTGACCTGATTGTGTACCTATCCTGCTGGTTGGTGGGGGGACTCTCTGCTGCTATAGCTACTGATTACCAAGTCTGACCCCTGACCATGACATCAGGGACAATTCACAAAGCGGTATCTTACCGCACCCAAGTATGCGGTAAGATACCACACAGCATTTTTCAAAAAGTTTGTTGGCATTCACTAAAAAATACTACTAAAATACAGCAGGAGTAATTTATGAAGTCATGCGGTATTTTAGTAGCGAAAATATGCAGTAATGTAATGAGTTATCAGCGGGTTCCCCACTAACAACTGAATGGAAAAAGAAAAATTGCCAGCAATTAAAATAAAAATGGAGTAGGGTCCTCCCACCAATCCTTACCAGGCCCTTTGGGACTAGTTTAGATTTTGAGGGGAACCCCCACACTGGAATGAAAAAAAAAATGACATGGGGTCCCCCCCTCCAAAATACCAGACCCTGATCTGAGCATGCAGTCGGACAAGTCAGGAAAGGGAGGGGACGAGTAAGTGCCTGCCCCCCTTCCTGAACCATACCAGGCCACATACCTTCAACATTAGGGGGGGTTCTTTGGGGCAGGGGAGGCTCTGACCCCCTCAAAGCACCTTGTCCCCATGTTGATGGGGACAAGGGTCTCTTCCCCACAACCCTGGCTGGTGGTTGTGGGGGTCTGTGGGCAGGGGGCTTATCGGAATCTGGAAGCCACCTTTAATGTGAATCAGTATGGGGTACATGGTACACCTACTCATTTACCAAAAAAAGTGTAGTGTAAAAAAACACAGGAGGCTGTTTTTGACAAGTCCTTTATTAAAAACACAAAAAAATGTAGATCCATCATCAATCATGAAGCCAGTTGGCAACGCTTCCCGACGAAGGCTTTTGCCGTCTGGCAGCTCCGCCACCTTACATTTCTTAAATAACTAAGGGACAGGGCCACCCGGTGATGTCACTGGGTAACCCCACCAGCAGCAATAATGGTGTTCTGCTGGCCAGAAAGGCTCTCTGCACACAGAACAATATAGCGTTCCGAGTGTTCCGAACAGTGTTTATGGGGGAATCAAGTGATTTTCTTTCCTTCCACCCGTATTTGAAGGAAAGAAAATCTTATCATCTATGGCCTGTGTAAGACAGGAAGTGTGTTACAAGTTGATCACTAGGTGAAAAAAAGGGAAAAAAAAAAAAACAGAAATGAATGCAGCCACGATTGGTAAGCTGCACCATAGTGAGTTTTTGGTTTTGGGCTAACATACACTTAAAGTTAGCCAATTAAGGGTATCACTTAAATCCAAACCTTCTGTATTAATCGATGGCTAACTAGGTATAATACTCTACTACTGCAAAAAAATTGATTTGCAAAAAAAAAAAAAGAACAGCACCGGGAAACCTTCATGGAGAAAGCAACTCTTGGAGTGCGTGGTCTCTCTCCCCCAAGGCCAATTCAAATTTTTCCCTGGGTGATCCTTTTCCAAAGGAGATCCTACCTTTAACATTGCAGAGGGTTGATGGAGGAGAATCCATACCCCCTGTGATCTCAATGGCCAAATGTAGAAGTAGAAAGCCAGCGCGGATCCCATCGTGGGGATAGATACTCAGTACGCTGACACGTTTCGAAGGGCATCCCTTCTTCATCAGCTCCGGTGAAGAAGGGATGCCCTTTGAAACGCATCAGCTGTACTGAGTATCTACCCCCACGATGGGATCCGCGCTGGCTTTCTACTTTTCAGGTCCCTTTGAGGACCTATATGCCTGATTTTATTAGCTGTTTGTGAGTATTATTTTACAATTAATAAACGTTGGTTACTGAGGTAATGCGCAAGGTTGGTGCGCTTCTCGTTTTTGTTTCGATTTGCAGTATTGGTTGGGCTTCACCAACCTTATTTGGAGCTGCACAACTCTACATGCATTGGTGGTCGATCTTTCCAGGTCTGGTTCCATCTATTCGCCACCCGCCTGAGTCCTTGAGCGCAGGAGATTTTGCTTATCAAATGTAGAAGTAAAAGACTTCCTGGACATCAGAAATGGGTGTCATCATTAAAGCGTGCCAAGTGGAGAAAGTTAAAAGACACTCCTTTCCATTGCTAGAGATAAAGAACCCAATGTACTAAACCTTACCTCTGCACCATCGAGTACTTTTCTCAAGAAGACATTGGCTTTTCTTGCCATTCCTCGAAGGCATCATCCATATTAATCCCTCCAAATGCCGGTCAACTCTCTCCTATGAGGAACAAGATAATAAAGTGATTGCTAAACTGTCCTTTTTTTTCCATCTGAACGCACCAGAGTAACATCGCCCACTCCACTTAAATCAAATGACTTTTCATTTTACATAAATTTCTTTTTCAACTTAAAAATAAAAAAATAAGAAAAGGGAGATAAACTACGGGCTTAATTTATAGCCTCGGGTTTTACCAGTGCAATTTTCCAAAAGGGAGCCTACCTTTAACATTGCAGAGGGTTGATGGAGGAGAATCCATACCCCCTGTGATCTCAATGGCCAAATGTAGAAGTAAAAGACTTCCTGGACATCAGAAATGGGTGTCATCATTAAAGGGTGCCAAGTGGAGAAAGTTAAAAGACACTCCTTTCCATTGCTAGAGATAAAGAACCCAATGTACTAAACCTTACCTCTGCACCATCGAGTACTTTTCTCAAGAAGACATTGGCTTTTCTTGCCATTCCTCGAAGGCATCATCCATATTAATCCCTTCAACTGCCGGTCAACTCTCTCCTATGAGGAACAAGATAATAAAGCGATTGCTAAACTGTCCTTTTTTTTCCATCTGAACGCACCAGAGTAACATCGCCCACTCCACTTAAATCAAATGACTTTTCATTTTACATAAATTTCTTTTTCAACTTAAAAATAAAAAAATAAGAAAAGGGAGATAAACTACGGGCTTAATTTATAGCCTCGGGTTTTACCAGTGCAATTTAAAAGCAATTTAAAGATGCGGTTTTGATTTTTAAGGATCATTAATGCACGCTGCACAACAAATGAAAATATATCTCATTAGTGAGTCCTTAAATTACACAAATAACTTACTGAGCAGACGTTGTGCTGCAAGATTGTATATTAATCCCCCGGCTCGTGAGGAATTGCACACACTGAAGTGTGAGGCTAGGGGAGTGTGGAGCTAGATGTTAGCATATATTTAAAGATATTGGCACTGTAATCTTAGAAAGGTAAATATATGTGTTTGCTTCGTAGTATCCTCTGTTCCGGTTATATTTAAAGGGGGTCAAACAGCTTCTGTAATTAAAAAAAAAATACATTAAAAAAACAGCTAATAGGCAGCCATGGATGGCAAAAAATTAAAACAACAAAAAAATGCTTTTTTTTCCAAGATATCAGAGTATGCCTGATGTTCCCAGTTAGAGCAAAAAATATACTAAGCACTAGAGGACATTATGCCTCTCCGATCTAATTGGATGCCTAATAAGAATAGCAATGAAGCTATTGCTGCTCTGTTTACAAGAAAAAAAAAATCCCTAGTTACCATTTAGCCATGCACTCAGATCTGATATTAATATATTATCCTGTGCTGCTGCTGTAATTCTTTCAATTAGCCTGTTCCTCTTTCATGTGCATCTACTGCAATGGATAGTTTCTGTCTATTTCTTTCAGGTGAGCCTTTAATTATAGAGAACAAGGAGACTGCAGTGGGTGTGTTTGGGAATTCTTCTCCTGCATCCCAAGCGGCAGTTCTGAGATCATCAGATTCCAAACAAAGAGAGTGGGGAGAATGCAGGGGTAAAATAAACAGGCATTGGGGTTGATTTACTAAAGGCAAACAGACTGTGCACTCTGCAAGTGTAGTTGCTCCAATGCTTAGTAAATGAGATGTACCCACATACGAAGAAAAAAAGCCCAGCATTTTTGCTTGCACATGATTGGCTGATGGACATCAGCAAAACTTCCCCTCATTCACTAAGTCCTGGAGCAACTGCAATTGCATAGTCTATTTGCCTTCAGTAAATCAACCCCTTTGTGAGCAAGTAGGTTATTTTTCCTGTATACATCTCAAAGTTAAAGGCTGAAGTTTAGATATGGCAATTTTTACACTAGCTTGGACCGACGTACGCATGTATGTGTCATACCTGTGGGATACCCATGGAACCTGGAAATCACTGTAGTAGGCACTGCTACTACAACGATCTCCACTAACGTTATGGTCGGTGTCCTGCTGCATTGTGAACACAGGCTGCATCTCTCGGCTAGGGTGCCAATCAGGGAACACCCTGCATTTTCTCAATGAATGCAGAGCATTCTCTGATTGGATGAGGTGGAGAGGTGGGGTGGTGATGTCATGAGCTCAACCTTGTCCAATCAGAGAACAATTTGAATTAATCTGAGAAAATAGAAAGTGTTATCTGAATTGCGAAAAATAAACAGCGCAAAATAGATAATATTAAATAACAAGATATCAAAACCCCATATCACTTAGTACATATTTGTGTCAAAAAACTCATTTAAAAGTCCCTTGTGGTGCAAAATAAAAACCTCCAAATCAAATTCTTAGCCTTCCACCTTCCACCCGTGCACACCAACATCAAATGCACTCACCAGAATAAGGTGAATGTAGAGCCTTTGGGATTTTAATAGGGAATCCCACACCCTCTTTCCATCCACTCAAAGTTAGCCTCCCAAAGATAGGATCCTCTTTCGGGTCCTCACCGTGGTCTCCTCGCTTCCTCCACCGTGTTCTCAGAGAAAAAAACTTACATAGTGTAATATTGCCAAGATCATTCTGATCCTATATTAAACAAACTCCAGGCCACTCACATTTCAAATGAATAATAAAAGCACATTTATTGGGCCCAAGACAGCCAGATAATCACAGCCAGCAAATCCTCCAGGGTTCCCACATCAATGCAGCCAGATGAGGCAGAGACTTAACCAATATTCAACACGAATCCCACAAAATGGCCGCTGGAACGCACCGCTCGGCGTGCGCTCCACTCACCAGAAGTGACGTCAGACGTACAGCAAATGGACCGGAAATGCGTTTCGCCCCTCCCATCGGGCGTTCTCAAGACGTATCTGAATTGCGCCCAGGTAGAGTGGGCAATCTCTTGTATGTTTACCGCTGCTCAAGGTAGAGAGACTCCCAATCTCCAAGCCAACTCCTCCTGTAGGTGCTAGCCCAGCTTGTGTGATGCATAGATGAGAACAAAGGGCATTTGATCGGCTGCACTCCAAACAATCCACTTTATTGAACCAAGATAAAACCAATACAGACAATAGGAATACAGGGGGGGGACTGGCAGGTAAACGCGTTTCACGCTAAAGACAGTGCTTAGTCATTTCCCCTATTTTCACTAGTCTGTATTTCCACTGTCTGTATTGGTTTTATCTTGGTTCAATAAAGTGGATTATTTGGAGTGCAGGCGATTGGGCAATCTCTTGTGTTCACTTTGCAGTTGGGCAGAAGCTAGTGGAGATCACTATAGCAGCGATGCCTACTACAGTGATTTGCAGCTTTGACCGCGATCCCACAGATATGGCATATACATACTTACTTTGGTCCAAGCTGGACCAAAGTAACTCTAAAGCACGGGTGTCAAACTGGCGGCCCTCCAGGTGTTGCCAAACTACAAGTCCCATGAGGCATTGCAAGATTGAAAATTACAAGAATGACTCCCAAAGGCAGAGGCATGATGGAACTTGTAGTTTCACAACACCTGGAGGGCCACCAGTTTGACCCCGCTACTCTAAAGGAATTGCCATACCGTCAGCTTTAGGGCCCATTTACTTCAGTGCAGAAAAGGCACTTTTTTAGCATGTTTCCCGCCCCGCACGTGAACACGCAAGGGTGCCATTAATTGAAAATGGCACCCCAATCGCACCTAGCAAACACAAGGTGCTTTCGGTCCCCAGGTACGATGGTACCGCAGTACCTGTGGTTTGGTGCAGAGTGATCTTTAAAAGTAGAGCCTGCACTAGTTTCTACACATTCCCGTGCTTTTGGCAGCTCATTGAAATGATTGGGCTGTCAAAACCGGGAATGCGCAAAAATGCACATGTTCTAGTGTGAACTGGCACTTAAAGCAGAACTCAAGGCAGAGGTAAAGGACACAAATGAATGCAGCTGTATGAATTAATACATCTTTAAATGTATTTTATTAAAGACAAGCAGTGTAAGTACCTGAATTTGATTTGGTATAAATCTCTATACAGCAAAGCTCAAGCCAGAAGAGAAAAATCAGAGCAAGAGGATGAACAGTTGTGCTGCAGTGTTCATGCGCTAACAAGGGACATGCCGATAGGAGATGAAAGCAGAGTGACAAAGAGATGAGCTCCTCAGTCTGCTGCCTCTTCTTTCAATGGCCAGTCACAGGCTGTGGAAGGGACAAGACCTCTTAGTGCCAGTTCTCACCAGAATTGCATAGGAACTCAGTCCTATGCACTAAAGTGCATGGTACTGCAGTACCAAGACATCTGGTGCCCACAAATGCACTGTGTTTGCGATCTGCATTTTTGGTGCCATTAACAATGTATTGGCACCTGCAGCGGTCCAGAGAGGTCCAGAGAGGCCTCCCTATAGATCAGCCTTTCCCAACCTTTTCTCCCCAGAGCAGTGTTTCTCATCCAGCATTCCATGGAATTATATGGCTCCTCCAGAATTTGCCAGGGGTTCTTAAGCCTGCCTCTCAGATACACTATATTGCCAAGGGACGCCTGCCTTTACATGAACATGAACTTTAATGGCATCCCAGTCTTAGTCCGTAGGGTTCAATATTGAGTTGGCCCCGCCCTTTGCAGCTATAACAGCTTCATCTCTTCTGGGAAGGCCGTCCACAAGGTTTAGGAGGGTGTCTATGGGAAGGTTGGACCATTCTTCCAGAAGCACATTGGTGAGGTCAGGGACTGATGTCGTATGAAAAGACCTGGCTCGCAGTTTTCACTCTAATTCATTCCAAAGGTGTTCTGTCGGGTTGAGGTGCAGGCCAGTCAAGTTCCTCCACCCTAAACTTGCTCTTCCATTTCTTCATGTACCTTGCTTTGTGCACTGGTGCACAGTCATCTTGGAACAGGAAGAGGCCATCCCCAAACTCTTCCCACAAAGTTGGGAGCATGAAATTGTCCAAAATGTCTTCGTATGCTGACGCCTTAAGAGTGCCCTTCACTGGAACTAAGGGGCCAAGACTAACCCCTGAAAAAAAAACCCCACACCATAATCCCCCCTCCACCAAACGTTACACTTGGCGCAATGCAGTCAGGCAAGTATCGCTCTCCTGGCAACTGCCAAACCCAGACACGTCCATCAGATTGCCAGAGAAGCATAACTCATCATTCCAGAGAAAGTCTCCACCGCTCTAGAGTCCAGTGGCGGCGTGCTTTACACTACTGCATCCGACGCTTTGCATTGCACTTGGTGATGTAAGGCTTCGATGCAGTTGCCTTCCATTCCATGAAGCTCTCTATGCACTGTTGTTGTGCTAATCTGAAGGCCACACAAAGTTTGGAGGTCTTTAGCTACAGACAGTCGGCGACTTCTGCGCACTGTGTACTTCAGCATGCGCTGACCCTGCTTTGTCATTTACATGGCCTACCACTTTGTGGCTGAGTTGCTGCTGTTGTTCCCAGTTGCTTCCACTTTGTTATAATACCACTAACAGTTGAACATGGAATATTTAGTAGCAAGGAAATTTCACGAATGGACAGGTGGCAAACTATCACGGTACCACGCTTGAATTCACTGAGCTCCTGAGAGCGACCCATTTTTTCACAAATGTTTGTAGAAGCAGTCTGCATGCCTAGGTGCTTGATTTTACACCAATGGCCATGGAGGTGACTGGAACACCTGAATCCAATGATTTGGAGGTCTGGCCCAATACTTTTGGCAATATAGTGTAAGTTCCCACTGACACCATTGATCTTTTTAGCTATCTGTAAGGGGATAACACTTCCCACTGACCACAAATGTAAGAATCTTTCTTTCAATTAGCCATCACACTAATGTACTGTGAGCTGTAGATATAATAATTACACTGTATCAGCAGTGGTACCCTAAGACCAGAAAGTTATTTCAAGGGTTCCTCCATGTTAAAGTGGAACTTTACCCATAACAACTTAATAAAAAAATTATGTTCTTTAGCAAGGAACATGCATTCCACATTAATAATTATGCAACCAAAACAAGTATGTGTTGTAAATTGCCTCTAGCATTGTTCCTGTTTCTTCTTGCTGGAGGCTGCCATTTTGCTGAAGCCCAGAGCCCCTGAGCAACAATAAATATTTAGGCTGTCAGCAGATCGGCCTCCACATTTTAAGCACAGTGCTAACAAATAGAGAGCAACTGAGCATATGCAGAGCAGGGTGGATGTGTTACTGGATTTTAAACAATATAGGCACTTATTTGTAATGTTTTACATTGCTATACCTACAGAAAGGGCCAACTTGAAGTACTCTTGAAGGACTTAATTTTCTGACTAACGTTCCCCTTTAACCACTTGAGCTCCTGAGGATTTATCCCCCTTAATGACCAGGCCTCTTTTTGCTACTCGGCGCTGCACTAATTCAACTGATAATTGCGCGGTCATGCAATGCTGCACCCAAACAAAATTTACGTCCTTTTTTTCACACAAATAGAGCTTTCTTTCGGTGTAATTTGATCACCTGTGCGCTTTTTATTTTTCACGCTATAAACAAAAAAAGGCCAAAATTTTTGAAGAAAAACAATATTTTTTAATTTCAGCTATAAAAAATATATAGTAAACTCAAAGTTGGTTATAAATTTAAGCCAAAATGTATTCTGCTCCATGTTTTTGGTAAAAAAATCCCAATAAGTGTATATTGATTGCTTTGTGTGGAAGTTATAGCGTCTGCAAACTATGGTATAAATACTGCAATTTACGCCATTTTTCTGCTATACAGCGCTGCGCTAGTTTAACAGACTATTGCGCGGTCATGCAATACGATACATAAATGAAATTTACATCTTTTTTTCCCCACAAATTGAGCTTTCTTTTGGTGGTATTTGATCACCTGTGCGGTTTTTATTTTTTGCGCTATAAAAAAAAAGGCTGACAATTTTGAGGAAAAAAAAACAATATTTTGGACTTTTTGCTATAAAACACGTCCAGTAAAAAAAATGCAAAAATCAAATTTAGTCATAAATTTCTGCCAAAATGCATTCTGCGACATGTCTTTGCTAAAAAAAAAACCCAATACGTGTAAATTAATTGGTTTACGTGAAAGTTATAGCGTTTACAAATGGCGGGAAAGATACTGGGATTTTTAATTTTTATTTATCCTAATAATGGCGCCGATCAGCGACTTATGGCGGCAATCAGCAACATATGACGGCGACCAGCGACTTATGGCGGGACTGCGGCAGACATTTTGACACTGGGGGGGAACTGACTTGGGGTCACTGACATCCCCAGTGACACCAATACAGTGATCAGTGAAAAAAAACCACTGAAACTGTACTAATGTCACTGGGGAGGAAGGGGTTAACATTTTTAGAATTTGCTGTGTAAGGGGAGTGTTTTACTAGGGGGCAGGGGTGTGTACTGGACGGGGGGGAGGGAGGGGGGAGCTGATCGAGGGAGAGAAAATCTTCTCTCCCTCTTCAGCTTCTCGGTGAACTGTCACAGAGCAGGGCTGTGTGTAAACAATGCAGCCCTGCTCTGTCAGTGATCACCGCTCATCGCGAGAAAACGGCAGCGGAGACCTGCTGCTGACACCCGCGGGACAGGTAGGGCGGGCGCACGCCTCACGCGCGCCCCCTACCTGTTTTGAAGGCAGCCATTTTAAAACGTGCTTTTGCCTACGAGTGCCGCCCTGCCACTGTTTATATGCGGTGGCTGGGCAGCAAGTGGTTAAAGCGGTAGTACCTACAGCCTATAGTGAAACTTACCTGCAGGTACAGTGAATATCTTGTAAACTTGCAGTGTTTAGGACATAGTCACAATGGATGCAGCCGGTGACATTCCTTTGGTGCTGTAAACTGTGATTCCCAGAAGAGACTTCATTGCTCCACCATTCAAAGGACCAGAGCCAGGAAGCCTGGAAGGAAGACTGGGGGAAAATGGAGGCCCTGTCAGTGGTGACAGCACACGGCTGGAAGGTTTTGTTCTAAGGTAAGTATTTATAATGTATTATGCCTTTTCCTTGCAAGGGATTTTTACGAAAGGCAGTGTTTTACTACCATTTTAAAAAGGTTGAGAATGGCTACCTCAGAGATAATTCTTCAGGTCTTGCCAAAGAAACTCATTGATAGTCAAGGGAAAAAGAACACATACATTGTGGTTTGAAGGTTTGAATGCTCCCTAGGCTGTCCTACTAGCGGTTGGCCACCATTTAGCTAACAAAACTAACAGAAGCAGCTTTGTGTTTCATTCCAAAACTGAATTTACTTCTGTGAACAGTTCTGGAAAACTGCTATACAATCAAATAAACTGAAATTACAATATGCTTGCAGATATATCTCTCACAAATGCACACAATGAACACATTTCTTGCAAACAGCTACCTACAATCACTTTGAATACATTTAAATGTGATCTAGTATGTGTCTTTGACAAACACAATGAAAGAACTTACAGTACAGACATACGTGTATCAAAGGGAGGAAGGAGGCATCCACTAGTGTTCTTCAGGAGGCTAAACTGGAACTGGACTGATGTGTGAGTGAATCTTCCTGTTTTAAAATTTCATTAGACTGCAATTGCAGTGAACGCCCAATAGATGGCTCCTTACTCAACACAATGAGGTGAACACAGAACACTCCCCTTATAGTGGTGGTCATAGTGCCACCTGTACAGACAGCTATAAGGATCATTGAATTCGAGCAGTTGGCTTTTCCAAGTGGCACGGACCCAAGAACTATGCAGGCACCATCAAATGGAAGGTCAATCAGCTACAGCTTAAAGTGTTACTAAACCAACAACAGTAAAAATCAGTCTAGGTATGCAGTAAAGCATGCTTGTTATACTCACTGTGGAACCTAAGGGGTTAATCCTCCACATTGTGTAAAAGGGATGTTTGATCCTGTCTTCTCTGATCCACCCCTTCTTTCATTGTCTCCTAAATATCACCTGATAGAACAGAGGCTCGGGGGTTAGCTGCAAATGCTCAGTTTGGTGTGTATTGCTACAGAGTTTTTTTTTCTTGGGAGAGTGCATGTGATCAGCACAGGGCCAGTCAGCACTGTCCAGACAGAGGTCAGGGATCCTGCATCCCCATACAGGAGAATGAAAACTAGTGAATGTAACCAGTACTCTGCTGGACACTGATACTGTAGAAGGCACAAGACTTTTCTAACTGCTGATGAGAAAAGGTATTTGGCAGTTTATATTTACTAAAATAATTGCATTTCCGTGTTCTGTGTACTGTGGGAGACCAGATATAGTGAATGCAGGGTCCTGGGAAATCAGATATAGTGAATGCAGGGTCCGGGGAGACAAGATATATAGAATGCAGGGTCCAGGGAGAGCGGATATAGTGAATGCAGGGTCCTGGGAGATCAGATACAGGTAATGCAGGGTTCCAGGAGACAAGATATAGTGAATGCAGGGTCCTGGGAAATCAGATATAGTGAATGCAGGGTCCGAGGAGAGCGGATATAGTGAATGCAGGGTTCGGGGAGAGCAGATATAGTGAATGCATGGTCCTGGGAGATCAGATATAGTAAATGCAGGGTCCGGGGAGATCAAATATGGTGAATGCAGAGTCCTGGGAGATCAGATATAGTGAATGCAGGGTCTGGGGAGACCAGACCTAGTGAATGTAAGGTCCTGGGAGACCAGATATAGTGAATGCAGGATCCTGGGAGACCAGATATAGTGAATGCAGGGTCCGGGGAGACCAGATATAGTGAATGCAGGGTCAGGGGAGATCAGATATAGTGAATGCAGGGTCCGGTGAGATCAGATATAGTGAATGCAGGGTCCTGGGAGACCAGACATAATGAATGCAGGGTCCGGGGAGAGCGGATATAGTGAATGCAGGGTCCGGGGAGACCAGATACAGTGAATGCAGGGTCCTGGGAGACCAGATATAGTGAATGCAGGGTCCGGGGAGAGCGGATATAGTGAATGCAGGGTCCGGGGAGACCAGATACAGTGAATGCAGGATCCTGGGAGACCAGATATAGTGAATGCAGGGTCAGGGGAGATCAGATATGGTGAATTCAGGGTCCGGGGAGATCAGATACAGTGAATGCAGGGTCCTGGGAGACCAGATATAGTGAATGCAGGGTCCTGCGTTTAGTAACACTTTAAGGGACCATCAGCAACCTCTGGAAGAACTCTAGGGTTCCATGGAACGCTTGTTCAGAATAGCTGCTATATATATATAAATAAATGAACCCTTCAATCAGAGGCACATGGAGAAAACAAACAGACACACATTCAGAATTTCACAAAGAAAAAGTTTAGTAATTAGATCAAATGTGACCCTGCTGGTTTTGCCCTTTTAATGCTGCAAAATTAAAGTCATTCATTCTTTGGCTCCCCCGAAATTACAATAAATTCCTTATTGTTAAAGCAAGGTTAGGCCCTTGAAGTGGAAGCATTGTATCACTCGCTTAAAAGAAAGTGGCTGTGGAAAGGACATAATGAATAACTAATGAAGTTTAGTAAACAGAACTCCAACAAATATTGCATTATTTTTCATATGAAAGACGTTCCGTCATCGGCAACAATGACATGAGAAAGTAGCAATTTAGTATTATTCCACTGGTATAAAATTACAGCCTTCAATCTTTTTCGGCGGCGCAGCCTAGCGAGGCCTGCTCAAAAGAACAGGAGACAGTGGGGGAGGCTAATTATGAAAACAGATTAAGAAATAATGTATTAAATCAAATAAGCAATTTAGAATAAAGGGAACTAATTTCATTAAGTGCATATGGTTTTATATACAGGAAGAGACGGATTCTCAGAATAGAATGTGTTCCGAGGGTGAGGGCGGATTGTTATTGAATGTTTATTTTGAAACATTAAGTGTTATATATTTTATTTTACATGAAAAGCCATACCATGAGATGGATTTACAGAATGATGATGCATGAGAGGCACTAATTTATTCAAAATAGCCGGTCATTAGTTAATAAAGTCCAGCAGATCTTTCCATTGGAATCAGCTGATTGCATTTTAGATGCATCGAAACAAAAGGTGAGCAAAGTGTAAGGCTGGCCATACATGGGTCGAATTCCAAATGATTTTTCATTCAAAATCGGACCTAAGAATAATCAAACGATTTTCACTCTGTTAGTGGGGCAATGGCAACAGATGATTTTCGTGGTTCCTCCCCATTTCGTTTATTGGGCATGTTGGAAAATTACTGATTTTCAAAATCATTGGTGGCACCATCGAATTACAGAACGAACAACGTTTTCAATTTTTGATCTAAAAATCACTCGGAATTCGTCCCATGTATGGCCTGCTTTACAGTTTGTTTCATTTAGGCCCCTTTCACGCAATCAGTCTTTCCACCTGTCTGTTTTCCAGGTGAACCCAATCAGACCCTTCATTCTCCTCTATGGAGCAGTGGATGCAAGTAGACTTGAGTCTGTTTACACCAGTGTTTCTCAACTCCAGTCCTCATGGACCCCCAACAGGTCATGTTTTCAGGATTTCCATTATTTTGCACAGGTGATTTGATCAGTTTCACTGCCTTAGTAATTACCACAGCTGTTTCATCTGAGGGAAATCCTGAAAACATGACCTGTTGGGGGTCCATGAGGACTGGAGTTGAGAAACACTGGTTTACACTCACCTGACTCCAATCTGATTTGATCTGCTAAATACAAAGGAAAGGGGATCTGTCCTCCTCCATCTGGGCAGACCAGATTGGAGGGCAGCCAATCCGTTTACATCTGACTACCCATACAGCAGAGAGGGCTCTGTTTGTGTCCGCTCTGCATAAATGGAGTAGACACGGACCTGTCATCCACCTGCTCTGCTCAATGGGGAATCAGCGAACAGATCCCCTGCTGAGCAAACAAATTCCGCCCCGTGTGAAAGGGGCCTAAGGCTGGCCATACACTATACAATTTTCTGTCCAATTTCCTTTAGATTTACCTTCAACTATGTAGTGCAAGAGCCTGCCTAATTGAATACAATTGAAAGTGTTGTTTAGGTTTGACCTCCTATTATATGGTTTTTGGTAAATCTAAACCAAAAATCTCAAGAAAATTGTATAATGTATGGCCAGCATTAGATAGCAGCCACAGTCTAAATAGAAAAGTCTATCCCTGCCAGAATTCTGCAGAGAAGGGCTTTCTCTCTGTGCAGAAGCAGTAGTCTCTCTGCACACTTTTGCTATTGACCCATTCACCTAAAGTTCTGATTTAAAGGCTCACCTAAAAAAAATAAAATAAATAAAAAACACAAATATAAATATATATATATATATATATATATATATATATGTATATACAGTGGGTAAAATAAATATTGAACATTTTTCTAGGGTTTCATATTTCTAAGGGTGCTATCGACATAAAATTTTCACCAGATATCAGTAACAACCTATGCAATCTATACATACAAAGAAACCAAAACAAATAAGTTCAGAAATTACGTTATGTGTAATAAAATGGAATGGCTACCATTCACATCTTCACCCGATTCTGAGTGCACAGGTTTTAGTAAATCTCCCCCAGTGTCTCTTGATCGCCCACTACCTCCTACCCCCAGCAAGGTGTACTCACCCATTTGCACCCTCTTGCTTCCCCATGGATATAGGGGAGCTAGTTTGGGCCTGCATAACCAATCATCAGGCCTGAACACTGTCACGTGAAGAGGGGGGGGGGGTGATGTCAACCTCCCAAACTGGCTCCAACACCATTCAACTCTAGAGTTTATTCAGGGCAACAAGGGAGTGTGGATGGGTGTATATGCCTTGCCAGGATGGTGGCCTATCAGGAGGCATGGTCACTTTGCCCTGAATACGTGGGTGACAGTGTCTCTTTAAATGCTTTAAAACGATGCAAAATGTTTTTTAAAGATGTGTGCTAAATTTCAGTATAGTCTGAATCCATTCTACACATAGTTATATTAGTTGTCCAGCTGATCTGAGAAAGAGGAGACTGCTCCTCGAAATGCGTTAGTCACAAGGGGGTCCTCATGAGATTGGGAGCTAATCCTGTGTATTGGTTGTTTTGTATTTGATATGTCTTTGTTATCACAATGTTTGTGAGTATATTTTAACTTCTGACTGAATAAAGCTATCATCCTAGGTAATGCACGAGGCTGGTGTGCCTTCTTTTCCCTTGTTTTTACAGCTATTGTCTGCGGGTTCCTCCCCCAACCCTTAGAGGGCAGCAAGGCATGAGCTGGTACTGGACACATGAAGGACCTGATACAGTTCCCTCCTAGTATACCACCCTTGAATGCAGGGGTTTATACTGTATATATTTTTCCTTTTCACCCATTCACCCAGCTGCCTAGGCCCCCTTGCAGGCCTAGACCCCATACAGGAGGACTGGTGGTACCCCTCTATCCACGGCCCTGGTTATATGTTATCATTTGACTGCAGGACCACTTTAAAGCAGAACTTCACTCTCCCAATCAACATTGACTATTTACAGTCCTTATGCTGGTAGCATTAGTAAAAAGATAGGAAACTATATTATATTTACTTGTTTTAAACTTTTTTTTTGTTTTACATTTATTCAGCTGCTTCCTGGTTTCCATGCCTAGGCAAATGATGTCATACATCCCAGGAGTCTTTGGGAGGGGAGAAGGGGTCAGCTAAGCACACTCTCCTGCCTGTATGCCTGAACTAAGGGCAGATAGATTCCAGAAAGTAAATTCTACATGAATCATCTGCCCTTACTCAATATAGCCATGGCCAGAAATGATAGGGGGTGTTTTTCAAAGTGATTTCCCAGGCAAAAATAAAGCATGGAGAGATGGATGGGTGAATTTTCTTTGAATAATAAAATGTATTAAAAAGTGTTTTTGGTTTGTGGTGCTCCTATGCAGTGTAGTTCTGCTTTAAGGGAACATAAATGACTATTAAACTAAATATATATATATATATATATGTACACACACAACAGGGAGGGATTTACTAACCCCGCATTAATACTGCCTCAAGCCTAAGCCTATTGATGGATTCTAGAAAATCTTAGCAATTATATCTCTTTGCTGCTCTAAGACAGCCTATCATCTGTCTCGATCCTTGCGGTAAACACGCAGTCAGTCTCAGTTTCCTGCTTTGTGGACAGATTGAAATTTAAAGAGTTTGCCATAAGAAGTATTTTGCTTGTGGTTTGATTACTATGCAAATTGTTGCAAATGATTTGAAGGCTTAGTATAAATGTTTTATAAATGAACTGCAGAGACTGAGTCGGGGAGGGATAATTTCTCGCTGTATATTCCCCCAAACACTCCGCAGCCTTCTCACCGCCAACTCGGTCTATCGTAAAACTCTTTGAGGCCCTTCTAACTGCCTCCCTTTAAATGCTCTGTTCATTAAAGGTACTAATGACATTTCCTGTTTAAGAGTGTTGTCTTTGCCTTCCAGAACTGCAATTAGAAGATCCATTCTCGAGGAGCGAAGGCTCCATTCTGATTTGCCGAGAGACTAATTCCTTGATAAGTGAATGATGTTTTTAAAGTACCACTTTATTTAAGATGCAGATGCGTGTGAAGAAACCCATAGGAGACAAGAGATGTTATCAGAAGGAAAGAAGAGGAGAAAGTCTAACTACAATGTGCTCCACTGGATATCTGCTGACTCTAGATCTGCAATCCATTCGGCATGGTCAGGTATTCCCGGTTTGATGACCTGTGAAGTGAATTAGCAAAGGGATCCTTTGGAAACCTCACTAGACTTGCTGGTGGGCTCTAAGGGCTTACCCATTAGAATCTGCCTTTATGAACAGAGAAAATGGACGTGCATCTGTTCAATAGGAATTAGATAAAGACAGAAAATAGAAGAATGGTTCTGTCAAGTCTGTCAGTGTCCCAATTAAAGAAGTATCACACAAATGTTTGGTGCCCCTCATGGGACGAAGTACATGTAATATTTTGTCCCATGTTGCTAGGTGCTTGCTAATCCTAGCAGTGAGGTCGGACTGGGAGCCCCCTTCACCACTCCGACAACATAACTAGGAAGGAGATGGCAGCCTCGTAATGGCCGCTTGTCTTAGCACCGAGCACTTTTCAAGGACAAGCAGCGGCAAGAGGAATGCAGAGGGATAGGAGTCTGACATGCTCCCATAAGGGGCCATTATGAAGTATCCATCTCTTTACTAGTTATATTGGCAGGCAGCTTCAGGGGGATGGAGAGGATAGGGGAGGCAACCAGTCTGATCTAATAGCTAGGGTTAGGAAGGGCCTAGCAACAAGGGACAAATATTACAAGTACTTTGTCCCATAAGGGACAGATTAGTTAACCACTTCAGCTCCAGAGGATTTACCCCCCTTAATGACCAGGCCTCTTTTTGCTACTCGCGCTGCACTAATTCAACTGATAATTGCGCGGTCATGCAATGCTGCACCCAAACGAAATTTATGTCCTTTTTTTCACACAAATAGAGCTTTCTTTCGGTGGTATTTGATCATCTGTGCGCTTTTTATTTTTCACGCTATAAACAAAAAAAGGCCAAAAATTTTGAAGAAAAACAATATTTTTTACTTTCAGCTATAAAAAATATATAGTAAACTCAAAGTTGGTTATAAATTTAGGCCAAAATGTATTCTGCTCCATGTTTTTGGTAAAAAAAATCCCAATAAGTGTATATTGATTGCTTTGTGTGGAAGTTATAGCGTCTACAATCTATGGTATAAATACTGCAATTTACGCCATTGTTCTGCTATACAGCGCTGCACTAGTTTAACGGACAATTGCGCGGTCATGCAATATGGTACATAAACGAAATTTACATCCTTTTTTTCCCCACAAATTGAGATTTCCTTTGGTGGTATTTGCTTGCCTGTGCGGTTTTTATTTTTTGCGCTATAAAAAAAAAAGCTGACAATTTTGAGGAAAAAAAAACAATATTTTAGACTTTTTGCTATAAAACATGTCCAGTAAAAAAAAATGCAAAAATCAAATTTAGTCATAGATTTCTGCTAAAATGCATTCCGCGACATGTCTTTGCTAAAAAAAAAACCAATACGTGTAAATGAATTGGTTTACGTGAAAGTTATAGCGTTTACAAATGGCAGGAAAGATATTGGGATTTTTAGTTTTTATTTATACTAATAATGGCGCGATCAGTGACATATGGCGGCAATCAGCGACATATGACGGCGACCAACGACTTATGGCGGGACTGCGGCGGACATTTTGACACTGGGGGGGGGGGGCTGACTTGGGGTCACTGGCATCCCCAGTGTCACCAATACAGTGATCAGTGAAAAAAAAACACTGAAACTGTACTAATGTCACTGGGGAGGAAGGGGTTAACATTTTTAGAATTTGCAGTGTAAGGGGAGTGTTTTACTAGGGGGCGGGGGTGTGTACTGGATGGGGGGAGGGGGGAGCTGATCGAGGGAGAGAAACTGTTCTCTCCCTCTGCAGCTTGGCGGCGAACTGTCACAGAGCAGGGCTGTGTGTGAACAATGCAGCCCTGCTCTGTGTCAGTGTTCACCACTCATCGCGGGAAAACGGCCGGTAAAAACCGTCCGTGACCCGGCGGAGGAGACCCGCTGCTGACACCCGCGGGACAGGTAGGGCAGGCGCGTGCCTCGCGCACGCCCCCTACCTGTTTTGTAGGCACACATTTTAAATCGTGCTTTTGCCTACGAGCGCCGCCCTGCCACCGTTTATATGCGGTGGCTGGGCGGCAAGTGGTTAAAACACATTAGTGATAGTTCTCATTTTAAGTGCATTTTGCACAGAAACTTGTTCAGTTTTTGTAGGGAAGGGTTAGCAGTTTTGTGAGGTTCTTATTGTTAAAGTAGCAAAAATGGCCAGCTGCACCACATGCCAGCAAATAGACTGTGCATTTTGCAAGTGCAGTTGCACATAATTAGATGCTGGAAGTCAACAGAACTTTCCCCATTTACTAAGCTCTGGAGGAACTGCACCGTAAAAGCGCACAAAAACTGAAAACATTTCTTTTTTTGCATACTGTCACCAGTCATTGTCCCTGATCACCGCCACACCAGAGATATGATGATGGTGATGATGTACTGTAGTGGTGACAGTATGTAAAAAACAAATAGGTAAAATCATTTTTAAAAAAATGTCTTCCTTTTCAAAAACATTGTGTCAAAAAATGTACAACTTCAAAAAACTCACAATGCCTCTTACACAATGCTGTACCTTAGACCATCTACTTTCCAAAAAGGGGTCATTTGAGTGATACTAGGAAGGAGATGGCTGCTTGTCTTGGCACCGAGCACTTTTCAGGGACAAGCAACAGCAAGAGGACTGCAGAGGGATCGGAGTCTGACATGCTCCCTTAACCTCCCTGGCAGTATTCCCGAGTGTAGCTCGGGGTAAAGTTTCAGTACCACAAGCGGTAACCCTGAGCTACACTCAGGCTTACCATGCGGCGTTGCTCCGCGATCCCTCGATCACTTACCTTGTCCTGCGCTCCCGTGATGTTCCTCCTGTAGTGTCCTCGGCAATGTAATCCAGCCGATGCCGGCATCTGTCATCTGGGTTCCGTCCCCTGCGAGCGCCGGGACGTACGGGGGACAGAACGACGGGAAATTTGAAAATGACAAAAAGTGACATTCACTAAAATCACATAGTAAAACATTCCTGTATCAAACCATTTCACATACATTTTGTCCCGAGTGCTTTGTCCGGCGCCCTGCCTGCATTTTGACTGTTCTTTCTGCCTGGAAACTGAGAAACGTCCATGTCATCCAAAAAAGCGTCCCTTTAGGTCAAAAGCGGTTTTAGATCAGCTAGAGAACAGCGATAGTAAATCAGAACCACTTGCAGAATTGAGTGATAATGATTCGCGGGGGAAATTCCTCATCAGACACTGAAAACGATTTTGCGACTTTGCTCAGCGATGTGAGAACTTGGCGCTATATTTCACATTTCAGTGTTTTTGGTTTGATTATATTATTGAATTAAATTTATTATTATTATATTATTATTATTTTTTATGATTATTTATTAAATTATAATTTATGATTTCGTGTTTCAAGTTTTATCATACCTGGGATGTTTACTAGACTCTTGTTCGTACAGATTTCAGTGAGTTATTCCTAAAAATTACAGCCTACAATAATAAACTACATATTTCCATGCAAAATAATGGTACCGCTTTCAGCACCAAAAATCTGAAATAATCTTACCGCCAGGGAGGTTAAATTATAATTTATGATTTCGTGTTTCAAGTTTTATCCTACCCGGGATGTTTACTAGACTCTTGTTCGGACAGATTTCAATGAGTTATTCCTAAAAATTACAGGCCTACAATAAAAAAACAACATATTTCCATGCAAAAAAATGTACTGCTTTGAGCACAGAAATATGGACATAATCATACCGCTAGGGAGGTTAAGTGGCCATTATGTAGTACCCATCTCTTTACTAGTATATTGTAAGGCAGCTGCAGGGGGATGGAGAGGTTAGGGGAGGCAGTATGTAAAAAACAAATTGGTAAAATACATCTTTTTTTACATTTCTTCCTTTTCAAAAACATTGTGTCAAAAAAGTTACTTCAGAAAATTCGCAATGCCTCATACTAAATACCGTACTTTGGACTGTCTAATTTCAAAAAGTGGTCATTTGGGGGATACTGCTCTGGCGTTTTCAGGCCTCAAGAAGTACAGCAGGATTGATCGATTTTCAGATATATATCCCATAGTTTGTGGACTCTATAACTTTTCTACAGACTAAATAATATACACTGATTTGGGTTATTTTCACCAAAGAAACATAGCAGAATACATTTTGGCCTAAATTTATGAAGAAAGATTATTTATTTGCAAAATTTTATAACAGAAACGAAGAAAAATTCGTTTTTTTTTTTCAAAAATTCTGTATTTTTTCTATTATTTAGCCAAAAATAAAAAACCCACTGGTGATTAAATACCACCAAAAGAAAGCTCTATTTGTGTGAATAAATGATAAAAATGTCACATGGGTACAGTGTTGCATTACCACGCAATTGTCATTCAAAGTGTGATAGCACTGAAAGCTGAACATTGGCCTGGACAGGAAGGGGGTGAAAGTGCCCGGTATTGAAGTAGTTAATGTCATGAAGAAGGCGTTTTATTTAACATTTTAGTTTCCTTAAAACACAAGATCCTAAGATAACTGATCTTCTAGTGCAAATTACTGCTGAAAGGCCGAAAGGGATATGCACAGTAATAAGAGATGTCATGGTGTAGTCAGACATTGCTCTGTCCATGGTGCTGAAAAGGCCAACGCTGCATACTGAAGTGTATGTCATACAGATAGCTGAGTTTTGTCCTTGGACACAGTGGGTGGGATCAATACCCCTGTAGGAGTATTTCTGCTATAGGGCGGCGGGCAATTGGTTACTAAAAGAAATTTAAAGAGACCGGGTGCAACTAAAAAAAAATTCAAATAAAATAAAAAATAAAAATAATTTTTAAAGCGCCCCTGTCCTACCATGTTCACTCGCAAAAAAGAACCCACACATGAGGTATTAATGCAAAAATCAGAGCAAGAGAAATAATTCTAGAACAGAAAACCGGGGTGTACATTTGCATCGGGTGAAACCGGGTGGTCCTATTCTATCTCCAGTGAAAATGGGACTTTATATGTGTCAGCCACTGTGTTGATAAATTTGTAATATCACATCAAACAACATATATAGCTACTTATATTGATTCATCATTAAAAAAACAAAGTCATGCTTCACATTTTAAAACCAAATGATCTTTGAAGATTATTATTATTATTATACAGTATTTTTAAAGCGCCAATAGTTCGCTCAGCGCTGTACATTACAAAGGGGGACAGAACATGTGACAGAACAATACCAATACAATGCAAAACATGAGGGGATTGAGGGCCCTGCTCTTTCGAGCTTACAATCTAGGAGGGAGGGGATGGTGGCACAGGAGGAGATAGCTGTGGGGGATGGGGTGGTAGGAAGAGTGGAGGAGGTCGGCAAGTTAGCAGGGGGTGGGGTAGGCTTCCCTGAAGAGATGGGTTTTCAGGGTGCGCCTAAAGGAGAGGCGAGTAGGTGATAATCTGATGGGTTGGGGCAGGGAATTCCAAAGGATGGGTGACACCCTGGAGAAGTCCTGGATGCGGGCATGGGAGGAGGAGACCAGGGAACTAGAGAGAAGGAGGTCTTGTGAGGAGCGGAGTGTACGTGTTGGGCGGTACTTGGATATTAGGTCGTGATGTAGTTCGGGGCAGTATGGTGGACAGCTTTGTACGTCAGTGTTAGGATTTTCAATTTGATCCGTTGCGCAATCGGAAGCCAGTGGAGGGATTGGCAGAGGGGGGTGGCGGAAACGGAGCGGTTGGAAAGGTGAATGAGTCTGGCAGCCGTATTCAGGATCGACTTAAGCGGGGATATCAGCATGTGGTTACATTCAAATAGCAGTGAAATGCACAATAAGCGTATAGAATCAACGCGTTTCACTGCATTTGCTTCCTCAGGATCCACGCTTTAGATGAATCACTAATATGGACTGCAAGTATATGAAAGGGTTGGACTTTAGTAAGCAGTACTTAGTTGTAAAACGTGAGGGTCATAAGCCCTTCTCGGGATGTTCCTAATGATGATTAGAAAGATAATAATATGTACTCCTAATGTCTTTCTAAGTCTGGAAAATATACTGCAGGCTCATCAACAGCTACAAGCTCAAATGGCCAAACCCAGCTTCCCCATACAGCAGAATATACCGTATAAATCAAGAAAGTGCAGCGCTAGAAAACACACTATAGATGTTTAAATAATTAAATGAATAAACAGTTCATATGGTGATTTCAAGTGACATCAGGTGCTCTCATATAGTTGTATTCTTCTGGTGGTAAGGTGCTGTGAGATAAAGTGCAGAAAGAATGCACACTCACCAGAACGCACAGTAAAATGAGCGTTTAATGTATATATATTTCTCTCCTGAGGTCATCTGCTGATCAAGGTGTTCTCTGAGATCCGATATCCTTCCTTCAAAGGTCCTCGATTTGTATCTAGGTGGTCCAGTATACCCCTCAGATAGTAGCCTATGGACTGCTCTGTGGTAATAGGAAAAGCTCCTTCTCCAGTGGTCAGGTGGATGGCTGTGGATTGATACTCCCCAAGGGAGTCAAAGCAGAGACATCTCCATAGTGTAGTAAATTGATACTTTATTGGGGCAAAACGAGGGTATATAGCATAAAATATATGTGCACAAACCCTGAATGAATCGATTTCATTCTGGTAAATGCTTGCTTATAGCAAAGTAATTCTTTGCTATAAGCAAATTGTGTAAAAAAAAAAATACTGATCACTTCCCCAAAGTAGTACAATGTTACTATGGTAACATTGTACTACTTTGGTCATAGTAAAATATGGAAAAAAAACCTTAAAAAAAATAAAAAAAATGTAATAAAAAATTAAAAATAATAAAAAAATAAAAAAAAAACATGTATATATATTTTTTTCATATTGTCACCAGTCAGTGTCCCTGTTCACCGCCATGCCAGTTATATGATGACGCTGTACTGCACTGGTGACAGTATGTAAAAAAAAAAAATAGTGAAAATAATTTTTTTAATTTTTTCATTTTCCGCAAAATTATGACAAAAAAAATACAACTTCAAAAAACTCGCCATGCCTCTTATGAAGTACGTCGGACTGTCTACTCTGCAAAAAGGGGTCATTTGGGGGATATCTGTACTATTCTGACATTCTTGGACCTCAAGAAATTAGATTGGCTGTCAGTACTTCAGGATTGATCAATATTCAGATCTATACCATAGTTTGTGAACTCTATAATTTTCCTACAAACTAAATAATACATCCTAATTTGGGTTATTTTCACCAAAGACATGTAGCAGAATACATCTCGGCCTAAATTTATGAAGAACAATTATTTATTTGTAAACTTTTATAACAGAAACAAAGAAAAACGTGTTTTTTTTTCAAAATATTTGGTCTTTTTTTTGTTAATTTAGCAAAAAATAAAAACCCCAGCGGTGATTAAATACCACCAAAAGAAAGCTCTAGTTGTGTGAAGAAAATGATAAAATTTTAGTTTGGGCACAGTGTTGTATGACTGCGCAATTGACATTCCAAGTGTGAGAGCGCTAAAACGTGAAAACTGGCCTGGGCAGGAGGTGTAAAATTGCCCGGTATTGAAATGGTTAAGCTGGAAGCTTAAATCTATTCACAATTTTTTTTATAAGGTACATTTTTTTGTGGCAGTGCCGATTAAATGTAAGAAATTTCACTTAAAGACTTAGCTTTCTTTTGCCATCCATAATATGTGTTTAGTACTCAGTACATGACCTCAATTCCTGCATCCCTCCATCTCCCAGTGCAGTGTGTTGGATGTACAGTCTGCTGGTATTAATAATTCCATACTTATTGCACTATACATGCACATCCAACTATCACTCCATAAACCTATTGACATCTCACCTACAGATGGAACTTCTGCTTGAAATACCAATGACACCAGATGCTGGAAGAAAATCCCACAAATTATTTATAAAGAAAGTTTATGAGTGACAGATGAAATATTTGCAGAGAAGCAACAGTTCTTTTTTTCTGAAGATGCAATATTTATTTTTTTATAACTACAGAAAGAAAAATACAATCAAGAAAAAAAAAACCCAAAAAAACAAAAAAGACGACGCAGTGAAGCCTGAAAGATGACATTTTTGCACTGGGCCCAGCAGGGTTTCAGCACAATTTGTACAATCCACTTGACTTCTTTTTTTATTACATCATTATACTGTTCCAGAGCAAGCGACTTTGTTTTTCTTTGGGAGCAGTGTCGCCATGTAACAAAAAAAACATTTAAAGGGAGCTATTGTATTTTCTTTGAGCGTACGTTTTATAGCCGAATTGTACAGTTTAAATTGGCTAAATACAGTCCAGGTGCATCAAAACAAAAGATGTACAAAGTCTTACAGTTTGCTTTCTTTCGTTTTTGTGTTGGAGATGGAGCTGGACTGACTCAATCGGTCATTGGTCAGTGAGTAGGGGATGATGGGTGTGAGTTTGAAGAATTTCTTTGCAATGATTTATTCCAGCATAAAATAAAGGTGGCAGTGAACCCTTTTTTTGGGGGGGGGGCTACCTCTGGGTATGGCCTTAAGGTCGTTCCCGCATATACAGTGGGGCAAAAAAGTATTTAGTCAGCCACCAATTGTGCAAGTTCTCCCACTTAAAAAGATGAGAGAGGCCTGTACTTGGCATCATAGGTAGACCTCAACTATGAGAGACAAAATGAGAAAAAAAATCCAGACAATCACATTGGCTGATTTGGAAAGAATTTATTTGCAAATTATGGTGGAAAATAAGTATTTGGTCAATATCAAAAGTTCATCTCAATACTTTGTTATATATTCTTTGTTGGCAATGACAGAGGTCAAACGTTTCCTGTAAGTCTTCACAAGGTTGGCACACACTGTTGCTGGTATGTTGGCCCATTCCTCCATGCAGATCTCCTCTAGAGCAGTGATGTTTTGGGGCTGTCGCTGGGCAACACAGACTTTCAACTCCCTCCAAAGGTTTTCTATGGGGTTGAGATCTGGAGACTGGTTATGCTACTCCAGGACCTTGAAATGCTTCTTACGAAGCCACTCCTTCGTTGCCCGGGCGGTATGTTTGGGACCATTGTCATGTTGGAAGACCCAGCCACGTTTCATCTTCAATACCCTTGCTGATGGAAGGAGGTTTGCACTCAAAATCTCACGATACATGGCCCCATTCATTGTGTCCTGTACATGGATCAGTCATCCTGGTCCCTTTGCAGAGAAACAGCCCCAAAGCAACAGTGTGTGCCAACCTTGTGAAGACTTACAGGAAACGTTTGACCTCTGTCATTGCCAACAAAGAATATATAACAAAGTATTGAGATGAACTTTTGATATTGACCAAATACTTATTTTCCACCATAATTTGCAAATAAATTCTTTCCAAATCAGCCAATGTGATTGTCTGGATTTTTTTTCTCATTTTGTCTCTCATAGTTGAGGTCTACCTATGATGCCAATTACAGGCCTCTCTCATCTTTTTAACTGGGAGAACTTGCACAATTGGTGGCTGACTAAATACTTTTTTGCCCCACTGTAGTTGTAAAGGTACACAAATGGGAACGCCCAATATACAGTGAATGCAAGATGGCGAGTTTGTAGTAGTTTATTGAGAGTAGCAACAAGTGATCAAGTCAACCCGTTTCGGGGGAACACAGACTCCCGCTTCCTTAGGGCTGCTGCTGCATACTAGCAATACATGGGTGTGTCTGTACCACCAAGATCAGAAAGATTGTTGGCTGTGTTCACAGAGGCAGCATTAACAAAAGTGGAAAAGTTTGTCTTCTGCCAGCATGTTATAGAGAAGGAGCCTTGCTATCTTTATCAAAGCAGTGGTCTCTCTGCACAGGTACAACACACACGCTTGCTGAAATAGAGCTCCACAATTGGCAGCAAGCATGTGTGTTACTGATTCGAGAGCTAAAGGTCTGAATCAGCAGGGGGTTTGTGGGACCTCTGCAGACAGGCCACTGCTTCCACACACAGCTAGACTCCTACACAGTATGCTGGAGGGACAGGCCTTTTTATAAGGAAAATGTTTTATAAGGAAAACCAACTGCAATGACTTTGCTAGAATGTATTTAGCTGACCCAAAGTGGTTCAAAAGTACAAACATTTTTTAAAAAGGATAATATCTTGACACCATAGTGCTAAATAATTCCAGGGAGATAGGACAGACTGCTACAGGTAATAACTGTCACTGCACAACCCAGTTGGATGATTAAGCCAATGCAATCATCTTAAAATCGGAGAATCTTGCAAAAGAGCAACACAAAAGGGTGCAAACGCCTAGCATGCTATCAGCAGCACTTAAAGGATAAAAGAGTACATACTCACAAAATTAGTAACAGCGTTGACGGAACTCCTCTGGTTCAAATTGATGTCATATTACTCCACATGGAAGAAAAATATATTGGAAATATATATTAAAAATATTCTTCCCAAATATATTGACATATATTTGAAATACTACAATTTTGGCCGTATTCAATATATTTCAAAATATATTTTATATATATATATATATATATATATATACTGCATGTTGAAATGCGTTTTATAAATTACAAAACATATGAAAAATATTTTTAATTATATTTTTTAAATATATTCTTCAGATGTTTTTTTAATATATAAAAAAATAATTTTAACATACATTTTTACATATATTTGTAAATGCATTCCAAAAACTTAGATTAAATGTATTTATAAAGAAATACAGTATATTTGAAAATTTATTTTTAAAAATATTTTTCATATATTTTGTGTGTAATAAATGCATTTCAACAAACAGTATATATATATATATATAAAAAAATAGAATAATATATGTGTTGCGCTCCTCAAAATATTATTACATAATATATATTGTAATGTATATTTGAAATAAATTAAATAAATAAATAAAATAAATATAATCTCATAATAATATGATGTGAATAAAGTGAAAAACGTGCCCAGTGCTGTGGTTAATATGGAGATACCTGGAAAATGATGATGTGTGTAATATTCAAAAAAAAAAAAAATATTATCTATTATGCCACAAATCAAATGAATAAAGAAAAACCTCTTTGATTAATAATAAACGAGTGCAAAAAATTATGCATGTGCAAAAATAGCAAATATTGCCTTAAAACACTGAAAAATGTATATATATATATATGTGATGAAAAAATGTATATAACACCCAATTGATTATATAAAAAAATATTACTAAAAATTATGCAGATCATGAATAATTATCAGTCCACTTGTACCACTAGAGACGATAATTGGAATTACATGCTCTAAATGCTTATTTAGGCTGAAAAGTGATCGTCCCAATCTATGTGGATATATGGAAAGTCTAAAGATGTGGTAAACTGTAGTGTTGCTTTCCTTCCACTAGATGGCCTCCCAGTTTCTTCCAAGTATGATGGATGAGTGGATAGATATGGGTATCTCCCCTCGTGTGATTTTGGGTCTGTCTCCTCTTCCTCCCCTTTGCTCCTCCGAATTAGGCCATGAAAAAGAAGAGAAATCCCCACATGGTGCTTATATCCTTTTAGAAAGATTTTAATCTTTTTACCTATAGGTATCACATCCCCCTGAGGAAGCCACGTGACCCTGTGGCGTAACGCGTAGGGGAGGGGCTCTGACGTCACGACGCCAACATCGTAGGAACGGCGAGTACTGTCCTTGTGCGCGGGCACAAAACTTTAAAAAAAACGCTCTGTATTTATCTTTGGCAATGTGAGTGTGCAATTGTCAGGAGACATATTAAAATCTTTCTAAAAGGATATAAGCACCATGTGGGGATTTCTCTTCTTTTTCATGGCCTAATTCGGAGGAGCAAAGGGGAGGAAGAGGAGACAGACCCAAAATCACACGAGGGGAGATACCCATATCTATCCACTCATCCATCATACTTGGAAGAAACTGGGAGGCCATCTAGTGGAAGGAAAGCAACACTACAGTTTACCACATCTTTAGACTTTCCATATATCCACATAGATTGGGACGATCACTTTTCAGCCTAAATAAGCATTTAGAGCATGTAATTCCAATTATCGTCTCTAGTGGTACAAGTGGACTGATAATTATTCATGATCTGCATAATTTTTAGTAATATTTTTTTATATAATCAATTGGGTGTTATATACATTTTTTCATCACATATATATATATATACATTTTTCAGTGTTTTAAGGCAATATTTGCTATTTTTGCACATGCATAATTTTTTGCACTCGTTTATTATTAATCAAAGAGGTTTTTCTTTATTCATTTGATTTGTGGCATAATAGATAATATTTTTTTTTTTTTTGAATATTACACACATCATCATTTTCCAGGTATCTCCATATTAACCACAGCACTGGGCACGTTTTTCACTTTATTCACATCATATTATTATGAGATTATATTTATTTTATTTATTTATTTAATTTATTTCAAATATACATTACAATATATATTATGTAATAATATTTTGAGGAGCGCAACACATATATTATTCTATTTTTTGTCTATTTTTCACATAATGATTTGAGTATGTGTTTCATGTGTTGATGCACCAATTTATTTAAATAATTAATTGTAAACATTTTTTAATCATAGTAGCTCACAAGTATACACTTTTTATATTATATATATATATATAAAAATATATTTAAAAATATATTGAATATGGTCAAAATTGTAGTATTTAAAATATATGTCAATATATTTGGGAAGAACATTTTTAAAATATATTTCAAATATATTTTTCTTCCATGTGGGACCAACTGACGCGTTTCGACAGATGTGTCACCTTCTTCAGATAATACCTCTCCTTGCATTAGGGTAAACAACATTTAGGTAGTAATATTGTCCCCTCACCCCCCTTATACTTACTTGAGCCCTCACTTGATCTAGCATTGTGCCCATCTGTAACAGCTCTCTACTCTCACTTCCTGGTCTCGCAAGTTTTGATGAGATGGTGGGAGCCATTGGCTCCCATTGCTGTCAGTCAAATCCTCTGAGAGGGAGTGGGGGGAGGGGCTTAGCTGCGCTGCCTGCGTCTATAGATTGAGCACGCAGGTGTGCCCCCAAAGCCAACGGCTTGCTATAGGGGCACATTTAGAAGAAGAGGAGCCAGGAGTGCCAGCGGGAGACTTGAGAAGAGGAGGTTTAGGGCCAATTCCATTGCACACAGCAGGTAAGTAAATTATCAAAAAATTTTTAGACTTTACAATCACTTTAAACTTAGAGTTCAATCGGGTTTTAAATTATTATTGCAACATGTTCCTGAAAGTCATTTTTGATGGGACATTCACATTTCCTGGCTTCCTGTATTCTATTATGATTGCTGTATAAAGGTTTGAGGATCCATCTTCTACTGACTATGTTTGTATCAGTGAATTTGATTAACGATCATGCATAAAGATTGATGATCAGCTCAGTTAGTTCCACATCAAGCTGGAAGTTTTGCTGCCTTAGGGTGTCCATAGACATTAGATGACAGTAGCTGATGATGATCTTATGTTTGTGTGAATTGCCAAACTCCCCTGTACTGCAAATTTCCATTGTTGGGATCTTTTTCCTGTTAAAGCAGACATTTTTAGCAAATGTACAAGTCTGCAATTAATAAACTCCTGACATGTTCCAATTTATAGGAACATTACAATTTTTTTTAAATAAAGCTCCTCCAATAATCAATAAAATCACCTTCCACACGCACTTTCTATCACTTCTAACCCCCTCCCCTCACCCCATCACACATTTTTATTTATTTTTAATATTTTTTTCAGGAACTAGCCCAGCACTTCAAGAATTCTCTCCTAGGCAAGAATGATGCCCCCAGTAATCAGCAGCCTGCTGAAATACTGTGGTAGCACCCAGATATGGCAGAGTTCCCCTTTAAACTCTAACACTTTTAGCAGCCTGTGTTTGTAAAAGCAAGTTTTTTGGCTCATCTTCCCCCCTTATTTCCTGTGAATAATGTGTACTGGTTCGTAGCTGGTATTCTTATCTGCAGCTGCTGTCCAAGGTTATTCTGTAGAGTTTAGGAAGCCTGTTGAGAGTATAGAAAGTGAAAGAAGAAATGTGTGCCTTGTGACGTAATCGTTGCTAATGCTTGTAAGAAGTTTTCTATAACTCACTTAGCAGATGAAAGCATACGCCGTCTGTTGGGTCAAAACAGCGCTGTTTTTAATAAATCATTTGTTTTCCTCAAGTCCGTGTCCAGAGTTCTCTGGTTTGCCAAAACTGCTACTACAATACCACAGATGTCCGCCACCTGATGGCATGCTCTGGCGCATGTGCACCATCAATGGGCTGGCTGCAAGAACTAGAAGAGACAGCTGGTTTCCAGATGATGTCAGAAAGGATGATGGCATAGCAGGACCTAGTAAGAGCAACAAAATGGCAGGTTACTGCAGAGCAATGCTGGATTTGTTAGGCATGTCAGTATGTTTATGAAGGTAACCCAGATAAAAAAAAAGGAAGAGCATATTAAAAAAAGGAAGGGGGTGAGGTTCCTCTTTAACCTGCACATAAAGCTATCCTGTCACTTTTTTTTAGCAATTGTGGGATTTAAAGGAGAAATACAGCGAAAGCTCTTTTGGCTGTACTTCTGTGGATCACAGAAGTGCAGTTCATGCTATACTCCTGTGACCTGTTTACAGCTGACAGCGTGCTGAAGCCATCACTCAGTCGGTCCAGGCTGGGAAAAAGACCGACTTTAAAGTTGGGATCCACCCCAGAGTCAAGAGCGGCACCTGGCTCAACCTGTCAGCGATCTTTGCGAACTCAGCGATCAGCGGGCATGTGATCGCTGAGTTCTCACCCTTAGAGCCAAGGATGGACAGATGCTCCAATGCTGAATCCACCTAGGTAAGTATTATTATTATACAGGATTTATATAGCGCCAACAGTTTGCACAGCATTTTACAACATGAGGGGAGACATTACAATTCAATTCAGTATGAAACAGAGGGCCCTGCTCGTTAGAGCTTACAATCTAAAAGGGAGGATCAATTGATACAAAAGGTAATAACTGTGAAGGATGAGCTGATGGAGAAAACAAAGTACAGATATCAGGTGGGGGCAGGAAAGGCTTGTCTGAAGAGATGGGTTTTCAGGGATCATCTATGTAGACAAAGTAGTAGACAGTCGGACAGATTGGGGTAGGGAAGTATGATTAAAAAAAACCAAAACAAAACATACTTTTCTTTTAACACCCACATGCCAAACATATGCATCCATGGATGTGCCAAGGTTTCTGTTCTAAGGATTCCAACATACTCTTCGCAATGCACACATTCCTGCGAAGTGGCTGTGAGTGTAAATGGGTGCTGCAGCAACCACTGGCTGGAAACCAAAGATAATCAAAGCGAAAGTATGTCACCGACACACCTAGGATTGCCAGGATGGGTCCAAAACTTTATTCAGCGATCTCATTATAATAGAAGCAACGTTTCGGAGCCTCGCAGGACCCTTTGGTCTTATGAAGGGGAACTGCGAGGCTCTGAAATGTTGTTTCTGTGTTAAGGGAGCGTTCACTGATTAAGTGTGTGCCAAACTTAGTCATGCATCCAGTATAGGTAGACATGCACCCTCCTCTCATATGACAGTCTCGTGGCTCATTATTATGTCCGAGCACTGTCACGTGACAGAGGAGGGAACGTCACCAATCCCTCTACGTTCTAACATAAGCTGACATTTTTGGTGGCTGCTGTGATGGAGGAAGGTACAGGGGGTAGAGGTGATTATAGGGGGTTGAGAAATGCCTTTTCATAGCCCTGAATTGGCAAAGTGACAGTCCATCCTAGAACATGCCCATCCCCAGAGGAAGAAGAGGGTGGACCAATGATGCCACACCACCACCAAACCTTAAAAAATATATGTATACACAATTTTGTTTAAAGGGTTGAGGTAGAATGTTACAACAGGAAGGGGCAAATAGTGTGTTTGTGTGTGTGTATCCCAAACAGAAGCTTTTTAAACCCCTTTGCACCGGTGCCTCCTGGCCCTTTAAAGGGTTTTTGAGATTGGGGGACGAGGTGGGGTTTAGGGTCATGTGACTGCCGTGATTGGCTGTCACATGATCTGAAAGGTACCGATCGCAAGGAGAGATCGGGACCTTTCCGTGGGACGCCGACACGTGCTGGGAGCACACGGGGCACATGTTTGTTTACAAATGGTACACAAATATGTGGCCACTCAGTGTTAAGTGTCAAGGCCCAGACGCCAAGAGGCCGCATATTTACGTATGCTCGGCATGAAGGGGTTAATTGAATCAGCATTGTCTCATGACATAGGAGAGGATGTCACCCCTCCCTCTAGGCTCTAACATATGCTGACTTTTAGGTGGAAGGAGCAGGGGGCGGAGTTGATTAGTAATGGGTTGGGAGGGGCCTTTCACAGCCCTAAACTAGCAAAGTAACAGTCCATCCTAGAACCTGTCTATCCCCAGAAGAAAAAGAGTGCAAAAAAGACCTATGATGCAAAAACAAAAAGATGAAAGGAGCAGATTTACTAAAACCAGTGCAGTTGCTCTACAGCTTAGTAAATTAGGTAAAACTGCACTTTACAAATAATATTCAATCATGTGCAAGGAAAATAAAAAAAACTGGATTTTTGCTTGCAAATGTTTGAATGATGGAAGTCAGCAGAGCTTCCCGTCATTCATTAAGTTTTGGAGCAACTGCACTTGCAGCGCGCACAGTCTGTTTCCCTTCCCCCAGGAATTGTCAAGATATGTATACAAAGACAGGTATACAGAATTTTGTTTAGGGTGAAGATGGAATGCTCCGAAGGAAAGGGGCAGTATGTGTTTGTGTGTGGGGGTCCCGAACTTGGAGTTGGGATCTAGGTTTGCTCTTGGTTTTATTCCAAAAGCTGCCTATCCCTGGAGGAAAAAGAGGGCAAAGAGGTCATATGATGGAGGTATGTATACAGATTTTTATTTTAAAGGCTTGAAGTGAAATACTCCAATGGGAAGGGGCAAAGAAATGTGTGGGGAAGGGGAATCCCAAGCCTGGAGTTGCCTGATGTGTGTATGATAGCACCTGACTGATAGAAGTGAAAATCAGTTCTTATGGATATACCGCAACGTGCTCTTATCTTCACAGAAGCAGATCCAGGATTAAAATATAGTATGGGTTGACCATAGAGCTCTTGCCAGACATATTCTTGGATGCGTATGGAGGAGTGTCTGGTACAAACAGTTCATCTCACTCAAAGGACTTTTTGAAAAAATTAATAGTTAAAGCTCCCCCCCCAACATATCGGGTGGTACGTTGGCACACTTCTGATGCTCATCCACTCAGAGGATCCAGTGTTGTCCTGCTGAGATCCTCTTGCTGCACCTCCTGGTCTTGTGCTGCCATGTTAACTGAGAAATCAACTTCCAGGTTCAGCAGACACACCTCCTGATGATGCAGCTCTAGGTACACCTCCTCCTCTTTTCTGAATGAAGTGCCTCCTCCTGGGATATTTATTTATTACAGGTGCTTATATAGCACCGTCAATTTTACACAGCACTTTACATATATATTGTACATTCATATCAGTCCCTAACGCTCAAGGGGTGTACAATCTAAGGTCCCTAACTCACATTCATACATACACATACTAGGGCCAATTTACACAGGCTCTAATTCACCTACTAGCATGTCTTTGGAGTGTGGGAGGAAACTGGAGTACCCAGAGGAAACCCACACAGGCACAGGGAGAACATGCAAACTCCAGGCAGGTGGTGCCGTGGCTGGGATTTGAACCAATGACCCTAGTACTGCCAGGCAGAAGTGCTAACCATTAAGCCACTGTGCTGCCCCTATTATCTATGTGTTCTCCCCCAAGGCTGCCCAATATGTGACAAATATTTCCCAGAAGGTAAAGGGAGGACAATGCATGGCATTCGCCATGGGGGGGGGACATTCCTATTATGGGTGCAGAGGGGTGGAGGGGAGGAGAGGAGGAAAGGCTTTCCAAGAGGTGAAGATCTGCTTTAAGAGCATCAGATACAGCCAGGGGCGGACTGACCATTTGGAAACTCGGGCGCTGCCCGAGGGCCCGAGGTCAGTAGAAGGCCACATGAGATGCCCCTGGTACCTTTTTCATTGGCTTTTTTGAGTTTGGGCAAGGACACAGGGGCCCCATGATCCTCTATTGCCCAGGGGCCCCATGAGTTGTCAGTCTGCCCCTGGATACAGCCAAGACATTTCATGGGAAACAAGCCTCCCCCTTCTTTCGGGCTTGAGAAGTCAATGGTAATAAAATCACAACATGTACTTCTTGACCTGTGGTAAGCCTTGATGAAGACAAACATCTCCTGATGGCAGCCGACTGAGCTGGGCTTTAAGTTTGCCTTTGCTTTTATTCCAAACTGAGTTCTTTTTAACATGCAATAGAAAAACAGAAACATTTTTCTTGCGGAAGCCCAGTCTTATGAGTTCATTGCATTTGATTGATGTCTAGAAGTAAAACAAGAGAACTTCTTGCCAAGAAGCGACAATGTATCATAAAGCATCTATTTATTAACAGAAACCTTGTACAGATTAGATATGTTTGCACACAGTGAATGGTTTGCTATTGGAGGAAATCTGCTCAACTGCGCCAAATTTACTGTTTTGTGAGGATAGAAAGGGTTTTTTTTTCCCTCCTCCTCCGATATATGTCTAAATTATGAGAGATGTCTTAAAAGCTATAACTTCTCTGGAAGCTAAACGAAAGCCTGCTTGTGTCTGTGACTAAGACATTAGATTAATGCGATTTTAAGTATCTTTGCCACTTGGCCACTCGAAATAAGTATCGGAGTAAGTACCACTTTATACAACTATATAAAGTCCAAGAGAGCATAGGCTTTTTTAGGATGGATCTGTAGCTTCTGTATATTATGATGTATGAATGTGCTCTTCTGCCACATCACTGGGAGAGAAGCGAATTCTATGAGTGCTTGTAGTGTGAAATTAAATAGGATGGTTGCATGTGATTTGAGTTTTATAAAACATTTTTTATAAAGGAGTGAATACTAACAAATCCCCTTCCCCCGGTCAGTCCACCTCTATGGTCCATTTCATATGATTAGATGGTTTGGTTTCCTGGATTTTAATCTTTTTAAGCTATACTTTTTTTAGATGAAAACATTTTTGAAGTGAGTCAAGCATCATAACAACTGCTATATTATATACAGACTGCTGTCCGCAATGTACAGCGGATAGGCATCCCATACAGGCAGAGTGACGTACCTATATGTCGCTGGCCTCTTCTGGGTACAGGACGCACGCGTGCCCCCGCCCATCAACCCTTACTGTGACTGTACACTGCGGGAGCTACTCAGCAGGTCCCAGCCAACGATTCATGTGAGACCTGCTGATCAGCTGTGTCCAATCAAGCCTAGAGCCCTGTGTTGACAATTAACACAGAGCTCTGTACAGAGACGCAATCTCCCTGTTTCTTTTCCCTGCAAAGTATACAAAGTCTGGCAGCTGACTCCAGCCCTCCTCTGGTCCTCGTCCAGACCCTGTACTTTCTGCTTCCCAGCTTCCTCCTGGCAACAGCACAAGGTAAGCTGGGTACACTGTGATGTAAAGGAGGGTGGGGGACTCCTGACTTCTGATGGTGGGGGGGCTCTTGACATCTGATATAAGAGGGGGTGGGGTGGGGCAGAGTGACGTACCTATATGTCGCTGGCCTCTTCTGGGTACAGGACGCACGCGTGCCCCCGCCCATCAACCCTTACTGTGACTGTACACTGCGGGAGCTACTCAGCAGGTCCCAGCCAACGATTCATGTGAGACCTGCTGATCAGCTGTGTCCAATCAAGCCTAGAGCCCTGTGTTGACAATTAACACAGAGCTCTGTACAGAGACGCAATCTCCCTGTTTCTTTTCCCTGCAAAGTATACAAAGTCTGGCAGCTGACTCCAGCCCTCCTCTGGTCCTCGTCCAGACCCTGTACTTTCTGCTTCCCAGCTTCCTCCTGGCAACAGCACAAGGTAAGCTGGGTACACTGTGATGTAAAGGAGGGTGGGGGACTCCTGACTTCTGATGGTGGGGGGGCTCTTGACATCTGATATAAGAGGGGGTGGGGTGGGGCAGAGTGACGTACCTATATGTCGCTGGCCTCTTCTGGGTACAGGACGCACGCGTGCCCCCGCCCATCAACCCTTACTGTGACTGTACACTGCGGGAGCTACTCAGCAGGTCCCAGCCAATGATTCATGTGAGACCTGCTGATCGGCTGTGTCCAATCAAGCCCAGAGCCCTGTGTTGACAATTAACACAGAGCTCTGTACAGAGACACAATCTCCCTGTTTCTTTTCCCTGCGAAGTATACAAAGTCTGGCAGCTGACTCCAGCCCTCCTCTGGTCCTCGTCCAGACCCTGTACTTTCTGCTTCCCAGCTTCCTCTTGGCAACAGCACAAGGTAAGCTGGGTACACTGTGATGTAAGGGAGGGTGGGGGACTCCTGACTTCTGATGGTGGGGGGGCTCTTGACATCTGATATAAGAGGGGGTGGGGTGAGGATAGAAAGGGTTTTTCTTTCCTTCCTCCTCAGATATATGTCTAAATTATGAGAGATGTCTTAAAAGCTATAACTTCTCTGGAAGTTAAACGAAAGCCTGCTTGTGTCTGTGACTAAGACATTAGATTAATGGCATTTTAAGTATCTTGCCACTTGGCCACTCGAAGTAAGTGTTGGAATAAGTACCACTTTATACAACTATATAAAGTCCAAGATAGCATAGGCTTTTTTAGGATGGTGGGTAAGGTGGATACACTGTGATGTAAGAAGGGGTGGGGGCTTTTTTAGGATGGTGGGTAAGGTGGGTACACTGTGATGTAAGGGAAGATGGGGGCTTTTATAGGATGGTGGGTAAGGTGGGTACACTGTGGTTGTAGTAGAGAACAAAAAAACAAAGCGCACCAACCTTGCGCATTACCTCAGTAAGCAATTCATAAATTTATCAATAAATTATACTCACAAGAGTAGCAGTAAAAAAGGCTACTCTGAGGAAGAAGGGACCCCCCTTCGAAACGCATCAGCTTGACCAAGAGTTAATCTCCCTTCCGGATGGAACTTGCACGTGTCTCCTCACCTTGTGTTTGGTTTTGGATGTTATATGCATTTTTTACTGCTACTCTTGTGAGCAGGGTGGATAAAAATCAATGATTTTTTTAAAAAAAAATCGGATATTTTTGAGGAAAATATATTACCATCCAAAGGTTATTCCATCATGAAATAAAGATTAGTTTTTTAATTATGTAGAATAAGGCTGTATATGTTTAATTTTTTTGGTAAATAAATTCCATGAATCCATTCACAATGTCATGCTCTTCCAGAGGTTTCTGTAAGATTATTGGGCAGTTTCTCTGCCTACAAGATATTATCACAGATGATTGGTTTACTTTTGCAGTTCTCAAAACTGAATTTGACTCAGCGGAGATCACATGCCTCTTCTTCACAGCAAAAATGTTATAACATGAACAGAGTTAAGAAAAAGACCTTCATCCTAACTTCTACAAACCTATGAATACAGAATCAACCCCTTCAGTGCTAAGTTTCAAGAAGTTCAGTGAATAGAATAGAAACAATATTTTTCTGATTGTTTGGAGTGGAATAGATCTGCACAAGAAGAAAGTGAAACTAAGTGTGAGGAGGAAGGGGCTGACAGTCTAAGTTTCTTAAAATATATATATTTTGTTTAGCCAAATTAGTTACCAAACATGGATGTTTAAGCAAATCACATATGCTGGAATGTTATTGTTTCAGTTGAATAAATCTATTTAAATTGTTATTATTAAGGTAATGATTATTTTTCTCCTTTCTAAGTACAACAGAAAAGTTGTCCAAATATGAATGATTAACCTATTAAACTGGGGATAAAAAAACTAATATGAAAAGTTGTTATTCTAAAAATCTTCATCTACTTGCATATTAAAGTTATACCAGCAAGAATGAGTCTTTATGTAGAAAACTAGGATTTAAATCAAGCCTTACTGACTAGTGATTTAAATCAGTTTGATTTAAATCAAATCCACCCTGCTTGTGAGTATAATTTATCAATACATTTTTGAATTGCGTACTGAGGTATTGCGCAAGGTTGGTGCGCTTTGTTTTTTGTTCTCTACTACAGTCTATATAGAGCTTCCCCAGCTTCGTGTTTGATCAGTGTTGGATGAACATTTATCATTTTATTCGATTGGCCTTCTTCTGATCTGGGTCCCTGACGCAGGAGGTGTTGGGTGTGTCGACGGGTACACTGTGATGTAAGGGAGGGTGGGGGCTTTTTTAGGATGGTGGGTACACTGTGATGTAAGGGAGGGTGGGGGCTTTTTTAGGATGGTGGGTAAGGTGGGTACACTGTGATGTAAGGGAGGGTGGGGGCTTTTTTTAGGATGGTGGGTACACTGTGATGTAAGGGAGGGTGGGGGCTTTTTTTAGGATGGTGGGTACACTGTGATGTAAGGGAGGGTGGGGGCTTTCTTAGGATGGTGGGTACACTGTGATGTAAGGGAGGGTGGGGGCTTTTTTAGGGTGGTGGGTAAGGTGGGTACACTGTGATGTAAGGGAGGGTGGGGGCTTTTTTAGGATGGTGGGTACACTGTGATGTAAGGGAGGGTGGGGGCTTTTTTAGGATGGTGGGTAAGGTGGGTACACTGTGATGTAAGGGAAGGTGGGGGCTTTCTTAGGATGGTGGGTAAGGTGGGTACACTGTGATGTAAGGGAGGGTGGGGGCTTTTTTAGGATGGTGGGTAAGGTGGGTACACTGTGATGTAAGGGAGGGTGGGGGCTTTTTTAGGATGGTGGGTAAGGTGGGTACACTGTGATGTAAGGGAGGGTGGGGGCTTTTTTTAGGATGGTGGGTAAGGTGGGTACACTGTGATGTAAGGGAGGGTGGGGGCTTTCTTAGGATGGTGGGTACACTGTGATGTAAGGGAGGGTGGGGGCTTTTTTAGGATGGTGGGTAAGGTGGGTACACTGTGTTGTAAGGGAGGGTGGGGGCTTTTTTAGGATGGTGGGTAAGGTGGGTACACTGTGATGTAAGGGAGGGTGGGGGCTTTTTTAGGATGGTGGGTAAGGTGGGTACACTGTGTTGTAAGGGAGGGTGGGGGCTTTTTTAGGATGGTGGGTAAGGTGGGTACACTGTGATGTAAGGGAGGGTGGGGGCTTTTTTAGGATGGTGGGTAAGGTGCGTACACTGTGTTGTAAGGGAGGGTGGGGGCTTTTTTAGGATGGTGGGTAAGGTGGGTACACTGTGATGTAAGGGAGGGTGGGGGCTTTTTTAGGATGGTGGGTAAGGTGGGTACACTGTGATGTAAGGGAGGGTGGGGTTTTTTTTAGGATGGTGGTTACACTGTGATGTAAAGGAGGATGGGGGAATTTTGACTTCAGATGGTAGGGAGCTCTTCACATCTGATGTAAAAGGAGGTGGGGTGCTCTGGACATTAGATATAAAGGGGGGGGGGGAGTACTCTGGACATCTAGTCTTACAGATGCAATTGGCCCTTAGCGGGCAAACATAATGCTGATGCTGCCAGCAATGAAATTGAGTTTGACACCCCTTATCTAAAGAAAACCCTCTCCCAAGTTTGACAATGTGGCTTTTCGAGGATGTACTTGAAAATGTATCCATGCATCACAAACCAGGGTTCTCAAATCATAAACAAAAGAAACTGGCCACCCAAAGCAATGCCTGCCAGTTTCACAGCTGATTACTCAGCAAAGTCCGCGGAAATCAAAAACACAAAAACTTGGCTTTGTTTTTATCTTTACCACCGTGTTCTTTCTTCACATGCAACATAACCACTTCTAATATATTCAATTTCTTTATGATTTTCTGAAAGGGATAGATCACATGAAAAAAAAAAAACATGTTTGCACGGTTTGTTAAGAGCCTAGAATTTAGTACATTAGTAGCATGCATATTAATTGCGCAGTTCCCATCAGTCACCACCCACACTCCCCCCTACGCACACACTCTGCTCATCCTGCACAAAAAACATTTCTTTCATGTGTTAAAAAGTTCATAATTAGGAGTCTCACTCTGACCCAACAGCATCTTCATTATCTTGTGTCAATTACAGGTTGATTTATCAATTAGAATTGCTGTAGATGATTATGGGAGTACTAGTAGATTGCAAAGTGTGTTCTAATTTAATTACTCCAGAGCTTTTTTCCAAAAAAAAGAAAGCTTGGAGGTATTTAAGTATTTCTCTTGAGTTTAATAAACCGTATTCTGGTCAAAATTTGTAAGTAAAATGAGCATATATTTTTGCTCTTAAATGATTAATTCAGCCTTCTGGGGATGAGATACGTAATGTGCTTTCCATCGCACAACAGGATGAATGCATTCCTCTTCCATCTTTGCAGATTGTTCTTTGAAAGTAAGTGCTTAGTTTCCTCAAAAAGAACAAAAAAAAAAACTTAAATTGCTTTCAGCATTGTCCCTGGCTTGTAGACTTTCAGAGCCCTGGAATATCACCCACTGACTGTTTTCTGTTATAAAGGGCAGAAGGGGGAATTATCCAGCACTGAAAATAATATCATTATAGAAAGGTCAGTTAGAGGACTAAAGTTTTGTTCATGAAGTTTTCCCTGTGATGTCCCTTAAAATGTATCTAAACCCAGAAACAAAAATGTAATGTGGCAGCTTACCTGTCCCTAGATTTAGGCCTGCATTCCTTTTCTTTTTTTGACTAGGTTCACACTAGAGCATTTTTCGGCCCATGTTTGCGCAGGCATTGCAGCCCAATCATTTGAATGGCCTGCTGTGCCTGAGTTTCCTGCAAAAAAAGGTGCCTGAGCCATTTTCCTTTTGCACCATGCCATTTCCCTGCGGTTCCTGTACCTGCAAACATGCTACGAGCTGAGATGTGCGGGGTGCCATTAAGAATGCTTGCTATGGGGCAGGGGCGGACTGACAACTCACGGGGCCCCCGGGCAATAGGGGATCATGGGGCCCCTGTGTCCTTGCCCAAACTCAAAAAAGCCTATCAAAAAGGTACCAGGGGCATTTCATGGGGCCCCCTACTGACCCCGGGCCTTCGGGCAGTGCCCGAGTTTCCAAATGGTCAGTCCGCCCCTGCTATGGGGGCACCCAAGCAGGTGTGCTCCCGAGCTGCAGCTCTGCATGTTCATTCACACACAGAGCCGTGGTTCGGCTCCGCTCCTTCCTTTCCTGATTGGCTCACTGGCTGTGGCTGATAGCAGTGGGAGCCAATGGCACCCACTGCTGCCTCAGTCAAACAGGTGTGAGAGTTCCTAGAGCAGCCTTTCTCAACCAGGGTGCCCAGACACCCTGGGGTGTCTTGAGGTTTCTTCAGGGGTGCCTTGGCAACATTTCTAAAAAATGCCCAAAACCTGTCGACAAGCCAACAGATGGAACAAGCCTGCCTTTTAGTTTTCATCGTGCACCATTACGATCTTCTAGCCACTGGCGTCTTGAAAACCAATGACTTCATCAGTTGATCCTAGTTTGACCCTCCCCTGCCCCTCTCCAGCACTGCTGGGGTCACATTAGCTCAGTGATGGAGAAAAAAAGGAGGGAGAGGAGAAATACTGGAATACTACTCAGTACCAGTGTGTAAAAGTATATTTGCTTTGGAAGAATAAATCTCCTCTAATGTTGGGTGTCCTACATGTGTGGATGTTGCCGTGTTATATAAAACTATTAGAATAGTTTATCATATTTTAGAATGAGGTGCCCTTTTAAAATTATGGACAGTCTTGAGGAACCCCAGTTTAGAACGGGGTACCTCAAGACTGTCCATAGTTTTAAAGGGTGCCTCGGGACTGTCCATCATTTTAAAGGGTGCCTTGACTGAAAAAAGAATGAGAAACACTACCCTAGAGAACCGAGGCTCTCATGGACAGCGCTGGATAGGAATGGGGATTGGGTAAGTGTTAGGTGGGGCTGCTACACATAGAAGGTTTCTTTACCTTCATACATAGAATGCATGAAGGTGAAAAACCTTTGTGCCTTTAGAACCACTTTAAGCCGGCCATAGACAAACTGATTTTCTTTCCTGCAACCACAAGTTGCAGGAAAGAAAATCACTTGTTTCCCCCATGGACACAGTCAGTGTTGATGAGGGAACCCCTTCCATGGAGCCATTGTTTTCCACTCAGAGGAACAGGAGCACAAGTGACTTCCACCACAACTTATAAACACTCCAGCTGTCACTACTGTACAGGTGTGGGCCAAGCGATCAACATAAAACAATTATGCCCACTCAAAGAGACAGGCCACAAGAGGACAAATGAGGAAAGAACAAACAGAGGGTGCACAGGCCTAGTTCATTACCATAAAAAATGTTTAATAAATAAAGTAGGTGTTGTACTCACAAACGACAATAAAGTCAAGGCACATCATAAAAGAACAGCTGGGTCAACACCGTGCTGAGTGACAGACCACAATAGGAAGTGTAGACATCCAATAGGCTGACGCGTTTCGAGGACTTGCCTCTTTCTCATGGCTCTGAGGAAGAGTCAAGCCCTCGAAACGCATCAGCCTATTGGATGTCTACACTCCCTATTGTGGACTGTCACTCAGCGCAGTGTTGACCCAGCTGTTCTTTTATGATGTGCCTTGACTTTGTCGTTTGTGAGTACAACACCTACTTTATTTCTTATTAAACATTTTTTAATGGTAATGCACTAGGCCTGTGCGCCCTCTGTTTGTTCTTTCCTCATTCAGTATATTTGGATTCCCTCGGTCTATTTGAGGGCAGCAAGGTGTGCATGTTCCAGGACATTCTTAATGTGGTTGTAGCCTGCATTGAGTCCATCCCCAAGCGCAGGAGCATTTGTGTTTACTGGTTCTTTGTTCACAAGAGGACAAACACAGACAAGGCCAACTCGTCACTCGTTATGCTTCTGTTCCCCTGAAGACACTGTTTGATAGTGAAACACATTGGGCTGGGCTTGACTAATGATGGCATTATGCCCGCTGAGTGGATATTGCTGATGTAGTTATATGCTGTTTTTAACCTACCTTTGTAATTACCTGTTTATGTTTAATAAAAGTATATGTAAGTGGTTTTACACAATGTGCGGCCTCTGTTCTACTTCATGAGTTTGGATGCTGACTGGCCTGAGGTGTTGACATCATGAAGTGTCATTGAAGTCTACGCTGGCAATTCACTGTGATCATTGATGGATGCCTGGAAGCTTGACACCAACATACTGATCTGATCTCTGTCATGGGGGTCATTCATATTTAGTAAGAGGCCATTGCTTCTTGTGGTGGAGGGCACAAGGTGTTTGGTCATCCATTCAAAATGTATTTACTTGACGGGTGAAGATTTGCAAGCTCCACTTTATTTGAACTGTTCCTGGTTTGCTTCATAGCATGTGGATGACATTCATATTTATTGGACCGCATGGTGTTATCATCATGACAGACTTTTATCAATAAACAGTGTTGCACTCAAATGTGAAAACAACCATTAAATCAAAATGGACACACAGAGGACAGCCAGCTTCACTTCATCCTCATTGTGTTTATTTTTCCCACAGAAAGATTCGTCTCTTGTGCTGTTTCACGTTGATTATCCAGGATCGGGAGTTCCATATGCTGAATGATCACAGGAATGAATGCTGTGGGCTGGGAACCACCATGGCTGGGATTGTCACTGATGGACGTACGGCCAGCTTTGAAACGTTTACACCATTCAAATGTCTAACTGTGGCTGAGCATCTCATCGCCGTACTGTGCTTGAAGTCTTCTGTGCTTGAGCCTTTGTTCACAAGAAACTTCATCACCACACTCTGTTCCATGCACGCACTAAAACTGTTGTCTGCCATCTTGATTAACCACTTGAGCTCCAGAGGATTTACCCCCCTTAATGACCAGGCCTCTTTTTGCTACTCGGCGCTGCACTAATTCAACTGATAATTGCGCGGTCATGCAATGCTGCACCCAAAACGAAATTTACGTCCTTTTTTTCACACAAATAGAGCTTTCTTTCGGTGGTATTTGATCACCTGTGCGCTTTTTATTTTTCACGCTATAAACAAAAAAAGGCCAAAAATTTTGAAGAAAAACAATATTTTTTACTTTCAGCTATAAAAAATATATAGTAAACTCAAAGTTAGTTATAAATTTAGGCCAAAATTTATTCTGCTACATGTTTTTGGTAAAAAAAAATCCCAATGAGTGTATATTGATTGCTTTGTGTGGAAGTTATAGCGTCTACAAACTATGGTATAGATACTGCAATTTTCGCCATTTTTCTGCTATACAGCGCTGCGCTAGTTTATCGGACAATTGCGCAGTCATGCAATACGGTACATAAATTAAATTTACATCCTTTTTTCCCCACAAATTGAGCTAAAATGCATTCTGCGACATGACTTTGCTAAAAAAAAAAAACAATACATGTAAATTAATTGGTTTACGTGAAAGTTATAGAGCTTACAAATGGCGGGAAAGATACTGGGATTTTTAGGTTTTTTTTTATACTAATAATGGCGGCGATCAGCGACTTATGGCGGCGTTCAGTGACTTATGGCAGCGACCAGCGACTTATGGCAGGACTGCGGGACTGCGGCGGACATTGGGGGGTACTAACTTGGGGTCAATGACATCCCCAAAAACACTAACACAAAAACGCTAATACAGTGATCAGTGCAAAAAGAAAAACACTGACACTGTACTAATGGCAATGGGGAGGAAGGGGTTAACTTTATTTTGCAGGGAAGGGTTATAGGAGTGAGGGGGAGTGTTTTACTAGGGGGCGGGGGTATGTGCTGGATGGGACAAGGCTGATCGAGAGAGAAACTCTTCTGTCTCGATCAGCTCGTCCTTGAGCTGACAAGGAAGTGACAGACAGCACAGCTACTGCAGCTGTGCTGTCTGTCACTGTTTACCGCCGATCGCCGGGAAACAGCCGCTATGGACCGGCTACTGACATCCGCGGCGTTGATTGGCGGGACAGATAGGGAGGCGGCGCGCCTCGCGCACACCCCCTATTTGTTTACAAAACACACGTTTTAAAACGTGGTTTTGCCTGCCAGTGCCGCCCTGCCGCCATATTTCTACAGTGGCTGGGCGGCAAGTGGTTAACGGTCTCTGGACTGGCCCACGACATGTGCGCCGCCTATCAGTAATAGGATACACTTGCCACTTACTACTGCGGGTAGTACCGTCACGCTAGCTTCCCTTTTTATACCTGTAAAATTAAAAGTCCTAGTTTGATTTGAACACCCCTCATACAATTTTCATTCCTTCCACCATGGGTGGAAGTAAAGAAAATCATTGGATTCCCCCATCAACACAGCACACGGGACCATGGTAGGGACTGTGTGTATTCAGTGTTTTCATTCAAATCTATGTGGATGCATGCTTTGACAGTGCATTTATTTATTTATATACTGCCAATGATGTACACAGCACTTTACATACTGCACATTATTATTATACAGGATTTATATAGCGCCAACAGTTTGCTCAGCGCTCTATGCACATTTATATTAGCTTACAATCTAAAGCAAGCCATAGATGATTCAATTTTCATCCCTGGGTTGCAAGGAAGAAAATGACTTGATTTCCCCATTAGCACAATCAGTGTTGATGGGGGAATCCCTCCTGCAGCGCTGTTGTGTTCTGCCGGTGGGGAACCTTCCCCTCCGGCAGAACACAATGATCACTGCCAGCAGCTAAAGCTGCTGGCAGTGATCGCATGCAATAAATCCAACAACTTCATTGTATTAAAGTCAATCGATGGACCAACATCAGTACAACCAGCCTGCCCATAGATGGATCAAATCTCGGCTGAACTGGCCGAGATTCGATCCATCTATGGCTGGCTTAGGTTGGACTTCAAACATGTTTGCCTTTGCTCATCTCAATTAAATAGGGCCATCTGGGATAAGTGGTTTACAAAAAGATGGATACTATTGTTTTTGCTTGCTTTTCTTCCAACATGAAATGAAAAGGACACCGCATTTGTGGCAGGATCTGTACTTTCTGACAATATTCCTATCCTGAAAATAGAAAACTATTGCAGCCACCACATCTAAGGACTGGTAAACTGTGATATATTACATTTTTGTTTTCGAGTTTTATCTTTTAAAATGTGTATATATCCTGTATATAATTACTGCAGTGATGTCACCCTTCCAGCTGTTCTACTCACAGCTGTATAGAAGCAAGCATTGGGCATGCCTTCTGGCCTTACCACTAATGATTCTTTGCCACTGACCACACCCAGCACCACCCAAGATTGCGCTGCCCATTGCTAGTGTCAGAAGGGCATGACCAGAAGCATCAACTGGACACAAAGTCTCTGCCTACAACAGTGGGAAGAGCATAAAGGGGTGTTGGGACTTGAGTTCTGTCAATGGAATGTCACATCACACATCCCCATTCATATCGCTAAGAATAAATAAATGTGATTTATAGAAGTTTGCGCATGGCCAGCAGAACACTTTTTCTGAGAGCTGATCAAGCCTAATGTATACATACTTGTGTGTGCTAACTGTGCCATCTACTTTAAGACAGTCACCCTACAGCTCAGCATCCCATGACCCCCTCCCAGCAGTCACACTGCAGCTCAGTGTTCCCTGCCCCCAGCAGTGACCCAGCAGCTCAGCATCTCCTGCCCCCTCTCAGCAGTGACCCTGCAGCTCAGCATCTCCTGCCCCCTTCCAGCAGTGACCCTGCAGCTCAGTGCCTGTTGCCCCCCTCCCAGCAGTCACCCTGCAGTTCAGAATCTCCTAATCTCCTCCCAGCAGACATGCTGCAGCTCAGCATCCCCTGCACCCCTCTCAGCAGTCGCCCTGCAGCTCAGTGTCCCCTGCCCCCCTCCCAGCTGTCACACTGCAGCTCAGCATCTCCTGCCCCCTCCCAGAAGTGACTCTGCAGCTCAGAATCCCCTAACCTCCTCCCAGCAGACATACTGCAGCTCAGCATCCCCTGTCCCCCTCCCAGCAATCGCCCTGAAGCTCAATGTCCCCTGCCTCCCTCTTAGCAGTCACCCTGTAGCTCAGCGTCCCCTGTCCCCCTCTCAGCAATCACCCTGCAGCTTAGCATCCCCTGCCCTCCTCTCAGCAGTCCCACTGTAGCTCAGCATCTCCTGCCCCCTCCCAGAAGTGACTCTGCAGCTCAGAATCCCCTAACCTCCTCCCAGCAGACATGCTGCAGCTCAGCATCCCCTGTCCCCCTCCCAGCAATCGCCCTGAAGCTCAATGTCCCCTGCCTCCCTCTTAGCAGTCACCCTGTAGCTCAGCGTCCCCTGTCCCCCTCTCAGCAATCACCCAGCAGCTTAGCATCCCCTGCCCTCCTCTCAGCAGTCACCCTGCAGCTCAGCATTCCCTGCCCCTCTCCCACCAGTCACCCTGCAGCTTAGCGTCCCCTGCCCCTCTCCCAGCAGTCACCCTGCAGCTCAGCTTCCCCGCCTCCCTTCAAGCAGTGACACTGTAGCTCAGCTCACTCTTCTTCTTTCCCTCCCAGCATTGACCATGTAGTTCATCTCCCCCTGCTCCCCCTCTCAGCAGCCTTCCAGCCTTCTACTCTCCAGTATTAATACAGAGTAGGAGCTCTGGGGGAGCTAAGGTGCCAAGAAAACAATTTCAGTGCTTCTGCTGCAAACTTTAAGGATGAATTGCTCCATACTGCCTGCAGTAATTTGCAAATGCTTCTATGTCCTGCCTATGGGTTTACTTTGATTTGGAACTCCAGGAAAACAGCTACAGAAGTACATGTAGGTTTACTGTTTTGCCTGCCTCAGGATTTGCTGTTTTGGCCAGCTGTTCTTGTGACACACATTTCTAGCAGAAAAGTTCGCTCTGCTTCTTTTCAGATCAGCAACCTGCTTATTTGATGGTGATTATACTGATTCATTGATCAATAAACTGAGTGGCAGAGAGGTGACACAGCAAGCTGGTTTGCGTAAACCAAAAAAAAAAATGCATCATCTATTTGGCTGTGCATTAAGTAAAATAAAGGGGGCTTTTAGTTTAAGATTTTTTTTTAAACTAACATAGTGATAGTTTAATTGGAATGGAGGGATGCAAGGGATGTTGGAGGGGTGGATGCCTGGAAAAGAGCTTTAAATTATTACATGTAAACTGCTTTATCCAACAGACTGTACATTCTGACCTTGTACCCACCTTGGCTTATCATTGAACCACATTGGCCAGCAGCACTTTGAGGTGTTAATGCTCTTCCCTCCTGTAAGCATATCCACAGTGATAGACTGACCGCTCTGTAAAACATGAAGTCCTGATTAGCTCAGAAAGGCTTATATGAAAACAAATTCATGCACTCAAGCTAGCTGTATGTAAAATGTAAGTAACTCATAGCCAGGGGCGAACTGACAACTCATGGGGCCCCCGGGCAATAGGGGATCATGGGGCCCCTGTGTCCTTGCCCAAATTCTAAAAAGCCTATGAAAAAGGTACCAGGGGCATCTCATGGGGCCCCCTACTGACCCCGGGCCCTCGGGCAGTGCCCGAGTTTCCAAATGGTCAGTCCGCCCCTGCTCATAGCTGTATTATTATGTTATGGTCCAGAGTTCAGCTTTAAAGTGATTCTAAAGGCAGAAGGTTTGCATTAAGGTAAAAAAAACCTTAAAACCTTCTGCATGCAGTTCCCAGAAGAGCCCCCCTTTATAATCACCTGTGCCTGGTCTCGATCCAGCGATGTGCACGAGAGCAGAGGCTCTGTCTGCTCTCTCCCTCCTCACTGGCTCAGAGACAGGAGCGGAAGCCATTGGTTTCTGCTGCTGTCAATCTTAAGCAGTGAGGAGAGAGTGGGGGGTGGGGGCCGAGCTGTGCTTTGTGTGTCAATGGACACAGAGCTGGCTCGGGAGTGAGCCCACATGAGTGCCCCCATAGCAAGCAGCTGGCTATGGGGGTACTCGACAGGGGGGAGGAGTCAGGAGTGCTGCCAGGGGACCCAAGAAAAGGAGGATCGGGGATGCTTTGCGCAAAACCATTGCACAGAGCAGGTAAGTATGTTTGTTATTTTAAAGAAAAAAAAAGTTTTAGAATCACTTTGAAGTGAACATTTCCACCCTGCAAGCATCCTACAATTATATATACATAGTGGCATTAGCTGTTTTGTCAATTTTTCAAATGTGGTCTTCCGTTTTTGAAATCTGCAGCCAAAGCAGACTCAGCAGCACAGGTTACGGATATGAAAATGTTGACTTTTTGTCAAAAGTCAGCAAATGTCTCCATCTCGTACCACTCCCCCTGGGAACTAGCATATGCAGCATTGACACAGAATTGCCTTTTTATAAAAGGACCGTGATTGACAACCTGGCTTCACCTTTTATCTATCTGTGCAACAGGCAAATGGCGACCCCAATGGAGGAATAACGGGGTCCTGGAGGACAGACTGCGGCAGAGTTTCTGTTCACTGATTATGCACCGATGAGTTGTATATAAGCTGAATAGTTCATATTTGGCAGCCTCTTCTGTAAACATTGGCAAAGTAAAGGCTTGCTTTAATCAAATCAAAGTGAGTCTGTTAAATTCCAGATGCTAGTTCACTTCTAAATACTAATAATAAGGATTAAATACGTACCAGGTCCTATAGGATCAACAGGGATTTTATATTAGTTTATGAACTCATTTGAAGTAGGTGAGAGTATGGTGCACTTAAAATACCTGGCAGATGCCAATTTGCCCATTTGTACCAGGTACAGATTATTTTATACATCTTTATTAACCATCGCAGACAGATATCAAAGGTTTATATGGCTTTTTGGACCACACTGACCTAGTTACATTTTTTTTCATATATTTACTGAGAAAATCCAGTTAAAGCTGCATAAATAAATATGCAATCAGACAGATATACTAACAACCTCTACTTTCTAGTTACAGCAGAGGTGCAGGGTGTCCAAAAATGATTGTGTAGTATCAGCATTAGACCCAGTGGATTCAATACATGATGCAGAGCTGGTCAGACACGCCCCTTCCCTCCTCTACAATACAGATTTGTATGCTAAGGGGGTGTGGCTGTTACTCAGCTCTGCCAGCACAGAGCACTGAAGTGCGGATGAGATGCAACATTTTCACAGAATATGGATTTTTAAAGTTGAAAGTATAATTAAAGACAAAACTTTAGTTTTGGATAGAGTGAAGAGGGATTAAAACGCTTGTCACTTTTGCTGTGCCCCCGTTAGGGAGATCCACCCTCTCTGTGTGACCTGTTTGCTATTATCATTGAACATGAAAGTAAAAGAAAATTTGGGTTGTCCCCAGAAAAGTAATAGAATGGAAATCTTTCAATCAGGACACTAGTTCTGGTGACCTGTGGGTCCCCAAGGAATTTCCTTAATTTGCCGGGATTTCCTCTCACTTCCTGTTTGGCTATGGGACAGGAAATGAAGGGAAATCTCTCCTTACTCTCTTCTATAGTTCTACTTGAAGTATGGCTCTTTTTTTCACATAATTACAATGGTCCAGCTTGGACCTATGTAAGTATGCATGTATCATACCTGGCAGATACCTGTGGAAGATGGAAATCACTGTACTAGACTCTGGTAACTTCCAGGTACTGCACTGAGCAGCGGCCCTGCTTCTTAGTGATGTGTTCACTTGCTTGACATGGGCAAGCAACACTTTGGGGTTCATTTACTAAAGGCTGTGCCAGGGGCGGACCATTCTGGTTTTCGGGCACTGCCCGAGGGCCCAGGGTCAGTAGGGGGGCCCCATGAGATGCCCCTGGTACCTTTCATAGGCTTTTTTGAGTGTGGGTGAGGACACAGGGGCCAAATAATCCTCTATTGCCCGGGGGCCCCATGAGTTGTCAGTCTGCCCCTGGGTTGTGCACTGCAGATCTGAAGGGTCCCTTCACACGTAGCGGACACGTTTAGTGGATCCGCTTGCTCAGCGGAGGATCTCTCTGCTGATCGCTGCTGAGCAAGCGGATAACAGCTTTGCGTTTGCTTCGCTGCTGCAGAGCAGACACAGAGCTGCTCACTCTCCTCAATGGGCGTTCGGATGAAAACGGACCGCCTGTCCGTCTTTATCCGACCTGATCCGATGGATGGAAGGGGAGTTGGATCCCCATCCATCCCTTTTTGGCAGACTGGATGTCGGCAGGTGTAAATGGGCACGTCCGTTTACACCCGGCACTCCATAGAGGAGAATGGAGGTTCCAATCAGGTCCCTCTGAAAAAACGGCCAGGCGGACCCAATCGGAACATCCGTGTGAAACAGGCCAAACGGAACATGGATTTTTGCTTGCACATGGTTAAATGATAGAAATCAGCAGAGGTTCCCTTCATTTCAGAGCTTCCCCTCAGATCTAGAGAAACTGCATTTGAAGTGCAGACTATTTGCCTTTAGTAAATCAACCCCATATACTTTTAGAAGCATTTAGAGGCAGATTTAGAAGCTGGAAAAAAAACCCCATTGCCAGTGCATCCAGGAGCAGCAGCATTATGGCAGAAAAAATGCTTGACACTTGTAAATGCATGTAAAGGCGTGTTAACATTAGGCGTGTTAAGGTCTTGAGCATTAATTAATTTCAATGGCCAGGATAAAATTATTATTCTGGCCAATGAAATGAATGCATACCCAAGCGATTGATGCCTGTAAACACGCCTAAATGCTTATAAAAGCGTTAGACACTTTTACAAGTGTTGGGTGTTTTTTCTGCAAAAACGCTGTTGCCAGGAGTAAAATGTTCTAGGAGCGTTTTCACAACATCCTGTGTGCATGAAGCCTAAAACTCTGCATGCCAAATTAAAATTGCCATGGTCATGGTATGTGTACAGCCCCTTCCGGCTGAAATGGTAGAATTTAGCTGGGCGGTGGGGAGTGGTAAAACTGGCTCAACTGCTGTTTTTTACTGCCCTCTGGCCGTTCATGTGAAGGAGCCCTATGGAGTTAACACATGTCATGAGTGTATTCAGATTGTCCATTTCTTTTTTATGTAGACCAGGCAAAAGTGACAGGGGTAGGGACAAACCATGTAACACTGCCAGGGGGTGCTTACAACAGTCATTTTTTATTTATTTATTTTATTTTTTAATTAATTTATTAAATACATTTAATTTATTTTTTAACTTTTATTTATAATTTATTTATATTTTTTTCCACAAGAACTGTGACTCTGACTGCTTTAAAAGTGTTAGCTACAGCTGAGATCTAATTTGTTTGTTGCTTACCCTGGGATTGATTTACTAACGGCAAATGGTGTGTGCTCCAGGGCTTAGTCAGCTCTGCTGACTTCCATCACCCAATCATGTGCAAGCACAAATGCTGTTTTTTTGTATTCCTTGCACCTGATTGGGTATTCTTTGCACAGTGAAGCTATACCTCATTTACTAAGCTCTGGAACAATTGCACTCACAAAGAGCACCGTCTATTTGCCTTTAGTAAATCCACGCCTTTGCATTTTCTTATTAAATGGAAAGCTCTCTCTGGATGAAGTGGAGAGCTGGGGCAGCGAAATTACAATATCCACATCATCCAATCAGTAAATGCCTTGCATTTATTGAGAAAAATGCAAAGTGCTCTGTGGATGGTGGTCTTGCCAAGCAATTGATCTTCTGTGTTCACAATGCTACAGGGCAGCCACTCGTGACGGGACCCGGAAGCTAACGGTGATCACTGCTGTAGTGGTGACTAATACAGTGATTTCCAACTTCCATGGGGATCCCACACACATGGCACATACATACGTATGTTGGTTCAAGGCCTATGTTGGACTAATGTAACTATGCAAAAAGAAAAATCATACCTGGAATTCAGCTTTAGGCATTTCCAAGTAAATATCAGTCATAAATCTAGACAAGTAGGGGTAAAAGTCTATGAAGAGATGAAAAGGTATGAGACTTCAGTTAGCCTTTAACCTCTTAGCGCCCTTTAAGAGTTTCAGAAGCCGGGAGGCGGGCTGGGTTTTAGGGCCACGTGACCGCCATGATTTGCCGTCACGGCGGTCACATGATCAGAAAAGGTCCCGATCGCAAGGGGAGATCGGGACCTTTCCGTGAGTCACGGACATATGTGGTGGGAGCGCGCCGGGTGCTCTCAGCATATATGTATTTTTTAATGGCACGCAAATATGCGGCCGCTCGGTGTCAAGGCCCAGATGCCAAGAGGCCGCATATTTGCGTGTGCTCGGTGTCAAGGGGTTAAAGAATAAGTTCACCTTTAGAACATGTTACATGTTCCACCCATTTAGGGTAGAACATGTAACATTTTCCACCATCTGCGGCCTCCTCCTCCCGATACCCCCCCTGGTGTGATAGCGGGCCGGGTATTCTCTCCGCTCTCCCCCTGTCACATTTTGCTGTGCCTCCTGTGCTCATTCCTCCAGAGTTTTGTTCCACTAATACAGGCAGTGTGTTACTGGCCAGATCACCAGGTGAAAACAGAGGGGGGGGGGGGAATCAATGCAGCCACCACATCTAATGATTGGTGAGTTGCTATATAATACAGTTTTTGTTTTGCATTTATTACCACTTTACACTTGAAGTAGCGCAATTTTAAAGCTGCAGATCAGTGTGATTTGTACCTCCGATTTCATGGCGGCTGGCAACTTCATTTAACAGAAGCCAATGCAAGTCGCAATGAAATCAGAAAAAAGTAGTACAGGAATTATTTTTGAAATTGCGCTACTTCAAATCACACTGATTAGGACAATGCCATAGAAATACATTAGATCAGGGGTGGGCAACTGTGGCCCTCCAGCTGTTGTAGCACTACAAGTCCCATGAGGCACTGCAAAACTGCCAGTTACAAGCAGGACTCCCAAAGGCAGAGGCGTGATGGGACTTGTAGTTCACCAACAGCTGGAGGGCCACAGTTGCCCATCCCTGCATTAGATGCAACCTCAGGTGTGATTTGTAAATTGTATATCGCACCTGAAGTCGCACTGGTGTGAACCCAAATGTTAAGTTGATGTAAACCCCAACTGAATGAGGTTTGGTGTGCTAAATAAGCAGTTATGTTTTAAAAATAAATACAATACTGTTTTAATCTTTTTGTCTTTTCTTTTGCAGTGTGTTCTGCTGGGAAACCTTGGGTCTTGCTATTCATATGGGTGTCACTTGACACATACCACCTACCTAAACATTGTTGGTGACCAAGTACACCTCTTCATGGAAACCGTATTCCCTGATGGCAGTGGCCTCTTTCAGCAGGATAATGTGCCCTGCTACACTGCAAAAATGGTTCAAGAATGGTTTGAGGAACACAACAAGTCTAAGGCCTCCGAATTTTCCAGATCTCAATCCAATTGAGCAAGTGTGGGATGTGCTGGAAAAACATATCTGATCCATGGAGGCCCCACCTTGCAACTTACAAGACTTACAGGACTTAAAGGATCTGCTACTAACGGCTTAGTGTCAGATACCACAGCATAGCTTCAGAGGTCTGGTGGCGTCCAAGCTATGATGGGTCAGGACTGTTTGGCAGAAAAAGGGTCTGCTTTGGTGGCAAAAGGGGGACTAACTCAATATTAAGTGGGTGGACATAAAGCTATGGCTGATTGGTGGTGTGTATATATATATATATATATATATATATATATATATACACTGTATTTTTTTTTTCCTTCACCATTTTACACTTTCAGTATAGAATCATGTTTATCCCAAACATAATGGAATCCACTTACTGTTGACTAACCCTGCTGGAAGTCTATTCCAAGAATCAATTACTCTTCTATTAAAATACTTTCCAAGGTTAGTTTCCTCCTGCTGGCTTAAGGTCATGTCCCCGTGTTCTTGATCTTAACTTCATATTGATAATCCTGGCCTCCTGAACCTTATCCCCCCCCTTTAACATATTTAAACATTCCAGTCATGTCTCCCCTTTCCTTTCCTTCAAGACTGAACAAGTGGGTGCATTCTCAGCACAGAACCTCGGAAACGATGCAAATTGAGGCTTGGCCGCCGGCCGACACATATATGCTGCGCACTCGCTGTGCACGTGCGGGTACCTTTCACTGTGCACACGCTTAAGAATGCTAAGGACCAGTTGAGGACCGCGTTTATGTGGAAGTCAAACATTATTGCAATACCCTGACTTAGAGATGAGGCGTATGTGAAATACAGAGTTCTTCTGTAAAGCATTCCATCTGGTTTTACTACATGCATTACGTTTAATATGTTGCATTTAGGAATGACACTGCTAAGTCTATGCACCTCTGCCACCTTAAGCCATCTGGCACCTTAAGCCCCGTATACACAGGTCGAATATGGTCTGGTATCGACTGGTTCAAAAGAAAACCAGCCAACATTAGGCCCATGTGTACGCCCGCCTGTCCAACAGAAGCCAGCTGAAAGGCCGGCTTCTGCAGAACCGACATGTTGGAAAACCAGCATTCCATTAGCATCAGATCAGTGCCAATGGCTGCCAGCACTGATTGTTGTGTTCTGGTGGGGGTGCGGTACCCCTGTCAGAACACAATAGCTAAGCTGGGATATCGCTGCACTAACATCAGATAGATAGTACACTGAGCTCCTTCCGAGCGTCTACTTTTTTTTCATTCAACCTGTTGGGTTGAATGAAAAAAAAACAATGATGTGTACCAAGCCTTACTCCCAGTGACAGAATGGGGACCCAACGAGCACATGATGTGGACTTTGTACTTGTGCTTACTTAATTCCTTCAGCTCTCCCATACCATGGGGCTAGGCTGTGGGTCTCCGTAACGCAAGTTCAGACCTAATACATTTGGAGAATCAACCGCTGTGGAGGAAACCAGATCACTGAACCCTCTGGCATGCCGGATACCACGCTTCATGACAGGGTGCTGGTTTATGCCAGTACTGGTTAACCACAACAACTTCATTCCTCCTCCACGTGTTTTGTTGAGTTAACCATTTTTGTAGTGGCCTTGCTTCATACCCATTGTGTGCTTTGCTGGCCCTGTCCATTCATTTGTAAGAATGCACCCCTTTATAAAAACTTCAGGGCGGGCTTGAAACAGTTTGATAACTTTACTGCAACTTCTCATGGTATAACAAAGTCCTGACCCTAAACTGACTAAGAGAGGTGGCTGACCAGGCATACCTTCAGGTGTAAGTCCATGGCTTCTGAGTTCTCATGACTGGTAGTGTCCACTGGTATTTTGTGCGGATTACATGCTGGTTCTAGAGCTCCCAAATTCCACGTACTGGTGTGTTTCCTCTTCCTCAAGCTCTCCAGGCCCCTGAACTGGACCTTCTCTCTATTTATATATCACAGGAAAAAAAGCCTGGGAACAAGAGGAGCTGGAAGTTAACCCTTACCCCAGCCTGGGCAGCTAAACTACCGGGCTCATACAAAGAAAAAAATCACACTGTAGGCAACCTACCTACAAGCAGGTCTGAAGAGGTTAAACCTTGTATGAGATTTTCTCCATCTCTTTGGATATGGCAATAGGCCAAGAAATATTCAGTCAGTATCTTATCATCTACAGAACTTTTCCTGTGTACAGAAAAGGTCACGTGGGTTAATGCCGTAGGTGCTCACCGCCTCAGGCAAGTAGAGACAGAACTCGGCAAGCTTTCAAAAAATATATGCTAAAGTCATCTTGAAAATTCAGGAAGGTTCTGTCCCTGTGTACTGACAGTCAGTGACAGGACACAGCAGCTAAAAGTTTGTTTAGAAGCTCCTGTCATCTTACTTTCTCATCTGTGTGCAGTGCGGCGGGGAGAAGAGGAGTCGGAGCGGCACGGAGTCTGGTCTGAGACCTTGCCTCAAGCCTTTCAAAGACTCACTTCTGCTTTGAGGGACTGGAGTAAAGGAGGCTCCCCGCTGGTTGCTGGAGAAGAGACAAACTCAGCCTTGTACAAAGCAGAGCTTTAGATAAATCTCCATGTTTAGAATATTTCCGACCCATTGCTGCTTCACGTACAATTATAGCAAAGCATGCCATAGAAAGAAGAGGACATGCAAGCTCAAGCACTAAAGGAGTTAAAGCATCTTCATAAAAAATATATAAGGAAGTCTTCTATAGTCTAACTGTCAGTGATATTAAATGCTAGAAATTTTTTTAAGGCCGTATAGGGACTGAAAAATAAATTTCTAATTCTATGAATAAATTTGATTTTTTTTTTTTTTTTATTGGATATGTTTTATAACAGAAAGTAGAAAATATCTTTTTGTTTTTCAAAATGTTCAGCCTTTTTTCATTTACCGTATTTTTCACTCCATAAGACGCACCTGACCATAAGACGCACCTAGGTTTTAGAGGCAGAAAACAAGAAAAAAAATATTCTGAACCAATGGACTGCAGACATAGTACAGGAGATGACCAGAGACTGCAGACATAGTTCAGGAGATGACCAGAGACTGCGGACATAGTACAGGAGATGACCAGAGACTGCGGACACAGTACAGAAAATGACCAGAGACTGCAGACATAGTACAGGAGATGACCAGAGACTGCAGACATAATACAAGAGATGACCAGAGACTGCGGACACAGTACAGGGGATGACCAGAGACTGCAGACATAGTTCAGGAGATGACCAGAGACTGTGGACATAGTACAGGAGATGACCAGAGACTGCGGACATAGTACAGGAGATGACCAGAGACTGCAGACATAGTTCAGGAGATGACCAGAGACTGCGGACATAGTACAGGAGATGACCAGAGACTGCGGACATAGTACAGGAGATGACCAGAGACTGCAGACATAGTTCAGGAGATGACCAGAGACTGCGGACATAGTACAGGAGATGACCAGAGACTGCAGACATAGTACAGGAGATGACCAGAGACTGCAGACATAGTTCAGGAGATGACCAGAGACTGCGGACATAGTACAGGAGATGACCAGAGACTGCGGACACAGTACAGAAAATGACCAGAGACTGCAGACATAGTACAGGAGATGACCAGAGACTGCAGACATAATACAAGAGATGACCAGAGACTGCAGACATAATACAAGAGATGACCAGAGACTGCGGACACAGTACAGGGGATGACCAGAGACTGCGGACATAGTACAGGAGATGACCAGAGACTGCGGACATAGTACAGGAGATGACGAGAGACTGCGGACACAGTACAGAAGTTTGACCAGAGACTGCGGACACAGTACAAGAGATGACCAGAGACTACGAACACAGTACAGAAGTTTGACCAGAGACTGCGGACACAGTACAGGAGATGACCAGAGACTGCGGACAGTATAGGGGATGACCAGAGACTGCGGACAGTACAGGGGATGACCAGAGACTGCGGACAGTACAGGGGATGACCAGAGACTGCAGACAGTACAGGGGATGACCAGAGACTGCAGACAGTGCAGGGAATGACCAGAGACTGCAGACAGTACAGGGGATGACCAGAGACTGCAGACAGTACAGGACATGACTAAGAGACTGCAGACAGTACAAGGATGACCAGAGACTGCGGACAGTACAGGGGGTGACCAGAGACTGCAGACAGTACAGGGGATGACGAAGAGACTGCTGACCTTTGGGAAGGGAGGGGGAGCGGGTACCTGAATTTGACAGGTACCCGCTCCCACTTCTGCGGAGTTGTCCTCCCTTTAGTGTGGGCAACAGGCTGACAGCCGGGTGCCCAGTGCGCATGCACGAGAAGCATTGCGCTTTGTGATTGGTCCGACGCCTTCTGGGACCTGTTATGTGTCCCAGAAGACACCGTACCATTCACAAAGTGCAGCGCTTCTCACGCATGCGCACTGGGCACCCGGCTATGAAGCCGAGATTCTACACTAAAGAAGCCGGTGCGGGAAGACTGTGCAGCGCTGGACCGAGGAACAGGTAAGGTCCCGCTGCAGAGCTGAGCGGCCGACCCGGTATTCTGACACGGCGGCGGTGGAAATACCGGACCGGCTGCTCCATATTCGCTCCATAAGACGCACTGACATTTCCCCCCCTTTTTTTGGGGGAAAAAAGTGCGTCTTATGGAGCGAAAAATACGGTATATAATAAATTGGGATTTTTTTCTTACCAAAGACATGTAGTAGAATACACTTTGGCCTAAGTTTATGGAGAAATTAGATGTTTTAATTTATTTTTATTGAATATGTTTTATAACAGAAAGTAGAAATATTGTTTTTTTTTAATGTTCAGTCTTTTTTCATTTATATAATAAATTGGGATTTTTGTTTTAACAAAGACATGTAGCAGAATACACTTTGGCCTAAATTTATGAAGCAATTTGATTTTCTTATTTTTTTTATTGCATATGTTTTATAACAGAAAGCAGAAAATATAGGGGAGGATGGGGGGGGGTTTCAATATTTTCGGTCTTTTTTCATTTATATAATAAATTGTGATTTTTTTTTTTTTACCAGAGACATGTAGCAGAATACAGTTTAGCCTAAATTTATGCAGGAATTTGATTTTCCTTTTTTTAATGCAATATAATATATAACAGAAAGAACAAAATATTGTTTTTTTTTAAATTGCTGGTCTTTTTTCATTTATTTAATTAGGATTTTTTTTTTTAAACAAAGACGTGTAACAGAATACACTTTGGCCTAAAAACTGGAGCAAGCAGAATCTGGTGCAACTGTACATGGTAACCAATCAGCTTCTAACTTCAGCTTTGACAATAAAACCTGGAAGCTGATTGGTTTCTATACACAGCTGCACCAGATTTTGCACTCTCCAGTTTTAGTAAATCAACACCAAAGTGTTTATCATTTCTTTGTACAAACACACTGGAAAATCCAGGGGATCGGTTTTAGTAAATGCTTCCCTCACTGCCCCTCCCGACCTTGTTCCTCCTTTGTTCTGTTGCCTGGCCCTTTCTCCAAGTGCTCCCCTATCAACAGGGCCCCTAAAAAAACTGTGAATAATATAAAAAAATAAAAATGTAAAAATAAAAACTACTGACACCAACCACTGCCCTACTGACACCAACCTCTGTCCTACTGACACTGTCCACTGATCTACTGACACCATCCACTGCTCTGTTGACTGACACCAACCTCTGCCCTACTGACACCATTCACTACCCTGCTGACTGACACCATCCACTGTCTACTGACACCATCCAATACCCTACTGACACCAACCTCTGCCCTACTGACACCATCCACTTCCCTACTGACTGACACCATGCACTGTCTACTGACACAATCCAATACCCTACTGACACCAACTTCTGCCCTAATGACACTATCCACTGCTCTACTGACAACAACCTCTGCCCTACTGACACTGTCCACTGCCCTACTGACTGACACTGTCCATTTTTAATGTAGGCTAAGTTTGTATTTTTACAGTGACATCTGTTTTATTATATTTTTCTATATTTTCCTTGCTATTTTGACTTGCTAGTTATTATTTTTTTTTAAAATGGCGCTGAACTCCAGTGATCTTTGATCTGTTTCATGTTGTACAAGTAGATCTCCAACTCTCAAAGGCTGCCTACCCCTGATCTAATGAATACAGCAACCAACCACCTACATTTTTTTCTATTACATTTTTTGCCTCTAAAAAACATTTTTCTATTTTTGTGTCCCATTGGGGGAGATTTTCCTTCACTTCCTGTCCCAGAGCCAAAAGGGAAGTGAAAAGAAATCCCCCAATCAAATACTTAGCTGAGCCCATTTTCTTCAGCTCTTCTCCCCTCCCCCCATTTTCATAGGTTTTGACGAGAGCAGTGAAAGCCATTGGCTCCTGCTACTGTCAGTCAAAACCTGTGAACAGAGAGCGGGGGTGGGGGCACACAGTGTGACAGTGTGTGTGTGTATGTGGGGGAGGGGGGGGGGAGGGTTGGAGCACAGATGGGGGACTCCAAAAAAGGGGGGTTCAGGGCCACTCTGTGCAAAATCATTGCACAGAGCAGGTACATCTAACATGTTTGTTGTTTTTTTGCTATTTTTGCGTCCCATTGGGTAGATTTCCCTTCACTTCCTGTCCTAGAGCCAAAAGGGAAGTGAAAAGAAATCTCTCCAATGTAAAGAAATCACCAGGACCACCAGGACTAATGTTCCCATTGGAAGAATTCTCCTGTACTCCTGATTTGGTGACAACCCAAAATTTGGGATTTTCCTCAAATTTCACTTTCCGTGATAATGGTAAACAAGACAAATAGAAAGGGTGAATCTGCCATATGGGGGACACAGACAGCAATAAAAACCTTACAGGTGTTCTAATCCCTCTCTATTTTATCTAAAACTAATGAAATGGCTTTAAACTGGTTGTAAAGGTAAAAGGTTGTTTTTTTTTCCCTTAATGCTTTCTCTGCATTAAGGTAAAAAAAAAAAACTTTTAATAGTAGGTCCCCCCCAAACAAATACTTAGCTGAGCCCATCTTCTTCAGCTCTTTTCCCCTCCCCCCATTTTCACAGGCTTTGGTGAGAGCTGTGAAAGCCATTGGCTCCTGCTGCAGTCAGTCAAAACCTGTGAGCAGAGAGCGGGGGTGTGGGCACACAGTGGGAATGGGGGCACACAGTGTGAGGGGGCGGTTGGTGTGCAGATGGGGGACTCCAAAAAAGGGGGGTTCAGGGCCGCTTTGTGCAAAACCATTGAACAGAGCAGGTAAGTATAACATGTTTGTTGTTTTAATAATACAAAAAAAAAGCTTTCCAATGACTTTAATTATACTTTAAAAACTGTTCATGTTCTCTATTTAACTAATCACCAAACATACAGCGACATTTCCAAAAGGTTTTCCTGGTATCATTAAAAGCCATCGTTGAGCTCTAGTTCAATGACTGAGATGATGCCATCAGTCTGCTCCAGGCAGGAGGAAGCATTTCTTCAGTCTCTTCCCCCCAGTGAGCAAACTGCAACATTGTACCTTTGTAATGTCAGAATGTGTGAGGCTGCAGTAGAGGCTGATCTGTGTCAAACATTTGTGAATGCAGCCTGGGACAGCACAGGTACCAGGATTTTTATGACTGTCATTTTTGAACTGGTATCATTGTCCTGGAAGTGAATGATGACCCTGGATGATGTCTGAACAAAGATGCAGCCTTCCTTCTGGAGAGAATACCGGATGAAAGCCTTGTCAGGGGGAGTCCTGTGATCCCTGTGAGAGGCTGCTCTGCACATATTTACATATATGTGATTATGCATTTCCGGAGTGCGCATGTGCTGTCCTACTTGAACTGCCATTGGCTACTGTAGATGTCAATCACTGGGTCCCAGCCAGCGATTCAAGGCTGGAACTTGGCGATCAGTGGACCAACTACCAGGAGAGAGATCTGAGTTAAAAGCTAGCACAGCACACAGTTAACCCTTTGATCGCCCCATATGTTAACTCCTTCCTGCCCAGTGTCATTAGAACAGTGTCAGTGCTTTTTATTAGCACTGATCACTGTATTAGTGTCACTGGAGATGTCAGTGGCAGTTAGTCAGTTCTCACCCAGTGGTCTCCTCTACAATGCAAAACACTAGTTAAAAAAAACCCCACTGATCTAGTGCTATTGAAAAAAACCCGACATTGTATACCTTGGGTCGTAAATGGAAGTGCCGTCATGACGTCACTCCAGTACTCCTAGACCACAGAGATTAGCTGAGGCTATCTTTACTAAAATAATCTCTATGCCCCAAGCGTGGTCCCGTGATAGGTTGTCACCTGTGCAATAAGTCCATCCGTGACATTTCCTGGCTACTAAATATTCCACGCTCAACTGTTAGTGGGATTATAACAAAGTGGAAGCAACTGGGAACAACAGCAACTCAGCCACCAAGTGGTAGGCCACGTCACATGACAGAGCAGGGTCAGCGCATGCTGAAGCGTACAGTGCGCAGAAGTCACCAACTGTCTGCAGAGTCAATAGCTAAAGACCTCCAAACTTGGTGTGGCCTTCAGATTAGCACAACAACAGTGCATAGAGAGCTTCATAGAATGGGTTTCCATGGCCGAGCAGCTGCATCCAAGCCTTACATCACCAAGTGCAATGCAAAGCGGCAGATGCCGTGGTGTAAAGCACGCCGCCACTGGACTCGTGTTCTCTGGAGTGACAAATCACGCTTCTCTGTCTAGCAATCCAATGGACATGTCGGGGTTTGTCGGTTGCCAGAACGGTACTTGCCTGACTGCATTATGCCAAGAGTAAAATTTGGTGGAGGGAGATTATGATGTGGGGTTGGGCTTGGCCCCCTAGTTCCAGTGAAGGGAACTCTCAAGATGTCAGCATACCAAGACATTTTGGACAATTTCATGCTCCCAACTTTGTGGGAAGAGTTTGGGGATGGCCCCTTCCTGTCCCAACATGACTGCACACCAGTGCACAAAGCAAAGTCCATAAAGACATGAAGGAGCCAGTTTGGGGTGGAGGAACTTGACTGGCCTGCACAGAGTCCTGACCTCAACCCCATGGAACACCTTTGGGATGAATTAGAGCAGAGCCTCCTCCCCCAACATCAGTGCCTGACCTCACAAATGTGCTTCTGGAAGAATGGTCCAACCTTCCCATAGACACCCTCCTAAACCTTGTGGACGGCCTTCCCAGAAGAGCTGAAGCTGTTATAGCTGCAAAGGGCGGGGCCAACTCAATATTGAACCCTACGGACTAAGACTGGGGGGCCATTACACATTTAAATGTCACATTATAGATAGCGTCATAGTGGCTCACAAGCACATATTATTCTTTCATAGTATTGGGATGCCATTACAGTTCATGCGTGTGTAAAGGCAGGCGTCCCAATACTTTTGGCAGTATAGTGTATATATATATAAAATGTTTTGGTGTTCTAAGTAAACAATTCTGATGTAAATAAAAAGTGTCAGAAAAGGCCTGGTCTTCAAGTGGATATGGATCCATGGTGTGCTGGCAAGACAACATATGTTTTCTTATACATTGATTACCAGCTAACTTACTGGTTGTTGGTACAGCACCCCTTTATTCTAGACCAGTGGTTCTCAACCTTCCTAATGCCGTGACCCTTTAATACAGTTCCTCATGTTGTGGTGACCCCAAACCATAAAATTATTTACCCAGTAATTATAATTCATGAGTGTCGTTTTACCTCCAATACTGCTGCTTTCAACACAGTAGCTGCTTTTAACACAGTAGCTGCTTTTAACACAGTAGCTGCTTTCAACACAGTAGCTGCTTTCAACACAGTAGCTGCTTTTAACACAGTAGCTGCTTTTAACAGAGTAGCTGCTTTCAACACAGTAGCTGCTTTTAACAGAGTAGCTGCTTTCAACACAGCAGCTGCTTTCTACACAGTAGCTGCTCTTTACACATCAGAAATATGTGTTTTCTAATGGTCTTAGGGGACCACTGTGAAAGGGTCGTTCGACCCCCAAAGGGGTCGATACCCACAGGTTGAGAACCACTGTTCTAGACTTCACCCATGAAGAAATGTAAAGGGAATATATCTATGATCTGTCATAGATTGGAGAAACATTGGAGTTGATTTACAAAAGGTAAAGAGGCAGATCATTTTTCAAGTGAACGTGTGCTCTGTATTGGAATTACCCCCATTGCTTAGTAAATGTGGTAAAAATTTACTTTGCAAAGAACACCCAAGGAAAATGAAAAAAAAGCAACTTTTTTTGTTTGTTTGTACATTATTAGCTGAAGGAAGTCGCCAGAGCGTCACCTCATTCACTAAACTCTGGGGAAAATTCCCCTTGTGAGGTGAACAGGCTATTTGCCATTAATAAATCAAGACTGCTAGTGATCACAGCTATTACAGATCCTTTACAAATCAATGCTTCCACATTTGTGATTCCTACAGCCCTCCTAAAAAAAGTACTTGTGACACATTTGATATTTGTCTCAGTAACATCCATCATAAAAGATCAGAGAGAGAAAAAAAAAACATAAAATGTGAAATGGGCTTCACAGAGAAAGGTATGAGAGTGGGAAGAAATAAATGAAGGCAGTTAACTGCTAGAACCGGTTTAAAGAATATCTTTCCTTCACTGGTCTGAGCAATCTCCTAGGCAAGTAAAACAGACTGCTGTCCCTCAGGGACCCTTTGGTACTTATTAAGTGGACAATGGTGCCAGACCTATAGCCCCTAGACAAAGTAAAACACTGCTGTCCACACAGGGACCCAAGGATCACCCAATAAGTGCCAAAGGGCTGCATGTGGCCTTTGGAACCCCTGCAGGCAGTAGTCTGTTTTACCTTGCCTAGAGACCATAAACTGGGCACCTTATCCACTTAAAGTGGAACTACACTGCATCTGAGCACCACAAACCAAAATCGCTGTTCAATTCATTTTTAATATTCAAAGCAAACTCCCCCACCCATCCATGTCTCCATGCTTTATTTTGCAAAAAAACCACTGAACAACACCCCTCTAGTATGCTTGGCCATCTTGAGTAAGGGCAGATGATTCATGTAGAATTTACTTCCTAGAATCCATCTGCCCTTAGTTCAAGAACGCAGGCAGAAGGGTGTGCTTATCTGACCCCGTCTCCCTTCCTAAAGACTGCTAGGATGTATGAGATCAATTGCCTAGGCATAGAAACTAGAAAGTAACCAAAGAAATGTACAAAAAAAGTTTAAAACAAGTAAATATAATACATTTTCCTATCTAATTACTAATGCTAGCAGCATAAGGATTCAAAACAGTCAGTATTGGTTGACAGGCTTTGGGGCCCCTGCAAATAGTAGTCTGCTTTACCTTGCCATAAAGCATTGTTGGAATCAGTGGATGAACTAGTGCCCCAAGAGCCAGAAAAAAGCAAGCAAAGGGCCACATCCCTTTGCTTGCCCCCCGGCTGCAGTTTGGAGACCACCGGTCTAGGTGCTCAGAGCGGAAATGGGAGCGGGTATCTGTCAAAATTAGGTACCCGGTCCCCCCGCTTCCCAAAAGTGCCATTTCAGAAACAGGAGTAGGGGAGTCCTTAAAGTGGAACTTCTCCTTTTTGGTGGAGCTCCGCTTTAACAGCAAGCAAATTTTTGGCCGAAAAACAAACTGAGAAAAGTTACCATAACAAACTTGCTATAAAGTTACTGGATTTCGTAGCCTCCCTGGCAGTCTGATTATGCCAATATTTCTGTGCTCAAAGCGGTACAGTTTTTGAATGGAAATATGTTGTTTTTTCATTGTAGGCCTGTAATTTTTCGGAATAACCCACTGAAATCTGTCCAAACAAGAGTCTAGTAAACATCCCGGGTAGGATAAAATTTGAAACACGAAATCATAAATTATAATATAATAAATAATCACAAAAAAAATAATATAATACTAATACATTTATTTCAATAATATAATCAAACCAAAAACACTGAAATTTGAAATAGAGCGCCAAGTTCGCACATCACTGAGCAAAGTCGCAGAATCATTTTCAGTGTCTGATGATGAATTTCCCCCACGAATCATTATCACTCAATTCTGCAAGTGGTTCTGATTTACTATCGCTGTTCTCTAGCCGGTCTAAAACCGCTTTTGACCTAAAGGGACGCTTTTTGGACGCCATGGACGTTTCTCAGTTTCCAGGCAGAAAGAACAGTAAAAATGCAGGCAGGGTACAGGACAAATCACTCGGGACAAAATGTATGTGAAATGGTTTGATACAGTAATGTTATACTATGTGATTTTAGTGAATTTCTTGAATGTCACTTTTTGACATTTTTAAATTTCCCGCCGTTCCGTCCCCCGTACGTCCCGACGTCGCAGGTATGATAAAATTTGAAACACAAAAGCATACATTATAATATAATAAATAATCCTAAAAAAAATAATATAATACTAATACATTTATTTCAATAAAATAATCAAACCAAAAACACTGAAATTTGAAATATAGCTCCAAGTTCGCACATTACTGAGCAAAGTCGCAGAATCATTTTCAGTGTCTGATGAGGAATTTTCCCCACAAATCATTATCACTCAATTCTGCAAGTAGTTCTGATTTACTATCGCTGTTCTCTAGCCGGTCTAAAACTGCTTTTGACCTAAAGGGACGCTTTTTGGACGCCATGGACGTTTCTCAGTTTCCAGGCAGAAAGAACAGTAAAAATGCAGGCAGGGCGCCGGACAAATCTATGTGAAAAGCTTTGATACAGGAATGTTATACTATGAGATTTTAGTGAATTTCTTGAATGTCACTTTTTGACATTTTTAAATTTCCCTCCGTTCCGTCCCCCGTACGTCCCGACGTCGCAGTGAACGGAACCCGGAAGACAGATGCCGGCATCGGCCGGAGGAGATAGCCGGGGACACTGCAGGGGGGACATCGCGGGAGCTCAGGACAAGGGGAGTGCAGAAGCGATCCCGGAGCAACGCTGCAGTGTATTTCCGAGTGTAGCTCGGGGTTACCGCTTGTGGTGCTGAAACTTTACCCCGAGCTACACTCGGGAATACCGCCAGGGGGGTTAAAGCCTAAAAGACAAGCATCCTGCATTAATTAGGTATAGGGACAGCAAGAAAATTATTAAGTGAAAAACAAAGTAGTAAAAGCCATCATAATGAATTTGTTATAGCTTTATTATTCTTGTTAACTCATAAGTCCTCATGCACACGGGACGTTGTTACAGCGGCAGTTTTTGACGTTTTTTTCTACAGCCAGTAAACCCCCCAGCATGCTATCCTATGTGTCCGTGCACACATAGACTGGAATCAATGTTTTTTGGCAAGAACGTTTTTTGGATGGAAAAAAAACCCAGGACTAGTGGGTTTCTAGAGGAGTTTTTTAGCTGTAAAAACACTCTAAAAAATGCGGCAAAATGTGGTAAAAAGCCACAAACCGGTGTTTTTGCACTTTTTTTTGACCCCTCAAAATATTTTCTTTTGTTAATAAAAGCTAAAAAACGCAAATGCTGAAAACGCCACTAAACACTAATGCAAAAACGCTGAAAAACTCAGAACTTTACACAGCTAACGTTACCAGCGTTTTCAAAATGCCCCGTGTGCATGGAGCTGAAAAAGTTATTTTTGATCCCACCCATTGCATCGAGGTACAAGACTCAGCTGTCTGTGTGACATACACTAATGTGCTGTGTTGGCCTTTTCAGCACCATGGAGAGAGCAATGTCTGACTACACCATGACATCTCTATTACTGTGTATATTCCTTCTGTCTTTGTTCAGTAATTAGCACTGGATCAATGATTTCAGGATGTTATATTATAAAGAAACTAGCATATTAAATTAAAGTGCCTTCCTCATGACAATAATGTACATAAACAGACTTCTATTGAGACACTGATGGGATCCCAGCTCCGCTGAATATTCCCAGCATTATCCTTCATCTCCTGTTGCATTTAGCAGCTTTTAACCAGTTGGTGACCACCTTATAGCAGCTTTACTGCTACAGAGCAGCTGCTGCATGCACAATCACGTATATATACATGATTCTGCACTTCCTGGTTGGGCGATCAGCAGGTTCCAGCCAATGGATGACCGCCGGCACGTGGTGATCGGCGAGCAGAGAAACATAACACAGCTCTGTAAACACACCAAAGCTGTGTCCTGTCAGCTGTGATGTTCTGCATTTTGTTTCCCTGCAAAGCAGAGAATAAAATCCAGCACACCCCTTAGTAAAAACACTGCATAGTAAACATATAAACACTGGCTACAGTTTGATCGCCCTACATTTTTAACCCCTTCCCAGCCAGTGTCATTAGTACAGTGACAGTGTACAGTCAGGTCCATAAATATTGGGACATCAATACAATTCTAACATTTTTGGCTCTATACACCACCACAATGGATTTGAAATGAAACGAACAAGATGTGCTTTAACTGCAGACTGTCAGCTTTAATTTGAGGGTATTTACATCCAAATCAGGTGAACGGTGTAGGAATTACAACAGTTTGCATATGTGCCTCCCACTTGTTAAGGGACCAAAAATAATGGGACAAAATAATAATCATAAATCAAACTTTCACTTTTTAATACTTGCTTGCAAATCCTTTGCAGTCAATTACAGTCTGAAGTCTGGAACGCATAGACATCACCAGACGCTGGGTTTCATCCCTGGTGATGCTCTGCCAGGCCTCTACTGCAACTGTCTTCAGTTCCTGCTTGTTCTTGGGGCATTTTCCCTTCAGTTTTGTCTTCAGCAAGTGAAATGCATGCTCAATCGGATTCAGGTCAGGTGACTGACTTGGCCATTGCATAACATTCCACTTCTTTCCCTTAAAAAACTCTTTGGTTGCTTTTGCAGTCTGCTTTGGGTCATTGTCCATCTGCACTGTGAAGAAGCCTCCAATGAGTTGTGAAGCATTTGGCTGAATATGAGCAGATAATATTGTCCGAAACACTTCAGAATTCATCCTGCTGCTTTTGTCAGCAGTCACATCATCAATAAATACAAGAGAACCAGTTCCATTGGCAGCCATACATGCCCACGCCATGACACTACCACCACCATGCTTCACTGATGAGGTGGTATGCTTAGGATCATGAGCAGTTCCTTTCCTTCTCCATACTCTTCTCTTCCCATCACTCTGGTACAAGTTGATCTTGGTCTCATCTGTCCATAGGATGTTGTTCCAGAACTGTGAAGGCTTTTTTACATGTCGTTTGGCAAACTCTAATCTGGCCTTCCTGTTTTTGAGGCTCACCAATGGTTTACATCTTGTGGTGAACCCTCTGTATTCACTCTGGTGAAGTCTTCTCTTGATTGTTGACTTTGACACACATACACCTACCTCCTGGAGAGTGTTCTTGATCTGGCCAACTGTTGTGAAGGGTGTTTTCTTCACCAGGGAAAGAATTCTTCAGTCATCCACCACAGTTGTTTTCCGTGGCCTTCCGGGTCTTTTGGTGTTGCTGAGCTCACCGGTGCGTTCCTTCTTTTTAAGAATGTTCCAAACAGTTGTTTTGGCCACGCCTAATGTTTTTGCTATCTCTCTGATGGGTTTGTTTTGTTTTTTCAGCCTAATGATGGCTTGCTTCACTGATAGCGACAGCTCTTTGGATCTCATCTTGAGAGTTGACAGCAACAGATTCCAAATGCAAATAGCACACTTGAAATGAACTCTGGACCTTTTATCTGCTCATTGTAATTGGGATAATTAGGGAATAACACACACCTGGCCATGGAACAGCTGAGAATCCAATTGTCCCATTACTTTTGGTCCCTTAACAAGTGGGAGGCACATATGCAAACTGTTGTAATTCCTATACCGTTCACCTGATTTGGATGTAAATACTCTCAAATTAAAGCCGACAGTCTGCAGTTAAAGCACATCTTGTTTGTTTCATTTCAAATCCATTGTGGTGGTGTATAGAGCCAAAAATGTTAGAATTGTGTCTATGTCCCAATATTTATGGACCTGACTGTATATTGTTAGCACTGATCACTATATTAGTGTCAATGGTGTCAGGGTAAGTTAGTGTCAGATTGTCTGCTGCAATATGGCAATCCTACTGATCACAGCCATTACTAGTATGAAAAAAAAAAAAAATTCCAGTATATTTATTTACCATAGTTTGTAGTCGCGTTTAACGACAACAATAACGTTTGCACAAACCAATCAATATATTCTTATTGGGATTTTGTTTACCAAAAATATGAAGCAGAATACATATTGGCCTAAATTTATGAATACATTTTTTTTTAATTGGATATGTTTTGTAGTAGAAAGTAAAAAAATTCTCACTTTTTTGTATATAGTGCAAGAAGTAAAAAAAAAACCCAGAGGTGATCAAATACCACCAAAAGCAAGCTCTATTTGTGGGAAAAAAAATAACATAAATTTCAGTTATGTACAGCGTTGCATGACCGCACAATTGTCAGCTGAAGTAACGTAGCGCCGTATAGCATAAAATGCTCAGGACCGGGGGATACATCTTCTGGAGATCAAGTAGTTAATATAATACTTATTGTTTCATTTCCTAGCCTTGATGAACGTGTATTGTTGAGCCCTCAAAGTGTGTTGGATCTTTTTATGTTGAATACATATTATCACTACACTGTTCAAATTGTTGTGGTGCTCTCATTCTTCCACTACCATATGTGCAACTTTGGGGGCTCATTTGTCATACCTCCACTGATGGAGAGCAGCCTGTAAGAAGGGCACTACCGTATCCACAGTTTACTCAGCACCCCGAGGTTCAGCACTCTTACAGCATATATTGATTTACTAAATAAAATAAATTATATAAATGTGAAAGAATATGTAAGAACTGCACTGAATGCGTGAAAAAAAAAACCAAATCAAATATGTATAAACACACACATAAATGGATAAAATCCAAAATGCTGCTACTTCAAAAATATCAAACAAAACACATAAATGAACACTCAGAAGAAGTGATCCAATAGCGCATAAATATATAAGTGAAAAATAGTGAACATAAAACGTTAAAAACTAGTGTGTAGTCCAAAGAAAGTCCGCAAGCTACTTCTTATCCACCAAAAGATTCTTCAAAATCTTCAAACTGATCACCATGTGAAGAAAGAAAATGCTGTTCCCGCTATCGGGTGTACACTCACCAGCAAATGTTGCCCCCCACTCTCATGGTTGGCTAAAAAGGCTCAATCAATATCTCCCGGTGGGCTGACGGATCAATCAGTGCCAGTGTCAATCATCTCCTCCAATCTTTATAATCGCCTATCCCCAAAAGATTGACAATGATTCATGAAATGGTAGGAATCCAAAAATGATGGAACTTAGGATAACAGAGGAGCCTCCCCCTCCTCTCAATACTCCATACTCAGACCAAATGACCATGTAAGGGAAAACGAGAAAAGCCCCAATTGTGCAGTACAAAACACAATATTTTATTGCCACAAATAGACTGCCACTTACAGGATAAATAGAAATAAAACACCCAAAGATGCTGCACTCAATGTGCACATTAATGTAAACCGAGCCAGTGCTCTCACCGCCACTGAATACCCCGTCTCTGACGCTTCCAGTTCTGGTCACGTCACTTCCAGTCATCGCACAGACTCACTCTGACGTGTTTCGTCATATCCGACTTACTGAAAAAAAGCCCTGGCCCTGATCTCTTTGAATTGTGGCAGCGAGCAAGTGAGAAGATCCACAGCTCGCTGCAACAAAGAGGAGGGGCATCAAGGGAGAGAGCAGTCTGAAGCTGAACATGTTACACCCTAAATATGAGTGTAACATGTTCCATGTTTAGAAAGATGAACTTATCCTTTAATGGCACCCTAAGTGCAGATAGCAGTTACACGCAAAATGTTTGCCACCAAACGCGCTTGGCTCAGCACCAAAAATTGCTTCCTTGGTGAGTTTGCTGTTCAACAGGCAGTCCATTCAAGTCAAGGCGCTGGTGCATCAAAAATATGCTAAAACGTGCAACACAAACCGCAGCCTAGAGGATAACTAAACCCAAGAACAAAAATTTAGAGGTTGAAACAAAGAGAATCAGGGTGGATTTGATATAAATCAAACTGATTTAAATCACGATTTAAATCACTAGTCAGTAAGGCTTGATTTAAATCCTAGTTTTCTACATAAAGACTAATTCTTGCTGGTATAACTTTAATATGCAAGTAGATGAAGATTTTTAGAATAACAACTTTTCATATTAGTTTTTTTATCCCCAGTTTAATAGGTTAATCATTCATATTTGGACAACTTTTTTGTTGTACTTAGGAAGGAGAAAAATAATCATTACCTTAATAATAACAAATTAAATAGATTTATTCAACTGAAACAATAACATTCCAGCATATGTGATTTGCTTAAACATCCATGTTTGTGAACTAATTTGGCTAAACAAAATATATATATTTTAAGAAACGTAGACTGTCAGCCCCTTCCTCCTCACACTTAGTTTCACTTTCTTCTTGTGCAGATCTATTCCACTCCAAACAATCAGAAAAATATTGTTTCTATTCTATTCACTGAACTTCTTGAAACTTAGCAGTGAAGGGGTTGATTCTGTATTCATAGGTTTGTAGAAGTTAGGATGAAGGTCTTTTTCTTAACTCTGTTCATGTTATAACATTTTTGCTGTGAAGAAGAGGCATGTGATCTCCGCTGAGTCAAATTCAGTTTTGAGAACTGCAAAAGTAAACCAAACATCTGTGATAATATCTTGTAGGCAGAGAAACTGCCCAATAATCTTACAAAAACCTCTGGAAGAGCATGACATTGTGAATGGATTCATGGAATTTATTTACCAAAAAAATTAAATATATACAGCCTTATTCTACATAATTAAAAAACAAATCTTTATTTCATGATGGAATAACCTTTGGATGGTTATATATTTTCCTCAAAAAGCATTTTATTTTAAAAAATCCGATTTAAATAAAAAAAATCCGATTTAAATAAAAAAAAATCCGATTTAAATCAAAAAAATCCGATTTAAATAAAAAAAATCAGATTTAAATCAAAAAAATCAGATTTAAATCAAAGAAATCCGATTTTTTTGATTTTTTTAAAACAGTCATTGATTTTTATCCACCCTGAAGAGAATTAATGCAGCCACCACACCGAGGATTAATGACCTGCAACATATTACATTAACTAAAACAAGTCCCTCTCCGCTAAACAGCGATAAAACAGCATATATATATAAATATATATATATACACATACACACACACAAACACAGATACAGAAAACACGTAAAACACAAATCTATAAATGGTCACTAAATAGAAAATGATGTTTAATTAAATAATCAAAAAGGTCATTATATTAACTATGAATCTATTTCTCAAAGGTGTACCTAATAAAGGGGGCGTATTTATAGCAATACACCCACTGAAAGTACATATTTCTACATTAGGGAAAGTCCCATTTATATATAATAAAAATGATATTATAAGATCCATTAGCATATAGTGTAACATAATCGATTGTCAGTCAAACTATCTCAGTGCTGAAATCTGACCAATGTCCTGATAATGAAGGAATATTACAGCCTGGCAATCAACGGATTACACACTATATGGACAAAATGTCTTTTTCCCCCCCTCCCCCAGGCTAAGATCACATGACCACTAATTTCAGTTGGGAGCCAGCAGATCAGAACATGGCAGGTACAGGGCTAACAATAGAACCTTGTCCTGGTGTTGTAGCTTTGTGAATCCCATCCATAGACAGGAATAACATGATTTCATTGGGTGCTGGATACATAAAACATGAATAATACAGATGTAAGCTGAGCAAAGATGTCCCACATTTCTTTTAGTTGAAAGAAAATTACCCAAAAAATGTGATATACAAACACCACATAGGAAGCCCGATGCTTTTTCCATATATGGTCATGTACCTTCCAAGCCAGGGTCATGTGACCTTGTTTCCATAGCTACCAGCCCTGTGATGTCATCACCCACTTGGCTCCGCCCCCTCAGCCTGCAGTCATTCCCTTTGTCTACGCTACCAGGAGTGGAAGCGATTTTTCTTTCTCTGTGAAGCTTTGTCATTTGTAATCATGACGCGGCTAATTATGAGAAAGAGAGGATACGATGTGAAGGACCTCCTGAAAACCAACAAGGAGGAGCCTGTTACATTACTGAGAGTGGGACCCTTAACAGAGGACCACAGAACAGCATCACAGCCCCAAGATTCTGCCCCTAAAAGGGGTAGATTTAGGGCAACTGGGAAAAAATTTTGGCAGTGTCTGGCTAGATGTTGCCCCTTTTCTCAGAGAAAATTAGGAGAAGAAGACGCAGAAAGTAAGTGTTAGTCTATTGAGATATAATGCAGGGCACTGTAAGGGTATACAACATTTATCACCAATTACATATATATTGGAGTCACTATACATACACATAATGGGGTCACCGGGTAGAGTGTAGGGGAGAGTTAGACCCCCTGTCAGGTTTTTTTTATGCCCCCATTACAAAGATTAATCTTCTATATTTGTCCTGACCACCAATTTCACTGGGATAGAAAGTGATGGAAAGGCCAACATTGTGGGCTGCCACCAGAACAGGAATAGAAGGGAAATCTTCTGATGGAGAATACGGATGGGGGATACGTTGTTATGAATCTGCTGCCAAGTCTCATACCTGGAGGTCCTGCCAGTAATAGCACTTGTCATTAGCAGCAGCATTTGTCAGCCTGCCGTCAGTTGAATTCAGGTGACAGTTGGGCTGCAGGGGTCAGGGGTCAGGTGTGCAGGAGGCATACATAGTCTATGGATAAATACAAAGTCAGTGTGAGCGCCTCCCCAGTGACAGGCTGTGTATACAGGAGCCATCAATAGGAATGAGATTCTATACTGTTCCCCCCTCAATGACATTCCCATTCACTGCTCCTAGATTGTTTAATTATATTTTTTTTGGGGGGGTGCATGTTGCACATTTTCGATTGATTGGAAAGATTTATTTAAAGCCCCTCCTCTTTCACCTTTTTTCTCTTGGTGTCAGGAAAACTTGTCAGAAGCAATTCATGCTGATAGCAGAAGAATGAGACAACAGAAATGACACTTAGAGCTCTTAAAACAAGTACACACTATAGAGGGATATGCTTTGTTCATTTCATGTCTGAGGTTTACAAGCACTTTAAGTAGGGTTACTCAGGAGTTTAATAGCTGTTAGAGGTGTCATGGGGAAATTTTAAAAGCTATGCACTGAGAATAGATTCTCGGGATGAGAACTACCATATTGTCCATGTATATATACCATAGAACTGGCAAAAAGAGAAACATGACATAAGATTAGTGTCATAACACAGATTCACTTACAGAGGTACAAATATACATTTAAATCCCTGCAGATTCCTTGTAACATAAGTGATGTGTACATAGAAGTAATCTTTTTTTTTTCTCTCTCCAGGAAAATATATCTCATTCAACAGTGAGAGTAAGCCAGCAACACCAGATACATTCTCAGAGGACAAGAAACTGCCCATACCTTCAGTCACCACTGAGAGGGAGGAGGCACTACTCTCTTCATCCACTGAGGAAAACAAACCTTCCATGGTTCTAGCCATCAGTGAGGGCGAGGACACTCTACTGGCTTCATCCACTGAGGAAAACAAACCTTCCATGGTTCCAGCCATCAGTGAGGGCGAGGACACTCTACTGGCTTCATCCACTGGGGAAAACAAACCTTTCATGACTCCAGCCATTAGTGAAGTCGGGAACACTCCACTAGCTTCATCCACTGGGTTAAACAAACCTCCCGTGGCTCCAGTCACCTATGAGGGCAAGGTATCTCCTAAGGCTTTAGTTACCAGTGAAATATGGAGCAGTGTATCATCATACTATTCATCTGACAATTTTGTGACATGCAATTCTCCTGTGCCACCAGTCACCTATGAGGGCAAGGCATCTCCTAAGCCTCCAGTCACCAGTGACATATGGAGCAGTCTATCATCATTCCATTCATTTGACAATGAGAAGACATCCAAACCTCCTGTGGCTTCAGTCACCAGTGACATATCAAGCAGTCTCTCATCAGATTATGATGACCAGACACACAAACTTACCATGAGAAGTTTCACCTACCATAGATTACTAGGACAGGGGACCTTTGGAAAAGTGGTGTTGGCCTCCCACCCCACCATTGGGCAAAAGCTGGCAGTCAAAATAGTTAAAAAAAGAAAAATACTTAAAACTGATCCCCTCTGCGCTCTTAGAGAGCGCTACGTAATGGAAGCGTGCAGGAACTGCTCATTTATTACTCATCTATACTGCTCCTTTCAAACACAGACTCATTGTGTCTTTGTTATGGAGTTCCTGAATGGAGGGGATCTGAAAAGACTCATAATGGGTAAAGCTCCATTTGATAAAGAAACCTTAACACGTCTTACTGCCGAAATTCTGTGTGGACTGCAGCACCTTCATTCTCTTAAGATCATCCACAGAGATCTAAAACCAGCAAACATTCTTTTGGACAATGCTGGCCATGCAAAAATTGCCGATTTCGGCTTGTCGGTAATGGGCGTCACGGAGGAACATAGGGTCATGGATTATGCGGGGACAGTAACTTACATGGCCCCTGAGGTTTTCAATCGTAGCCCATACTATGCCCCAGCTGACTATTACTCCCTGGGGATGATAGTATATCAAATGGCCGTAGGGAATCATCCTTTTTATACTAAAGGGATGAAACGAAAGGATCTGTCAGAAATGATGTACACAATGAGTCCTTATTTTCCGAAGGATATGGACCTTGACACGAATGAACTCATACACAGACTTCTATGGCAAGACCAGGAAGAACGTGGGTACCTAGTACGCAATCTCAGAAAGCACCCTTTCTTCAAAGAGATTGACTGGGCTGAATTGGAAAGATCGTCACAGCAGCCCCGCGAATCCGCACTTATTCTTGAGGAACCACTAGAGGAAGTCATTGAAGTGGACGAATTTCTGTCAAAAGCCAAGGAGATGCCAATTGACCAAGCATATCAGGATTTTTTCAAGGATTTTTCCTACATGAGTTACAGAATGAAGGCATCAATTGCCTCAACCCAAGTCGCATATTTACTGCACAACTTTCAGAGGACCATCATTCAATGGATGTTCAAAAAAAGTTAAGATAGGTAGATAGGATAAGAAAGATAGATAGATAGATAGATGGATAGACAAAAAATATAGAATAGATAGATTAGTTAAGATAGATAAAAAAAAAACAAAATATAGATAGAATACGATAGATAGATAGATAGATAGCTAGATAGATAGATAGATAGATAGATGGATAGAATAGGATAAGATAGATAGATAATAGATAGACAAAAAATATAGAATAGATATATTAGATAGGTGGGCGGCACAGTGGCTTAGTGGTTAGCACTTCTGCCTTGCAGTAATTGGGTCATAGATTTGATTCTCAACCATGGCGCCTCCTGCATGGAGTTTGCATGTTCTCCCTGTGTTTGTGTGGGTTTCCTCCGGGTACTCCGGTTTCCTCCCACACTCCAAAGACATGCTGGTAGGTTAATTGGCTCCTGTCTAAATTGTCCTAGTTTAATCCCTGGCCATGTGGGCTCTCCTGCATGTTAGGGGTTGGGGAAAGACCTGTCAACCTATCCTGTAAAACAATTGCTAAGAGAATTCATGGAAAAAGTTGCTTACGAGTGACTGTCCATGCAATCACCAAGGGTCCGATACGACTGGATAGATAGATATTATTTTTGGTATCAATAGTTAGATAGACAAAAAAATACATAATAGATAGATAAGAAACCAAATAAAAAATAAAAACATATACATTTTAAAACATAGGATAGATAGCTTCAATGGATCAAAAAATTTAAGATATGTAGATAGGATAAGATAGATGGATAGATAGATAGATAGATAGATAGATAGATAGATAGATAGATAGATAGATAGATAGATAGCTGGATAGATAGATAGATAGATAAATAGATAGATAGATAGATAGATAGATAGATAGATAGATAGATAGATAGATAGATAGATAGATAGATAGATAGATAGATAGCTGGATAGAGAGATAGATAGGATAAAAAATATAGGATAGATTAGATAAGATAAATACAAAAAAAAAAAAAAAATAGAATACGATAGATTGATAGATAGATAGATAGATAGATAGATAAATAGATAAAATTAAGAAACAAAATTAGATAGATAATAGATAGATAGATAGATAGATAGATAGATAGATAGATGGATATTAGAGAGAAGAGGTAGATAGGTGGGCAGCACAATGGCTAAGTGGTTAGCACCTCTGCCTGGCAGCACTAGGGTCGTTGTTCTTAATCCCAACCACAGCACCACCTGTGTAGAGTTTGCATGTTCTCCCTGTGCCTGTGTGGGTTTCCTCCCACACTTCAAAGACATGCTGATAGGTTAAATAAACAAGATAGACAGATATAGATTAGAGTAGGGACTGGCCAGAGAGGGATTACTTTGACGCAGTTGGCTGGCTTAAACATATGTTGCAATGTATGTGAACTAAACATCCCTGATTATGGTTTTTATAAAAAGAGATAGATAAATGGACAGATTCATAGACAGAATAAGATAAATAACATAGAAAAAGAAAGGACAGATACTTCAATTTTTGATTGTATTATATTGTATTGTGTTGCACTTTCACTTGCTGCATTTTTTCCATAAATACACCTCCTAGCTAAAGCACTGTGTACCATAAACATGCACCATGTTTTATATGTAAAAAGTACTTGTATTCAACTTTTGTGCTGCTGATCTCTTCCAGCTTCTGGGCGGGCACTCCCTGTCCACATGCATGTGCTCCAGCAGTGGCTGCATGTCATTATTCAGGGTGGGCTTACTAATGGTGACAATGCCTCTGGAACGAACATCAGCCTGGCCACTTATAATCTCTACTGAAAGCGCATGTGACAGAGCGACAACACAGTAGAGGAAAAGGAGGACAGAAGCCAGCATTGGTATCCTATCCCAGGAAGTGCCTGAACAGGAATCTTCATGGCAGGATCATCGGATATTATTTCAATCAAAGCTGCAGATTTTCAGGCCTTGTTCACAGCACTAGTTTCTGCACAGGCACAAAGAAAAAAATTGTTCTCTATGTGTCCTGTCCACAACACAATGTGTGCTTTTTTTGTACTGACATTCATGTGGTTTTCTGGGTAGAAAAAGAAAGCTCATGTGACATCAACATTGTGGTGTGAACAGGGCACACAGAAAACATTTTTTTATTGTGCCTTTGTACAGAATTTATGTTACATATTTCGGCACAGGAAGAAAAAACTCACAGGACAGCAGTGCTATGGTGTGAATGGGACACATGGAAAACAATTGTTTTCTTTATGTCGTTGCAAAGACCGATGTAGTAAATACGCACGTCTCTACACATGGTGTGAACAAGCCCATGTAAGCCAATTCTGTGCTTATTTTCCATCGTTTTTTATGCACATATGGTGTGAAGCCTAAAAGATTAAAAATGACTTTCAGGGCCAGTTCACACCGTAGAAACACAGTCTGAATCCATTCCACATGTGTTCCTGCAGGCACGTTTTTTAGGCATTATTTTGTTTTCCAGTGTATTTTTTCTCTTTTTTTCTTCACCCTAAATAAAGACATATAGGTTTCAATGCAACTTTGGAGCGTTCCATTGAGTTTTCGATGCATTTTATCGCGTTCCAGTACAGTTCAGAGCAGAAAAAAAGCAGCAGGTTGTACTTTTTTTTCTGGGACTGGAACGCATTGGAACTGACTGCACTGGTATGAACTATACCACTGGAAACCATATAACCTACTACCCATGCATTTTTGATGCAGAAAAAAAAATGCACTGGACTGCATGTAGTATGAACCGGTCCTTAAACCGACCAAAAGATGTTAACAATTATATGAGATTTTAGTGATTGGGTTTACATATATTTTACATTTTAAACCCGCTAAATACATTCCAGGCACATCAAAACAACTTTGGACAATGCTACTTACAATTCATTTTCTTTGCAAAGCAGCTACAGCCTGAGCAAAAAAAAAAACTCTCACTGTGGAAACAGTGGTCTCTCTGTAGAGGTCTGACATGTCCCCTGCTGCGTAATCTAACAAAAATGGAAAATGAAGCACCACATTAATGCTAGGGGGTCCAGATACAGCTTTATTCCAATAAAAGGCAATCCAAAGAGTATCCAACATCATTCAGGGCTCATCAGGCTGCCAAACCAGCTGCTGACAAGACCTGGAAGAAAGAACATTAAAGGGTTAGGTTACCTTTACCAAAAAATGGAGGATCTCTGAGGTCTCCTTGGCATGTAGCATAATGTAACTGAATGGAAATTGAAGCAAACCACCAAGAGGTCCAGATACAACTTTATTCCAATAACCACCAAGTGACCAATCCAAAGAGTAATCAGCATGTTTTGCGGCTCTTTGGATTGGCCACTTGGCGATTATTGGAAAAAAGTTGTATCTGGACCTCTTAGCAGTGGTGTGGCACTTCGATTTCCATTTCCATTCAATGACATTTTGCTACATAAAAAAAAGAACATGGAAATCCACGGGGGTGATTTTGGACCCCCAAAACATGCTGGTTACTCTTTGGATTGGCCACTTGGCGATTATTGGAAAAAAAGTTGTATCTGGACCTCTTAGCAGTGGTGAGGTGCTTTGATTTTCAATTCCATTATACTACATGCCAAGGAGATAATTGAGATCCTTGGGGGTGTTTTTGGCCCCCCAAAACATGTTGGTTATTCTTTGGATTGGCCACTTGGAGATTATTGGAATATAGATATTCCTGGACCCCTTAGCAGTGGTGTGGTGCTTTAATTTCCATTTTTGTTACATTATGCTACATGCCAAGGAGACCATGGAGATATTCTGGAGTGTAGAACCCACCTGCCCAGGAACCAGATTATTTACATCAACGTCACTCTATATGACCACTGTGATTGGCTGCCACAATGTTCACATGATCACAAGTCAGTCCCACTGGCTACCTATTGTTAATGAGGACTGACAGTTCTGTCTCTCTGCTAGTAGTGCACAGCGAGCGCGCTCTCAGCACAGAAACATAGGCTGCCCAGAGATGCATAAGTGCGATGTACTGACATCAAAGCCCACCCTTTTGCCACCACACATATGTGTTACATGGGAGGCAACAGGTTAAAATAGCAATTCCAATAACCTTACGGGTCCAGTGCTATTTTTTCAATATCCTCAAATGCTCCCTTTAATGAGCAAGGAATATGAGCTTTGCTGATTGGAAGCTATTGGTCTGATTCATAAAGAATTGTGTTGGACCTCTGCAGAGAGACCACTGCTTCCTCACATTAAGCAAGGATCCCACTGCAACTGCTGGCAGCGGACAGACCTTTCTATTCAGCTGTGGTTGCTTTGCAAAGAAATGGACTGTAAGCCACTGAACACTTTTGTTGTAAAATGTAATACACCTGTGCAGTGCTTCTCTGTGCAGCTCTTCTATGATGGATCAAAGTGATTCACTGACCAATCAGTGTGAACCGTCCCAGAAGCGCTGCACAAAGAAGAGGTGGGATTTCAAATCCCTAGATCGCTGCACCGGCTCTGCGGCAACAGCCCCTGGAGGTAATAAGAGTGGGGGCGGGGGCGGGGATTGATGAGAGTGTATGGTGTTAAGTTCTTTACTACTTTTTTTTCTGTAAAAGTGAATTAACACTTTAAACTGAAAGTTCAAAAGTGGAATCAATAAAGGTGGATCACAAAAACCCCAATGTTGCAATACTGATAACAAGCCTAAATTCATAGACTGCCAGCAATGCAGATCTTCACCGATTTTATCATCAGTACTTATGTGTTTTAGACACTTTGGGATTGATTTTCTAAAAATGGAGAGTGCAAAATCTGGTGCAGCTCTGCATGGTAGCCAACCATCTTCTAACTTCAGCTTGTTCAATTAAGTTTTGCTAAATTAAAAACTGAAAGCTGACTGGTTTCTATGCAGAGCTGCACCAGATTTCGCAATCTCCAGTTTAAGTAAACCAACTATTTTGGCCCCTTTCACACGAAGGATTCAATTAGGTCACCTTTCAGTTTTTAGGTGGAGCTGATCAGACCCTTTATTCACCCCTATGGGCCATATAATGGAGTGATCTAAAAGGGCCAATAAATACCAAGAGTGCATTATGTGTGAAGTTCAGGGGTGCCCTATGCAGAGTTCAGGGTTGCCCTATACAGAGTTCAGGGGTGCCCTATGCAGAGTTCAGGGGTGCGTGGTGTACAGAGTGCGGGGTTGTGGAGTGCACAACATACAGAATGCAGGGTTGAGGAGTGCGCTACACACAGAGTGTAGTGACAGAGTATATTTTTAGCACTGATCACTGTATTAGTGTCACCGGTTCTCACAAAGTGTCAGTTAGGATAAGTTAGTGTCAGATTGTCCGCTGCAATATGGCAGTCCCACTATAAGTCGCCGATCGCCTCCATTACTAGTATGAAGAAATAGAAATCCCAGTATACATACCATCGTTTGTAGACACTATAACTTTTGCACAAACCAATCAATATATTCTTAGTGGGATTTTTTTTACCAAAAATATGTAGCAGAATACATATTGGCCTAAATTTATGAAGAAATTAGTTTTTACATTTTTTTACTGGATATGTTTTATAGCAGAAAGTAAAAAATATAGTTTGTATGTTTTTATTTTTAATTGTCGTTTTTATTTTATTCATAGTGCAAAAAAAAAAAAAACCCACAGGTGATCCCATGCCACCAAAAGAAAGCTCCATTTGTGGGGAAAAAAGTAACATACATTTCATTTATGTTTAGCACTGCATGACTGCGCAATTGTCAGTTGAATTGACGCAGCGCGGTATGCTCAAGAAGGGGGGGTAAATCTTCAGGAAGGTCAAGTGGTTAATATAATACTTATTGTTACATGTCCTAGCCTTGATGGACGGGAATTGTTGAGCCCCTAAAGTGCGTTGGATCTTTTTATGTTGAATAAATATCACTGGACTGTTCAAATTGTTGGGGTAACTTTGGGGGATCATTTGTCTTACCTCCACTGATGGAGAGCAGCCTGTAAGAAGGGCACTATCGTATCCACAGTTTACTCAGCACCCCGGGGTTCAGCACTCTTACAGCATATATTGATCTACTACCTTTTCACAGGTCTACAGGAGGGCTTTATAGTACAAGTACTATATGGGGGGGGGGGGGGGGGCAGCATGCAGAAGGTTTTTCACATTAATGCAAAGAATGCATTAAGGCGAAAAATGTTTAGTCTTTACAACCAATTTACTACTACATTAACACCTGAACAATGTGAAAATGCAGGCAGAAATGCGCATATATGTCTCCATTTTTGAAAAGCTGCAAAAATGCACTAAAATGCGTGTCGTGTTAGCAGTGCCATTTGTTCTTAAAGGATAAGTTCCCCTTTTACAAAAAATAATCATTTCACATTTTGTTTTCCAGTAATAAATGTGCATTTACTATTTTTTGTTTTAGGAGCCTGGAAAACATTGCCCCAGAAATCAGTAGATCACTGGAGCCATGCAAGTCTCCTGTAGACTGTCAGTGTAATTAGTCTGCTCATACCTCATACAAGCAAATTATTTTACACTAACAGGAGGAATGAAAGAACTACCACAGCGCTCAGCAGCACCGTGATTGTTCATTGAGAAATTCAAACCGACAGCCGTAAAGGATGTTAGTACTTGTAGTTCATTGAGTCGCATGGATCTGTGAATCAATGACACGGCTGTGCAGGCGGAGACACGCATGGCCCTGATATCTTTGAATTGTGGCATCCAGTACGGGAGAAGATCCACGGCTCGCTGCCACAAGGAGGAGGGGCATCGCGGGAGAGAGCGGCCTGAGACCGAACATGTTACACCCTAAATATGAGTGTAACGTAACATGTTCAGAAAGGTGAACTTACCCTTTAATGGCACCCTAAGTGCAGACGGCAGTAACACAGTTTTTGCACAAAAAAAGTGCAAAAATGTTTTCCACCAAACGTGCTTGGCTCAGCACCAAAACATGGTACTTGAGCTTCTTTGGTGAGTTTGCCATGCGAACAGGAAGCCCATTCAAGTCAATGGGCTGTCACATCAAAAATACACTGAAACGTGCAACACAAAACGCTATGCGTCGTGTCACTCAGATGTGAATGCAGCCTAAGGGATAATTAAACCCAAGAACAATAATGTAGAGGCTGAAAAAAAACTATTAAATGCCGCCACCACACCAAGGATCAACATATTACATCAACTAAAAGTCCCTCTCCGGTGAACAGCGATACAACAGAATATGAGATATAAATATACAGACACACACACCTAAATCACAAATCCATAAATGGTCACTGAATAGAAAATTTTATTTAAATATTTAATAAAATAATCAAAAACGTCATTATATTAACTATGAATCTATTTCTCAAAGGTGTACCTAATAAAGGGGGCGTATTTATAGCAATTCACCCATTGAAAGTACATATTTGTACATTAGGGAAAGTCCCATTTATATATATAAAAAATGATATTATAAGATCCATTAGCATATAGTGTAACATAATGGATTGTCAGTCATTCTATCTCAGTGCTGAAATCTGACCAATGTCCTGATAATGAAGGAATATTACAGCCTGGCACTCAACGGACTACACACTATATGGCCAAAATGTCTTCTCCCCCCCCCCTCCCCCAGGCTAAGATCACATGACCATTAATTTCAGTTGGGAGCCAGAAGATCAGAACATGGCAGGTACAGGGCTAACAATAGAACCTTGTCCTGGTGTTGTAGCTTTGTGAATCCCATCCATAGACAGGAATAACATGATTTCATTGGGTGCTGGATACATAAAACATGAATAATACAGATGTAAGCTGAGCAAAGATGTCCCACATTGAAAAAGAATTACCCCAAAAATGTGATATACAAACACCACATAGGAAGCCCAATGCTTTTTCCATATATGGTCATGTACCTTCCAAGCTACAGTCATGTGACCTTGTTTCCATAGCTACCAGCACTCTGATGTCATCGCCACTTGGCTCCGCCCCCTCAGCCTGCAGTCATTCCTTTTGTCTACGCTACCAGGAGTGGAAGCGTTTTTTCTTTCTCTGAGAAGCTTTGTCATTTGTGATCATGACGCGGCTAATTATGAGAAAGAGAGGATACGATGTGAAGGACCTCCTGAAAACCAACAAGGAGGATCCTGTTACATTACTGAGAGTGGGACCCTTAACAGAGGACCACAGAACAGCATCACAGCCCCAAGATTCTGCCCCTAAAAGGGGTAGATTTAGGGCAACTGGGAAGAGATTTTGGCAGTGTCTGGCTAGATATTGCCCCTTTTCTCAGAGAAAATTAGGAGAAGAAGACGCAGAAAGTAAGTATTAGTCTATTGAGATATAATGCAGGGCACTGTAAGGGTATACAACATTTATCACCAATTACATATATATTGGGGTCACTATACATACACATAATGGGGTCACCGGGTAGAATGTAGGGGAGAGTTAAGACCCCCTGTCAGGTTTTTTTATGCCCCCATTACAAAGATTAATCCTCTATATTTGTCCTGACCACCAATGTCACTGGGATAGAAAGTGATGGAAAAGCCAACATTGTGGGCTGCCACCAGAACAGGAATAGAAGGGAAATCTTCTGATGGAGAATACGGATGGGGGATACGTTGTTATGAATCTGCTGCCAAGTCTCATACCTGGAGGTCCTGCCAGTAACAGCACTTGTCATTAGCAGCAGCATTTGTCAGCCTGCAGTCAGTTGAATTCAGGTGACAGTTGGGCTGCAGGGGTCAGGGGTCAGGTGTGCAGGAGGCATACATAGTCTATGGATAAATACAAAGTCAGTGTGAGCCAGTGACAGGCTGTGTATACAGGAGCCATCAATAGGAATGAGACCCTACACTGTGTCCCCCCCCCCCACAATGTCATTACAAGTCACTAGGACCATTCATATAGACAGTTGGTTTCTAGGATTTGTATGACCAGGCAGACTGGGGGATGCAGGAGCAGACTATTCATTCCGCTTTGTCATATAAAGCATGGACCATACCCACCCACAGGACTCATCCTCCTGCTCCTAGATTGTTCAATTATATTTTTTGGGGGGTGCATGTTCCACTTTTTCGATTATGATTGGAAAGATTTATTTAAAGCCCCTCCTCTTTTACCTTTTTTCTCTTGGTGTCAGGAAAACTTGTCAGAAGCAATTCATGCTGATAGTAGAGGAATGAGACAGCAGACAGAAATGACACTTAGAGCTCTTAATTGAGACAAGTTCACACTATAGAGGGATATACTTTCTTCATTTCATGTCTGAGGTTTACAAGCATTTTAAGTAGGGTTACTCAGGATTTTAATAGCTGTTAGAGGTGTCATGGGGACTTTTTAAAAGCTATGCACTGAGAATAGATTCCCGGGAGGAGAACTACCATATTGTCCATGTATATATACCATAGAACTGGCAAAAAGAGAAACATGTGACATAAGATTAGTGTCATAACACAGATTCACTTACAGAGGTACACAAATACATTTAAATCCCTGCAGATTCCTTGTAACATAAGTGATGTGTACATAGAAGTAATCTCTTTTTTTTCTCTCTCCAGGAAAATATGATATCTCATTCAACAGTGAGAGTAAGCCAGTAACAGCAGATACATTCTCAGAGGATAAGAAACTGCCCATACCTTCAGTCACCACTGAGAGGGAGGAGGCACTACTCTCTTCATCCACTGAGGAAAATGAACCTTCTATGGCTCCAGCCATCAGTGAGGGTGAGAACGCTGCACTGGCTTCATCCACCGAGGAAAACAAACCTTCCATGGTTCCAGCTATTAGTGAGGGCAAGGACGCTCCACTGACTTCATCCACCGAGGAAAACAAACCTTCCATGGTTCTAACCATCAGTGATGGTGAGATTGCTCCACTGGCTTCATCTACCAAGGAAAACAAACCTTCCATGGTTATAGCTATCAGTGAGGGCGAGATTGCTCCACTGGCTTCATCCACCGAGGAAAACAAACCTTCCATGGATCTAGCCATCAGTGAGGGCGAGATTGCTCCACTGGCTTCATCCACAGAGGAAAACAAATCTTCCATGGATCTAGCCATCAGTGAGGGCGAGATTGCTCCACTGGCTTCATCCACCGAGGAAAACAAACCTTCCATGGATCTAGCCATCAGTGAGGGCGAGATTGCTCCACTGGCTTCATCCACAGAGGAAAACAAATCTTCCATTGTTCTAGCCATCAGTGAGGGCGAGGACGCTCTACTGGCTTCATTCACTGGGGAAAACAAATCTTCCATGGTTCCAGCCATCAGTGAGGGCGAGGACGCTCCACTGGATTCATCCGCTGGGGAAAACAAACCTCCCGTGCCTCCAGTCACCTATGAGGGCAAGGCATCAGACTATGATGACCAGGCACACAAACTTACCATGAGAAGTTTCACCTACCATAGATTACTAGGACAGGGGACCTTTGGAAAAGTGGTGTTGGCCTCCCACCCCACCACTGGGCAAAAGCTGGCAGTCAAAATAGTTAGTAAAAGAAAAATACTTAAAATTGATCCCCTCTGCGCTCTTAGCGAGCGCAAAGTAATGGAAGCGTGCAGGAACAGCTCATTTATTACTCAACTACACTGCTCCTTTCAAACACAGACTCATTGTGTCTTTGTTATGGAGTTCCTGAGTGGAGGGGATCTGAAAAGACTCATAATGATTAAAGCTCCATTTGATACAGAAACCTTAACACGTCTTACTGCCGAACTTCTGTGTGGACTGCAGCACCTTCATTCTCTTAAGATCATCCACAGAGATCTAAAACCAGCAAACATTCTTTTGGACAATGCCGGCCATGCAAAAATTGCTGATTTTGGCTTGTCGGTAATGGGCGTCACAAAGGAACATAGGATCACGGCTTATGGGGGGACAGCAACTTACATGGCTCCTGAGGTTTTCATTCGTAGCCCATACTATGCCCCAGCTGACTATTACTCCTTGGGGATGATAGTATATGAAATGGCCGTAGGGAATCATCCTTTTTATATTAAAGGGATGAAACGAAAGGATCTGGCAGAAATGATGTACACAATGAGACCTTATTTCCCCAAGGATATGGACCTCGACACGTATGAACTCATACACAGACTTCTATGGCGAGACCAGGAAGAACGTGGGTACCTAGTAAGCAATCTCAGAAAGCACCCTTTCTTCAAGGAGATTGACTGGGCTGAATTAGAAAGATCGGCACAACAGCCCCGCGAATTGGCACCTATTCTTGAGGAGCCACTGGAGGAAGCCATTGAAGTAGATGAATTTCTGTCAAAAGACAAGGAGATGCCAAATGACCAAGAAAATCAGAATTTTTTCAAGGATTTTTTCTACATGGTTTACAGAATGAAGGCATCAACGGCCTTAACCCAAGTGGCATATTTACTGCACAAATATCAGAGGGCCATCATTCAATGGATAGTAAAACAAAAAGTTAAGATAGGTAAATAGGATAAGATTGATAGAAAAAAAAATTTTTTTGATACCAATTGATAGATAGACAAAAAAAATATATAATAGATAGATTAGAAACCAAATAAAAACATATACATTTTAAAACTTGGGATAGAAAGATAGATAAAATTAAGAAAAAATAGATAGAGATAGAGTGAAGAGAGAGAGTGGGGAAGAGAGAGGGAAGAGGGAGAGAGGGAAGAGAGAGGGAGGGAAGAGAGAGAGGGAAGAGAGAGACAGGGAGGGGAGAGAGAGAGAAATACATTTTTGGTATTGATAGATAGATAGATAGATAGATAGATAGATAGATAGAATAGGATAAGATAGATAGATAGATAGATAGATAGATAGAATAGGATAAGATAGATAGATAGATAGATAGATAGAATAGGATAAGATATATAACTAGATAAAATAAAAAAAGAAATAAAAAATAGATAGATAGATAGATAGATAGATAGATAGATAGATAGACAAAAAATATAGAATAGATATATTAGATAGGTGGGCGGCACAGTGGCTTAGTGCTTAGCACTTCAGCCTTGCAGTATTTGGGTCATGGGTTCAATTCCCAACCATGGCGCCTCCTGCATGGAGTTTGCATGTTCTCCCTGTGTTCACGTGGGTTTCCTCCGGGTACTCCGGTTTCCTCCCACACTCCAAATACATGCTGGTAGGTTAATTGTCCTAGTTTCATCCCTGGCCATGTAAGATCTCCTGCATGGTAGGGGTTGGGGAAAGACCTGGCAACCTACCCTGCAAAACAACTGCTAAGAGAATTCATGGAAAAAATTGCTTACAAGTGACAGTCCATGCAATTGCCAAGGGTTGGATATGATTGGATAGATATTAGATAGGATAGATACAAAGATTGATAGATAGATTAAAAACATATACATTTTAAAGCATAGGATAGATAAATAAATAGATAAAATTAAGAAACAAATTTAGATAGATGATAGATAAATAGATAGAGAGAGAGATAAGATAGATAGATAAGATAGATAGATAGATAAGATAGATAAGATAGATAGATAGATAGATAGATAGATAGATAGATAGATAGATAGATAGATGGATAGATAGATAGATAGATATTGGATAGATGAGGTAGATAGGTGGGCAGCACAATGGCTAAGTGGTTAGCACCTCTGCCTGGCAGCACTAGGGTCGTTGTTCTTAATCCCAA